>NW_023605083.1:56549385-56574203 GCF_014898055.3 Talpa occidentalis
AATTAGTTAGTTTAGTCTTATAGGCTGTTTTGCATGAAAATAACCTTTTGTAGTTTGATATGGTTGTTCTGATGTCCAAAGAGTAAAAGTAGGCAGAAATTAAGCTAAAAAAAAAAAAAAGTTTGATCATAAAAATTGGGAGATTTAAAAACACCAAGCAATTTAAGTTTATAATTAAAATCCATTGAATATATATTTTAATGACCTGATGAATTTTTTCTCTAGGAATCAATCTGGATGATTTGGGTAGGATTAGTCAATAGAAATCATAAAAAATTTCATTATTATGTGACAGTAGCAGTAGAGATACACTGAAAATGCAGATAAAAAATATATAAGAAATTCTAACAGTGTTTGGAGATCAACTGGATAAAGGAGTGAAAGTGGGGGAAGGTTAAGAATCCTGGAGGAGAATTTAACTTTGCTTCCTGAGTGAATTGTGACATTGAGGAAACAGAATAACCAAGTGAAGGAGAGCAGAGTTGGATAGAGAAAATAATGGAAACATTGCCGACCAGCAAGCCTTTGTGGTAGCTTCTGCAGATGAAGCATGTAAGTTAAATGTTGGTTGGAATTTGCTATGCAAATATCCATAATCAACTTGGCATCACCCAACAGCATTACCCCAGCAGAACATTACATTGGTTAGTTATTAGAACACACACATCTCTTGTTGCTGAGTAGCAGCTGCATGATCTTGTATTAAACCCTACTGAAAAAGCACAACCACTTCCTCTGAGGCCTTATAATTTCATTACACAGAAAACTCATTGCATCAGCCAATGACTCAAATGAAGAAAACTGCAAAGAATTTCTAGAAAGGAGAGATAAAAGAGTCCAGCTTCTGATGTGTGTTTGATTGAATTGCTAGAAAACAGCAGTTTTGCTCTATTCTTTAAAATTGCAAGAGCAACAATTTACTATAAAATGAGAGATAAGCATAGAGAATGATCTAGCTGTGTTGAAACTGAGTATCCTTACACTTTTGATAATATTTACCGGAGGTTGTATTTTTTCTTGCTCTATTATAATTCCATAAATAATTCCTTTGAAACAGAATGAGAAAGCAAGCACAGCAACAACAAACTTACTCAAAGATTGCAATCAGATGTATTTTCCCACTTGAAAACACAAGCAAAAGTGGGGTAAAAAATAAAGAGGCGCAAAGCAATGAGACTTGTTTTAAAAGCAAAACACTGGAATTTTCTGTTATCCTCAGTGGAGAAGTACTGAAGCCCTTACTCAGCACTTATTTACTCATAATGTATATACCATTCTAATAAGCATGGTGCTCTAATTCCCATATGAAATTTAGAGGCATTGAGGCATAGCAGGAAGAGCAAATTTTCAGATTCAATTATTAGCTCATGAGCATCACAATAAGAAGCATCTAGGTCATTCTGCACATCCTGCACAGCATACCTATGTATATCTTGGATGTTACCAGTGTAGACCAAATAACACTTGTACCATGTAACTTTGCATTTTATATGTCAGCTTTATGAGCATTTCTCAACTATTAAATGATGAAAATATAACCTGATAGTTTTCCTGTCCACTACATGAAATTTAAGAACACTTACCACAATATTTGAAACATAGAACTTAGAGATGTTAGTTCTTAACTCACAGCATGTTAGAAGCAAAAAGTGGAATTTTCTGCTGGCAGTGAGAATATGGAGAGTATTAAGTCATTAATTGTTAAGAGACAAATAGTGAGGTAAAATAGACACGATCCGTACACTTTATGGAAATCCTACAGTTTAATTCTACAGTTAACATCATACTACATTAAGAAGAAGTAAAACTGATTTTTACTGGCAAATGATATCATTTTTGTAGGAAATATGATGGAATAGGCAACAAAGCTACTGAGTTAGCAAGGTTATAAAGTACCAATATTACAGGGGTGACCTGAGTGTGAGTCCTCCCTTATGCACTTAACTCAGGACAAGATCCAAAAACCTACTGCAGAGAGAAATAAAAAAACAAACAAAAATATTTAAAAGAGAATAGAGGGCTCCGGTGGGCGCAGCGGTTGAGCCCTGGGTTGCGAGGCTGCCCGCAGCCGCTGCGGCACCAGGTTCGATCCCCGGCTGCTCCCGGCCACCAGAGGAGGGTCCCGCATGGCGCGCAGACCTCTCCTGCCGCCCGCTACTCCCCTTAGCAGTGTACTTCGGTCCTTCTGCCTGCTCTGCTCCCCACTCTGGCTCTGGTGAATTCTCTCACCCTCCCGTGCTTCTGACTGTACCCAGTGCATGTATAAACCAAACAAACAAACAAATAATAAATAAATAAATAAGACATGCCTCTAGAAAATTAAAAAAAAAAAAAAAAAATTTAAAAGAGAATAGAAAGAAAAAGATTCATTGGCTCATCTTTCCCACCAAAAATACCATCTGGATGAGATGGCAGGGTGCAAGCCAAAGCTGGGAATGAGAGAGCGATGGAGGAGAGAGAGATTTGTATTCGGTTGTAAGCCAAGAATGGCTGCTTGACTCCACCCCTAATTCCCAGAGTTCTAACCCCCCCATTCCGGAAGTCGGGTTCACAGCATGCTGGCAGTTGTTGTCTTTGGTATCTGAGATCTCTTAAGTGTGAACATGGGTATGGAGTCGATAAAGACGTCAGGGAGTGGAGTTTGTTCAGTATGTCATTCAATGGCTTGGAGTTTGCTCCTTACTACTCCTCAAGCATGAAATCAATTTGCTGAAACTAATCATAACATGTATATGCTAGTTATATATATATATACATATATATAATTTTTGACACTATATAAATGATAATACTTCTAAAATTTGAATATATATTGGAATAATAAATATAAACTAGCAATGAATAATCAGAAATTCAAATTTTAGAGGTAATATTCATAATAGTGTCAATTTTTGAAGTCCTTAGGGATAAACATAGCAATGTATTGAAAATATGTTAAATAGATATTAAAAAATCTGTGCATTGAAAAATTGTAAAACACTACTAAGAGAAATTAAGGTTTTTTGTTTGTTTAATTTTTATGTAGAAGAACTGAGATGTAGGCCATAGAGGTGGGGATAAGAGGATTCACCAGAAACAGAATGGAAGAACAGGTGGTTATTTTGTCAAGTTTATACTATGGCTGTTATTTGGGAAAAAAAAAAAAGCCCAAGCAGGGCAACAAAAGTTAGAGAGAGGAGAAAGGCAGGTTTCAATTTTAAACAGTGGTTCAGAGCAGCCCCACTAGGATGAGATTTGAAAAAGACTTTTAAAGGAAAGAAAGTTGGTCACACACTTAACATGCCAGGGAAAGACCCTAAGGCAAGGGTGTGGTGTGCCTGGCTTTGAGGCAAAGTGCCTGGCATCTCATAGGAAGGTCTGTGACGTTGGTGTAATGCCAATGGTCCGGGTCTCTTGGAGCCTAGCAGGGCACTTTAAGGCTTTTGTCTTCTAATAGAAGTAAAATAGGTAACTATTAGAGGTTTTTATGCAAAAGAGTGACATGATCTACTTAAGTTTTAAAAGGATTTCTCTGTGCCAAGAATAACCCTTAGGGGAACAAAAGTCAAAGCAGAGAGACCAATTAGGGGACTATTATCATAATTCAGGCAAGAGAAAATGATAGTTTGAAATAGAATAGTAACTCAGAGGGGGTAAGAACTGGTCAGATACGTTTTGAAGTACTATTTTTCTTGATGGATTGGATGTGCAATAGGAGGCAAAGAGATTTTCTTGATTTGGATTTCAGTACTGGTTCTCTTCTGATCACTCATCTCTTAGAGCTTTCAATTTTGCTCAAATTCCTTTTACTGTAACATCAAGATCTAAACAGACTAACCAGTGCAAAGTAGCTCATTCTCTGTGGATTTGGGGTAAATCTATTCAGTGCTGTGTCTTTACCTGGTCAACTTAAGTTGAAATTGCAGATAAAACATATCTGCTGCTCCTTTGCTTTCATCAAAAATATTTTTGCAACTTTGCTGTCATCATTTCAATGATTACATTGGTATGGCATATCTGAAAATACGTCTAATCATCAAAATTAAACATGCTATATAAATTCCATGCATTGTTAAATCAGCAGTTCTTCTTTTAAGAGTTTTGCCCATTTAAACAATACAGTGCAGTTTATGGTAATTCAATATAAATATGTGTTGAGCAAGAAAATATGTATAGATAAAAGAGAAAATTAATTATTAAATGGTATCGAATCAATGTTTTCTTTATTGCCTAGATTTTAAGGAGCCCATACTTAATGATTTCTCTTTAATTTAGGTACCATAGTATTTAGTCATATTCCCTAGTCATCACCTTTTAATGGTCTCCTAAGGTGTATTTTGATGTTTTCTAATGTGTATTTTGTTTTTTGTTTTCTTTTCAATATGCCTTCTTTTTGGTGAATGGCTTCATTCATTTCTAACTCACCTATATGGACTCTTACATGAATTCTTTCCTGTGTAGAAGTCAAGAACTTCAGGGTCCCTTAGCACTCCTGGGCCCCAACAACACTACACACTAAAGTGCCCTGGCCACATTCCATTGGTTCATCAGATTTCAGTGCAGCTGTGGTTAAAAAAAAATCTCATGTATTTTTATCAGCATCCACTTCAGTAGCACCTCGCAGTGCCCTCTGCTTAGTTGTCTTGGAGCTGTCTTCCAAGTCATAGTCCTTAATAGTCATAGTCCAGAG
The DNA here is from genome assembly GCF_014898055.3 of Talpa occidentalis. Classification (NCBI taxonomy): domain Eukaryota; kingdom Metazoa; phylum Chordata; class Mammalia; order Eulipotyphla; family Talpidae; genus Talpa; species Talpa occidentalis. Next base: position 56,554,055 of record NW_023605083.1, read on the forward strand.
TGTAGGTGAGTTCGAATCAAGGGCAAGCAGCAACCTATGAGAGTCAGTCCTTGGATAGATTCTCTGTCTCCCTATTTTTGTTTGGGATGACATGGAGGCAAATTGTATGATTTCTCAGTGGTCAATTTCAGTGGTAGGTAGTTCAGTTCACACTTATGTGGCTTTTTTTCTTGTCTTGCCTCATTTTCCCCTGTCTCTCATTTTCACTTCTGGGAATCACCGACCCAATATCTCACACTTTTTGGCACTGACTTTCAGGCAACCCAGACCAGGACAACTACCTTTGTATGTTCTAAGGATTTAGGGTATTTCTACAGGGTCGCAAGTACACTAAGACCACTAATATTAAAAACAAACAAAAAACCATATGTTGCATACTTGTAAATATTATGCATCAATTAATTCTCACAGTAAATATGGGAGATTGTTATTATCTCCTTTTACAGGTAGATTAAGGGAAAAATCTAGGACAGCAGAGTTAATTAAGAAAGCTGATTTTCAAACCCATGTCTATCTTGCTCCAAACAAATGTTCTTTCTACAACATTGAGTCTTAAATTATATTTTTAGTAATGTGCATTTCTCCCCAAGAAATTTTAATAACAGTTCTTATGAAGATGGATAGGCAATAGAGTTCTCTATAATAATCTTCAAAGACTGGCTGTGTCTGACTCTACCTCTCAGGTTACATTTCAAAGGAAGATCTTCCTCCTTTGAGGGAGCTTGCCTGGTGTTTTGGGTTTTTGCCCAGCTGTTATTGCTTCTGTTCTGGCTTAGTTCCAACTCACAAAACTTCAGTAGCCTATATAATTGCCCTTAAAATGACTTAAAACATCTTTTGTTCTGCTCTCCACATTCCTAGCATGGCAGAATTAGAATTGGTTAAGCATTATGAAATAGATTAAGGCCTGAAACCTTGGCATATTGTATAGCAACAACAATGTATTCATCTTCATTAATTAAAAAAATGTTGAAACTTAATTGTAATTAAGTTCCAAAAGTTATATGTATAATTATGTTGAAATGAAATTTTATTACAACCATGTGTACATTAGATGTTACAGTCTCATTGCTCAATATGCAGAGGTAAAATACTCTACAGAATTTACAAGTGGATTCAATTCTATAAATTAGCAGTTTGGGAATTAGTCTGATCTATAAATTTGCATTAGGTTAAATGTAAAGGATCAAAAATCCCAAACAGAAATAGCCTAAATAAGAGAGGTTTATTCTTCCTCATTCAAAGTCCACTATGTATTCCAGGAATGGCATGGTAGTAGCTTGACCACCAAGGGGTCCCCACCCCACCATGTTGAACGTGACCTTTACATCATGGATATAATCATTATTAAACTAGCCATAATGCCCTCATTCTTGCCAGTGGGAAGAAAGCAGGACAATGTAGGAGATACCTGTTCTCTTAAAATCGAGTATATTTTAGTTGCATATAACATCTTTGTGGGCATTCCACATCCCAGATCTTAGTGTTCAGACCAACTGGAACATGTATTCTTTCAACTGGACAGCCATGTGCCTAACTAAAACCAGAGGTTATTTTACTAAGAAGATAAAAAATAAATATGAATGTTAGGAAGATACTATCCTCTAAAACAAATGGATTTAAAAGTCAGATAAAATTGGAATCAATAACTGGCTCTGCCATTTAGTGATCTTGGTCATCACTTAACCTATTGAAGCCATAATTACTTCCTTCTTTAAAGGGGTTTTGTATACTTAGTGCCACACACTTCTGCAAAGATTAAATAAGATAATGTATCAACATGTCTTCCATTGTCTGTAACATATAATTAATATAAAATAGAGAAAGCAGGGAGGTACTGTGCATACTCTTCATGTGAATATTTCTTTCTGTACACGATTTGGATATTTTAGATAGTTTGAAATTTTTAGGAGTGTGGGTAGATAAACAAATGTGTTTCTTTTTATTAATAAGGTAATTTCAATGTTTGAGAAGGAAGGAAATTAGGAAGTAAGAGACTGTTATTAGAATGTGTAGGAGAAGCCCAATTTATTTCTCATTTTCACCTGAAGTCCAATTTATTTTGTATCATTACAGCAATAATAAATAAAATGTACTTCAAAGCTAAGAAGTGGTTTTATAAACACTATTTTTTTTAATCCTAAACTACAAAAGTGTTCATATTATAATAATCTTCAGCTTTTACAAATAAATCAACTTAGGTCCAGGCAGATTTTCAGTCTTGCCCAAGGTCACGCAATATAAATAGTCCATTACACAAGGAATGTAGCAAGTGATATTCACCAGAGGATGCAACCTAATAGATGTAAAGGACCATCTCTTTACATTCAGCCACATGGTTCACCTGGTCTACTTTCAGGTCAATCCCACTTTATTAATGTTAATGATCCATAAGAGGGCTAGGGGTTAAAGTATAAGACTCTAAAGAGACAATGAGATGGTCGGTTTTATTTTCAGAATAGACTTTTTGCCCTCCAAAAGTGAGATGATTTAAATTTTTCACAATTGCATGGCTCACAGTAACACAATGATTTGATCACTTGTCGCATTTTGATCATGTCAAAATTAGTTAAATCAACTTCAAATTCAGGTAGAGGTTGTGTTACCAGGCAGAATGAAGAGCAGCTGGGACCCCCAAACCTGCCTGCTCAAAATGGGTTTTGCCGTCTGTATGTCTTCATTAGAGAAGTGTCTATTCAGATTCTCTGCCCATTTTATCATTGTGGTTTTGGTATATTTTGGATATATGTGCAAATATCCTCTATTCAATGGCATATCTTTTTTAGTTGTTGCATGTTTCATTTGCTGTGCAGAAGTTTTTCAGCTTGATATGATTCCATTTGTTTATTTTGTCTTTTGTTTCCCTTGCCATTGGAGACAAGACCCCACCCTTCTACTATCTCTGCTGTATGCAGGAGAGGAGATGCCACAGTTATTTCCATTCTCCAATTTATTTGTTCACAATTCTGAATTCAAGAAAATGGAATTCCTCTTACTACAGTCATCTTCACTAGAACTTTAAATTTCTTCTACTTTGCTTTATCAATTATTGATGTTCCATATTTACTTTTTTTTTTTTTTTTTTTTTTGGTGGGACCCTCACTGGTGGCGGGGGAATGAACCGGCGCTGCAGAGGCTGCGGGCAGCCTCGCAGCCCAGCACTCAACCGCTCTGCCACCAGGGGAGGCCCTCCATATTTACTTTTAAGTTTGAATATTTTCTATCCACTGATTATCTCCCTTTTGTACTCTTTATTTTAGTGAGTTGATAACTTTTTAGTCCTTTCTTATACTTTTAATAGGATCTCAGAAAAAGAATAGCCAACCCATAGTAGGTTATTTGATTCCATTCAGCCAAATATTTCTTGAATGTCCCATGGATCTACAAATATAAGGATATGACTGATCTTGTCTATAAATTTTATGTTTTACTATTCTAAATTTTCAGTTGAATTTCATTTAAAATAACAGGTGGCAGCTTATTTTATGTGCCTGTAATAAGATTAACAATGGGCGCATCCTTTGAAAGATTCTATTATTAAACATTAAAGTGAAAGCAGACTTTAGTAATGGAAATTTCTAAAATATATTTTTAAATGATCTGAACTTATCTCATTCCTAAAATCCCTTTAAAATATTTTAATTTTTCCCAATTTCAAAACAAGTTAACTAACATGGTACTTGACTTGGTAACCAGCATGCTAGGTAAATATAAATAATGTATTTCCTGGCCTTTGTCTAAAATTTAGTTATATATTATCTATCTAGCTCCATTTTTTTTTTGTTTCAAACACTTCCTCAAAAGTAGAATAAAAAAGAAAATATCAAATTAAAGATAATTTCTGACTTACAATAATAAATGCTTTCCTTATGACTTTTGCATTTTCAGTATATGAATGAAAATTAAACTTCTATATAAAAAAATCCATATTTTATACAAGCAGCAAAGAAACAATGTTTTATTTGCTGACGAAGGAATGTAAGTCTATACTATGAAATGCCAGCTTCAAGCTAAGTACTTACAAAAATACACTTATTTACAACCAACTTTCCCTGTTAATGCTTACAGAGCCTTTCTAGTTGACTAGAAAAAAACATTAATGCATTACACTTTCACTGAAAGGACAACGGAAATTAAAGAATTTTCTAATAGTTTAGGTAATTAGATTACACAAATAAAGAACACAAACCACACACAGCAAGCATTACCAAAGTTGGTGATTTTTTTTAAGACTAACACTTATTGAGTGATTATCAGGTGACAAACACTTAACATGCACAGTCTAAATTAATCATTACCATGATCTTAAAATGTAAATAGTCTTTTGACTCATTTTAGAGATCAGAAAATGCACAGGAAATATTACCAGCTCTGTTTATAAGTCACAAAACCAGCATTTGATAAAGAATTGTCTGATTTTAGGGTCAATGTTAGTAATAATTTATTCTATAATTGCTTTCATAACATCCAATTATAAGTCAGGCATCTTTTATCACACTAAGGATATAATAGTAAATAACTCAGATCTCAGATATAGCCCTTGTTCTAATAGACATGATGTTCTAACAAAGAAAGCAAGTATTGAGTAGAAAGGATAACTCAGAGATGACATATTAGCTCCTATCTTAAGCAATATTGTTGATGACTTGAGGTAGACTAAGTGCTCATGTTTAGACATGTTGAATTTGAGGTGCCTTCTCAATATCCAAGTGAATTTTCTTTTTTTTTAAAGATTTATTTATTTATTTATCTATTTATCTATTTATTTATTTATTTATTAATTAATTAATTTATTTATTTATTTATTTATACAAGCACTGGGTACAGTCAGAAGCGCAGGAGGGTGAGAGAATTCACCAGAGCCAGAGCAGGGAGCAGAACAGGTAGACGGAGGAAGTACACTGCTGAGGGAAGCAGTGGGCGCGGCAGGAGAGGTCTGTGCACCATGTGGGACCCTCGCCAGCAGGCGGGGATCCAACCGGCGCTCAGAGGCTGCAGGCAGCTTCGCAGCCCACCGCTCAACCAACTGCGCCACCAGGGGAGGCCCCCAAGTGAATTTTCAAGATGAAAATGTATTATTGAGAAACTCAAAAGCTAACTCCAAATATACAGATTTTAATATTTCTTGATAATCAAGAGGACTTCATAAAGGTAGAAGTATAAAAATGTCCTCAGAGTAGTTGCGCCAGGGCTGAAAAGGAAATCCTGTTAAAAAGGCATAGACTACAACGTGCAAAATTACAAATCCAGAAACAAGACATAGCCACAGATAGAGGATAACTACAGCATTCACAGCATAGTTGGGCACACCAGCTTTCGTGGTAATCAGCCGTTCCAGATGCTCAAATAGCAGACTTCAAGTTGGTATAACTCAGACTTTACTTACTGACTGCCTCACAGTATGTTGACAGCATCACAGTAGGATGCCACATTATGATACAGACAGAAATTGGTTATGAGCAGCATTTTCTCTTATTGAATAATAGCTGGTAATGGAATGAGATACATTCTTGAAGAGTGAATGAATCTCTGAACTAGGAAAAAAAGATGATCACAAAGGAAGAGGAAAACTCAGTTTTCTTCTATTATAGCTTTGCTCAATGCCTGAGGTTAATTAGATAAGTCTCACTTTGAATTAAATTTGTAGAAAACTTCTTTAAAATATAGATACTGAAACCTAGGGAAAAGAGCAGAATTGCTCGTGAGAGCAGTGAAGAGTAGGACAAAGAGACAAAGGAGAATGTCAAAATCAGCTTCCCATATTCTTTCAGTGTTCCCTGCAGTAAAAAAGAAGTTGTTCTAGTTGTCCTTTTTATAGTATGAAATCATTATAACAAAGCAACACAGTGAAAATTGAGATTAAAGTTAAATAATTTTAATATACACACCTGCTGACTCACACCCTCTGCATTACTGGGAATGGTAAAAATTACAATACATGTAATTATCTTTGAAGGATATGCAAAATATTGCTTTGAAATTTTACCAGTTCATGTAATCCTAAGAAGTTAATTTTAAAACATATTATAAACTAGCCTCTCATTACTTTGCATCATCCTTATCTTCTCATTTGAATTTTATTGAAAATTGTTTGTCTAGCAATTGTAAACTAGAGACATACTGCAGGGGAGAAGGAGGGAGAGGGGTGAAGGTGGGGGAGAGAGGAGCACATGGGTGCCTTGGGGAAGGAAATTCTATGGGGACTCAATCTGAGGGGGTGGTGGGAAGCAAATATTGTCTAAAAAAATATAAAACATGATAAAAGTTAAAAAAATAATTAAAAAATAAATTTAAAAAAAGAAAATTATTTGTCTAGGCTCATTTACTCAGTAAAAAAAGTTTCCCAATCATGAAACAATTTCATTATTTTCATCTTTTCTGTGTTTTTAACTGTCTACAAATCCAGAAAGAAAATAATCCCTTGTATTATATTAGGAAGGATGGGACCAGGTTTGGGCAATTGCAAAGTAATAGTGCTTTAGAAAGCTAGCAGAGGAAGATTTAACTACTAGTGTCCTTACTATGTGAACATGAGATAAGTATATGTTATTGCTAAATCTGGTAGCAATATCTATCTTTCAGATGTACTTTTTCAAAAAAGATTTATTTATTTATGCATACAAGAACTGGGGTGTAAGCCAGAGATGTGGGTGGTAAGAGGAATCACCAGAGAGAGTGGGGAGCATAACAGACAGATCTACTGAAATCCACTGCTGAGGGGAGCGGTAGGTGACAGGAGAGGTCTGCGGCACCATGTGGGTTTCTCCCTGGCTGGGGATCGAACTAGTGCTGCAGTGGCTGGCAATAGCTTGATAGTGCTGCGTTTAACCCCTGCACCACCAGTGAGTCCCTTCTTTCAGATGTTTTAAAATAAGTTAATGAGACAATGTACACTGAGTGTTTGAAATGTAGTAGGTAATCAAAAATACCAGAAAATTCCCCACTCCCAACTTAGCTGTATAAAAAAATAGGGATTTTTCTCTTTTATAAAATACTGTAGTGATCTCACTGAGACTTGCTACAGTATACTGATGAGTACACCTATTCTTCACCGTAGAAATCTCTGAAGATTATACAATTGTCAATAAAAAATTAATCTTGAAATAAAGGAAATCACCCACTAAAAATGAACATAAAACCAGAATTAGAAGTTAAGAGTTTATATTAGAGAACTTTTTCTTTGACCAAGTGCAATAAAATTACAAATAGCACAAAAATTATGGAAAAAATAATTTTTACATTTGGAAAAGAAGCACACACATGTATATCCATGTACATAACACACACCCTTCAAGTATCAGAAGAAGACTCATATTGGAAACTTAATACTGTTTGGAACTACATAACAACATCACCAATACATATAATATCTCAAAGATGTAAGTAAAATGGCAAGCTAAAAGGAAATCCATAGCCTAAGAGTTCAATATTACAAACAAATGTCAGAAATAAATATTTCACTCAGAAATTTAGACACAAAACAACAGATAAGGCCACAAGGAAAAAGAATGTAGAAGCAAAAAAGATAATAGCAGAAACTAATGAAACCTGAAAAAAAAGAAAGGGACTATATTTCTTAAGGCCAAATGAAAACAGACAAAATTTTAGACTATTTAAGGAAATAAAGTATGAGAAAGAGAACCTAACTATAAATATAGTAGATAATTGTTATGTAGTAGGCAATTGACAATAATATTTAAACTGCAATGTGCTTGAAATCAGATAAATTAGATAATTTTATATAAAAATTTAATTGTGTAAGAATTATATAAAATATGAGTTAGCCTATAATGATTAAAATATTTTAAAGGGAATAGCAGTCTGGCTGCTCTGGTCTTCCCTCTTGCTCTGGTGAATTCTCTCGCCCTCCTGCGCTTCTGACTGTACCCAGTGCTTGTATAAATAAATAAATAAATCTTTAAAAAAAAAAAAAAAAAGATATTTTAAAGGGAAGTCCACAAAAAGCTCTCCCATATTAAAAGTATCCATCCCAAAATCTTACACATAATTCTTGCCATTGACAAACCTCCAATGACAGATAACCTATATGTCATACTAAATGTTCCAGAGAATATACAGAAAATGGGGGGCCTCCCCTGGTGGCACAGCAGTTGAGCACTGGGCTGAGAAGCTGCCCGTAGCCTCTGCAGCACCGGTTCAATCCTGGCCACCCTTGAGGGTCCCACATGGTGCACAGACCTCTCCTGCCACGCCCACTGCACCCCTCAGCTGTGCATTTCGTCAGTCTGCCTGATCTGCTCCCTGCTCTGGCTCTGGTGAATTCTCTCACCCTCCCGCGCTTCTGACTGTACCCAGTGCTTGTATAAATAAACAAATAAATCTTTGGGGGAAAAAAAAGAAATTTATTTAAAAAAAGAAAAAAGAAAATGGGAAAATTGATTTTATGAGACTAATGGTGATTTCATACAAAACAAATACAAATTAATCTCATTTCTGATTGTTTATAATACTAACAAGATTTCAGAATTGTTTTTAATTTCTTTTTTTTTTTTTTTTTTATAAATTTTATTGTTATATTCCCCATACAATTGCCGCCCCCCATTCTGACCCCAATCCCTCCCCTCCCGCCCCCGCCCCCCTAAAAGTGTCTCTGGTTCATAGTTTTTTGTTGATTTTGATTTTCACTTTCTTATAGTTTTTCATTTTCCTGGTCCCTTATTTAAGTTTTCTAGATTCCTGCTATGAGTGAGACCATCCGGTATTTTTCTTTTTCTTTTTGGCTTATTTCGCTGAGCATGATCCCTTCCAGCGCCATCCATGTTGCAGCAAATTGCATGTGTTTATCTTTTTTGAATGCTGAGTAATATTCCATGGTATATATGTACCACATCTTCTTGATCCAGTCATCTATTTTTGGGCATTTGGGTTGTTTCCAAAGCTTAGGTATTGTAAACAGTGCTGCTATAAACATAGGGGTGCAGGTGTTCTTTGGAATTGATGTTTCTGTGTCCTTTGGGTAAATACCTAGGAGTGGAATTGCTGGGTCATATGGAAGCTCTATGTTTAGTAGGTCCAGAAATCTCCACACAGCTTTCCACAGTGGTTGGACCAGTTTGCACTCCCACCAACAGTGCAGAAGAGTTCCTTTTTCTCCACACCCTCGCCAACATTTGTTGTTGCTAGTTTTTTTAATATATGCCATTCTCACTGGTGTAAGATGGTATCTCATGGTAGTTTTGATTTGCATTTCCCTGATGACAAGTGATGTTGAACATTTTTTCATATGCCTGTTGGCCATTTGCATTTCCTCTTCAGAGAAGTTTCTTTTAAGCTCTTCTGCCCATTTTTTGACTGGATTATTTTCTTTGTTGTTGTTGAGTCTCATCAGCTCTTTGCAGATTTTTGTGATCAGTCCTTTATCATTAGTGTTGGGTGCAAAAATGTTCTCCCAGTTGGTGGGGTTTCTCTTTGTTTTTGTTATTGTCTCTTTTGCTGTGCAAAAGCTCTTTAATTTGATGTAGTCCCACCTGTTTATCTTTGCCTTCACTATCACTGCTTTGGGTGATGTGTCTGTAAAGATGTCTTTGATGTGCAAATCACGTAGTGTTTCGCCTATATTTCCTTCTATATATTTTATGGTTTCAGGTCTTATGTCTAGTTCTTTAATCCATTTTGAGTTGATTTTTGTGTATGGTGTGAGGTAGTGGTCAAGCTTCATTCTTTTGCATGTAGCGACCCAGTTTTCCCAGCACCATTTATTGAACAAACTTTCTTTGCTCCAATGCATAGTCTTTGCTCCTTTGTCAAAGATTAGTTGACCATAAATCTGTGGGTTTATTTCTGGATTTTCTATTCGATTCCATTGGTCTGTATGTCTGTTCTTGTTCCAATACCATGCAGTTTTGATGATTATGGCTTTGTAGTATAGTTTGAAGTCTGGGAGTCTGATGCCTCCATTCCCTTCTTTTTTTTTCAGGAGAGCTTTGGCTATTCGGGGTTTTTTGTGATTCCATATGAATTTCATCAATAATTTTTCTATTTCTTTGAAGAATGACATTGAAATTTTGATTGGAATAGCATTGAATCTGTATATTGCTTTTGGAAGGATGGCCATTTTAATAATGTTTATTCTTCCAATCCATGAGCAGGGGATGTCTCTCCATTTCTTTGTGTCTTCTTCTATTTCTTTTAACAGTGTTTTATAGTTTTCTTTGTATAGGTCCTTTACCTCTTTTGTTAGATTTATTCCCAAATATTTGATTTTTTTTGTTTCAATAACAAAAGGGATGGTCTTTTCGATTTCTTCTTCTTCAGATTTATTGTTTGTGTATAGGAAGGCTACTGACTTTTGCGTGTTGATTTTGTATCCTGCCACTTTACTGAACTGATTGATGAGTTGAATTAGCTTTTCTGTGGAGTTTTTGGGGTTCTCTATGTATAATATCATATCGTCTGCAAATAGTGATAGTTTGACTTCTTCTTTTCCTATTTGGATTCCTTGGATGTCTTTCTCTTGTCTTATTGCTCTGGCTAGGACTTCCAGTATTATATTGAAAAGCAATGGTGAGAGTGGACATCCTTGTCTTGTTCCAGATCTTAATGGAATTGCTTTCAGCTTTTCACCATTGAGAATGATACTGGTGTTGGCTTGTCATAGATGGCCTTTATGATGTTGAGGTATGTTCCTTGTATCCCAAGAACTTCAAGGGCTTTTATCATGAATGGGTGTTGCACTTTGTCGAAAGCTTTCTCAGCATCTATTGATATTATCATATGGTTTTTATATTTCTTTTTGTTGATGTGTTGGATAACGTTGATTGATTTTCGGATGTTAAACCATCCTTGTGCCCCTGGAATGAATCCAACTTGGTCGTGGTGAATTATCTTATGGATACATTGTTGGATTCTGATAGCTAAAATTTTATTGAGGATTTTTGCATCAGTGTTCATTAGGGAGATTGGCCTGTAGTTTTCCTTTTTTGTGTTGTCCTTGTTCGGTTTTGGTATTAGTGTAATGTTGGCTTCATAGAACGTGTTTGGTATTGTCCCTTCCTTCTCAATTTTTTGGAAGAGTTTGTGAAGGATAGGCACTAATTCGTCTCTGAATGTTTGGTAGAATTCATTTGTAAATCCATCAGGTCCTGGGCTTTTGTTTTTGGGGAGGTTTTTGATTACCATTTCAATTTCGCTAATTGTAATTGGTCTGTTTAGGTGTTCTATTTCTTCTTTATCTAGCTTTGGGTGATTGTAGAGTTGTAGGAATTTGTCCATCTCCTCTAGATTGTTAAACTTGTTTCCATATAACTGTTCATAGTAGTTACTGATTATTCTTTTGATTTCTGCTGTGTCCGTTGTGATTTCTCCTCTTTCATTGATGATCCTGTTTATTTGTGCTTTCTCCCTTTTTTCCTTTGTGAGCCTGGCTAGGGTTTGTCTATTTTATTGATTTTTTCAAAGAACCAGCTCTTGGTTTCATTGATCTTTTGGATTGTTTTTTTAGTTTCAATTTCATTTATTTCTGCTTTGGTTTTTATTATTTCTTTTCTTCTACTGGTTTGGGGTTTTCTTGTTGTTCTTTTTCTAGATCTTTGAGCTTCGAGATTAGGTTGTTTCTTTGCGTTCTTTCTTGTTTCTTGATGTGAGCTTCTATTGCTATATATTTTCCTCTTATTACTGCTTTTGCTGCATCCCATACATTTAGGATATTGGTGTCCTCCTTGTCGTTCAATTCAAAAAATTTTTTAATTTCTTCTTTGATCTCCTCATTAGTCCAATGGTCTTCCAGTAGTGTGGTTTTTAATCTCCATGAGGTAGGAAAGTTCCTTGCCTTCTTTTTATGGTTTATTTCTAGTTTGATGCCTTCATGGTCAGAAAAGATGGTTGATATGATTTCAATCTTGGTGTATCTGTTGATGTTTGTCTTGTGCCCCAGTATGTGATCGATCCTGGAGAATGATCCGTGTGCGCTTGAGAAAAATGTGTACTCCGTTTTTTGGGGTTTAGTGTTCTATAGATGTCTGTTAAGCCCAATTGCTCTAGGTCTTTATTTAGAGCTTTGGTTTCTTTACTTATTTTTTGTCTTGTTGATCTATCCATTGTTGATAGTGGTGTGTTGAAGTCTCCCACTACGTATGTGTTTTCTCTGATGTCTGTTTTCAGAGAGGACAACAGTTGTCTGATATATTTTGGTGCTCCTTCGTTTGGTGAGTATATGTTAATGAGTGTTATTTCTTCTTGAAGTATTGTCCCCTTGATCATAATGTAGTGACCATTGGGGTCTCTTTTTATCTTTTTGAGTTTGAAATCTGTTTTATCTGATATAAGTATAGCTGTTCCTGCTTTCTTTTTTGGTCCATTTGCTTGTAGGATTGTTTTCCATCCTTTAACTTTGAGCCTATTTTTATCTTTTGTAGCTAAATGTGTTTCCTGGAGACAGCAAAAGGTTGGGTTTTGTTTCTTAATCCAGGCTGCAACTCTGTGTCTTTTTATTGAAGAGTTTAGTCCATTTACATTTAGAGTTAATATTGATATGTTAACATCTGTATTTGCCATTGTGTTTGTCTTTCCTTTGATTTTATTTATTTATTCTTTTAATAACTTTTTTTTTTTTTTTGGCCTTCTTTCATTGTTATTCGTCGCTCTGAGGTTCTGGCTTTAGAACTCCTTGTAGTATTTTTTGGAGTGGGGGTTTAGTTGCAATGAAATTCCGGAGTTTCTGTTTGTCTGGGAAGGTCCATATTCTTTCTTCAAAGAGGAAGGAGAGCTTTGCGGGATAGAGTATTCTTGGTTGGCATCTGTTTTCTTGGAGTCTGTTGACTATGTCCCTCCACTCTCTCCTTGCCCGTAGTGTTTCTTCGGAGAAGTCTGATGTCAGCCTGATTGGTTTTCCTTTGAATGTTATCTGTTTCTTCCCTCTTGCCAGCTTCATTATTTTTTCCTTGTCCTGGATTCTTGGGAGCTTTACTATTATGTGTCTTGCTGTATTTTTCCTTTCGTCGTGGAAGTTTGGTGTTCTTCTTGCTTCTTGTATATCAATTTTCAGCTCCTTCTTCACATTTGGGAAGTTCTCTTCAATTATCTCTTTGAATATTTTCTCTGTTCCTACATCTCTCTCCTCTCCTTCTGGTATTCCTATAACTCTTATATTTCCTTTCCTCATGGAGTCCGATAGTTCCCGAAGTCTTTCTTCGTTCTTTTTCCTTCGTACTTCTCTTTCCTTCTCTGTTTTGGTTCTTTTTATTTCTGTGTCTTCAAGATTACTTATTCGTTCTTCCATTTCATCTATTCTGCTTTCATTGCTTTTCCCAGAATTCTTTAGTTCTTCCATTAATTCTTTGATCTCCTGCATTTCTTTTACTTCCCTCTTTAGGGACTCAATTTCTTTCTTCTGACCATTGTTTTCCCTCTCTAGGGACTCAATTGCATTCTTCTGATCGTTGATTATTTTTCCCTTATCATTGTTTTCCTTTATGACTTCTGTCAGTTTTTTAATCACGGCAATTTTAAATTCTCTTTCTGGAAGGCTCAGAAATTCTTCCAAGTTATTGTCGTTGCAATCTGGGGGCTGGCTTTCTTTTTGTGGTGTGCTTTTTCTCTGGAGAGTTGCTAGGTTGCGTGTGGTTCTTCTCCTCCCTACTGTCTGTTTTCTAATTTGCCGTATGCGTTGGGACACTGTGTTGTTGGGACTTGCCGGCATCTTGGGTGGGCTTCTCTGTTCCCCTCTGGTTCTTCCAGGAGTCATCTGTCAGTTTCAAGCAGCCTTTACTGGAGAAAGGTCCCTGTTCTAAAATGCCGATGTGGGGACACACTCCCCTGTGCGCCTGGTCTGCCCCGGCGGTGGGTTCCTGCTCCCCTCTGGGCTTGGACTGCAGGCCAGAGGGGGTCTGGCGTGGGCGAACTTCCCCCGCTCACCTCTGGCTCCTGAGGAAGCCTTCTGCAGGTAGTCTTTACTGAAGAAATGTCCCTGTTCTAAAATGGTGATGTGGGACACACTCCCTGCGCTTCTGGTCTCAGGCACACTATTCTGCGCGCCTGGTCTGCCCCGGCTGTGGGTGCTCGCTCTCCCTGTGGGCTCAGACTACTTGTTCAGAAGGGGCCCGGTGTGGGCTAACTCCCCAGCTGGTCACTAGCTCCTTCAGTAGCCTGTGCTGGGGTCAAGTCGCTAGGTGGCACCAGAGATCTCTCCTAGAGCCCTTGGGGAGCTGATTTTCCACCCCGTGGGACAGGGAGCAGAGCGGGGATGGTAGGGTACACCTCAACGGCTTTGGGGTGCTGTGTCTGCCTTGTGCCCCACCGTCGTGGGGAACCCACGCCCCTAATTTCGTGCCCCGGGTCTCAGTTCCAAAGCCCTCAGTTCCAGGACGCAGGCTGTAGCCCAGATCAGTGGCGCGGGAATGGCGCCTTTTGAATCCCGCTCCCCTGCCTGGGCACCTTGTTCCTGCTCACTCAGGGAGGGCCTCCGCCATCTCCCCGCAAGCCTAGGTCGCAGGCGCAGGGCCCTGGGCAGCTGCAATCCGAGCGCCGCTTTCGCGCAAGCTTACCGGGCGGCTGGGGCTGTGTGCTGGTGCTGGGCTCCTCCTGGTGGGCGGGGCTCTCTTTACTGGCGCCTGGAGCTCACCTCTGCGGTGGATCCTGCAGGTTTCGCCTCAGCTCCCGTTCACGGGGTGTGGTGGCTGAAATAGTTCCTTTCCACTCACAGTCCCACTTGCTGCATCCGTTTTTCTTGTTGGGCGTTTTAGTTTGTTGTTTCCCTCGTCTCTGCCGGTCGGAGAGTGCCGCCTCTGTGGGCGGGGGAGGGGAGCAGGGTTCTGCGCTTCCCTCCCTTCTCGTCCTCTTTTATGGCAACTTTCTTCTTCGGGCAGTTTGCTGGAGTCGTCCGTTTATCTTCCCTGTCTCAGTTCTCACTGGGACCTGCCGCTTTTCCTCCCTATTAACTTTTTTTAATGGGAGATCTTACTCGCAGCGTCTCCTCGCCGCCATGTTGCTCCGCCCCTTGTTTTTAATTTCTTGTGGTCACATATACCACATACAGTTTCCAGAGTCCAGGAAAAAATTTTGCATAATAGTATACTAATGTTTTTGATAAACTGAAAGATTAAAGAATAAATCTTACATTTTCATAAAGGTTGATGCAGAAAATTCAAAAACAACACCATGAAAAATAAAATGTAGGCAATTAGTGAGAAGAGGGTAGATGTGAGGAATAGGGAGTGAAACTTCTCTAAGTAGACTCATTAACGTAGTTTTGACTTTTGAAAACATGTTTATATTTTACATATTCTAAGAATTAAACCAAAAGAATTTAAAGAACAGACCTAATGTTTTAATACAAACAGAAACAAACAAGTTCATTGCTGACAATATCATAAGTAATTAAACTAGCTACTACAACATAGCTATGTACACATTTATACTCTCACCCAAATGAAAATATATTCCAAGGACAAAAATAACTCAAAGTATTCTTAGACTTTAATTAGTAAGTGTTTGTGGGTTTCAGTATTAATATAGTAATTCTGAAGTTGCTTTATGAGGAATATTTTAGAATTGAACAAATGGATAAATGCATTGATATTGTTGGAAGTTTGACTGACTGAGGGAAAATGAATTAACAATAGGAAAAGGAATATGGATTCCAGAAAGATAGTGGCAAGGTGAGGATGTAAGACTTATTATCCCAAGATGTTCCTCTTACTATGCCTCATTTTAATTATTATGTTTAGAGGAAAATGAAATTTATTCCATGAATTTTTCACAATTGCCAAGTGAATAATGCCACATTATATGTTTTTATGAGCACTGATATGAAACATGAAACTTGTCCTTAATAGAGCTATAATCTAAGAGAGTGAACAACACAAAAGGAGTCTATAAAAAACAAAACAATCTCTGTGACAGAACCAAATAAATAATTTCTATGAAAAAGGAGTTTTCAAATCATCATCATTATTGGGTTGATAATAATTTGAAAGATAAAAATAAAAAACATATTGAACTAGTATTATAAACTGGATTAATCTCAATGGTAATTCAACACTTTGTATGATGTACACATATTCCTCCTCAGAAACTACGACTTTAAATAATGCATCCATTGCAGTCCAAACAGGAAACAGATGCACTTAAACTGAGTATATGAGAGCATTTTTTAGAAATTGATTACAAATGTGTGGGTAGGGCAGAGAAAGCAACAGGCAATATCCAATATGTCCTATTTTTGTCCCTGAGATTAATTTATTGTCCTTTTTCAAATAAAATTTTAAATTCTCAAAATAGGATGTGCAAAAATTCCTACCAGCTACTTTATCATTGTGAGGTCATTTCAATTTGGTCATAGTCTCATCAGGAACTGAAAATAACAGCTGCCAGCAATGCTTTCTAAATAAGATAATATGAGAAAAATATGTAAAGGGAATAAAAAGAAATAATTAGCACTAAGCAAATGTGTTTAAGTCACTGCTTTGTAGCTGACCAATAGCCTAAATTAATCTCAGCCATCTATTTCTACTGTTCATTCCATGTAATCATTAATCTCTCTCAGTTCTTTTTCTTGTTTTTCACTGACCACAGCAACTCCAAAAGTGTCTCAATAAACCCTTTACATACTAGAAATAGTCTTCCTAGTCCTTACTGTATGCCAGCAACTACAATTCCATTTGCTAATTAAGTCAATCACACTGATTCCTTCTTTAAATATTGATTCAGAATAAGGACCCCCAGATGGCAGATGATATTTTCGGCTTTTTGTTAAATAGAAACATGACTATATCCACTGGTAGAAAAATTCCTCCCTTGAACAAAAGGACTTTCAAACTAACCAATGCCAAAAAGTATCAAGGCAGGGAACAAAATTCTTGAAGTGGATTATTAAGTACTTTATTTAGAGTTGTAGCATAAATTTTCAACACTGGTTTCCAACCTGTGCTTTCTGGCTAGTGGGTAACTGGTTGCTGGTCCAAGGATATTACAGAGTTTTTAGTATAGCATACATATCACTCAAAATAATAGCCCCCCAGCTGATGACTTTAACAATTCATTCCACTCTAATATCAGTCTAATTTCTTCCTGTTAGTGGAACATACCGACAGTAAAGAGTTCTATGGTTGTGAGCAACTGCCACAATTCTAGAATATGTTCTTGGTCTGAGACACTGCTGTGTAAGACGGCATGCCCTTGGATAACTCATTCTGTAAAGTCCTAAAGATGGTGCTGGCAGAGAAGTTTCATGTTTACATGGCAAATATTTACTAGGAATAGGTCTTTACTCTGTAACATCATCATTGCTCCTTATGGACAGTTTCTAATATAGTCATCATTTATGAGGGAATTTACCATAATCTACAGAAAGTGATGACATTTGTCAGTTAGCCTTGGCCTCTGTTGTTGGGAAATTGGATAATCAGAAGTAGTAGTAGCCAAAACAGCTTTGGTTCCACTGAAAGTAGATACTAATAAAATGATTGGAATGCAAGTGAATTAGGAAATAAAGGAAAAATAGGCAGTGCAATGCTGAAGTAATATAGTGGGAAAAGATGGTCAACAAGGTCCTCTATCAGGCCAGCTACACTATGAGTAAATAGAGTTTCAAGGAGAAACTCTAAAAAAAAAGTATACAACACAAACTTCAGAATGTACTTATCTCAGTATACAGGAGTGGATGTATTTACATATCATCAATACATGTGTCTTGTTATGAATTACCAGGAAAATTCTTGTTTGATACATACATAAAAAGAGAAGTCACCAGAAAAATGTTTAGGCACAGGTACAGACGTTGGCAATTTGAAGTAATCTAAACACACCTAAAAGGTAGGGTCAAAGGCCACACTGGCATGGGAATCCACTGCTACAGACTTAATATCTGATAATAACATCATTTTTTATATAGATACATTGAGTAAGTATCACAAAGTTTGTTGTAGAGGAAGGTGATGTTCCAAAACAATTCATCATATCATTAAGAATCACCTCCAGTAATAAATGCCCAAGGGTGGCATTTATGTAGGTCATAAAAATGTCTAATCTGAAAGCTCCAGTCAAAGACTTCTCCTTGAAATCTCCTTGATATCAATTTTTCTATCAAAATCTTATAAGCTTCTCATCAGTCAGCCAAACCATTTGCAATTGCCCTTAAAGCTAGATAATGGACAACTCAGGCAATAGTACTTTCCTTACAAAGTAGACACCAAATATAACACCCCTACATATACCTATTGGTCATCAACTCTTTGGGGGCCATTTTTGAGCATGAATATAAACCAGTGGGCATCCCATTTTAGCAAGCTGAACATACATAGCCATAACTTTTTCTCTCCATAAATGTATAATAGGAAATTGCTCACAAAATGTGGATTGAGGCGAAAAATAATGGGTCATTTTCCACAGGAAGGTGTATCTGTTTGTGCCATTACTTGGAACCTGCTGGACTTTCTTGAGTACTGACTCCTATTTCAATTTTACATGAAATAGAAAAACACGCTGAAGTCATAATTAAAATGTATGTTTCAATGAATTGGTAAGACATAGTTCAGGATGATTTGTTTGACTCAAACATTGTTATTTGATAAAATAGTCATGTATTTGGTCTTTAGTGATCTGCTTTCAAATGGAGAATGTGGGCCTCCCCGGTGGCGCAGCGGTTGAGCGCTGGGTTGCGAAGCTGCCCGAAGCCTCCGCGGCACTGTTCGATCCCCAGCTGCTCCCGGCCACAGGGGAGGGTCCCACATGGTGCGCAGACCCTCCTGCAGCCCGCTGCTCCCCTCAGCAGTGTACTTCGGTCCTTCTGCCTGCTGTGCTCCCCACTCTGGCTCTGGTGAATTCTCTCACTCTCCCACGCTTCTGACTGTACCCAGTGCTTGTATAAATAAATAAATAAATCTTTAAAAAAAAAAAATGGAGAATGTGCTGTCTGCAGAAAATGACATGACTTAGTCCAAAACTCTAGGAATTTTTTTTAATGTTTTTATTGAAGCAACATTATAACATTTCATAGGTTTCTGGAGTGCATCATTACAAATAACATCCACATATAATACTTTATGTTCATCACTCAGAATCCAGATCTACCTTCACCATACAATTGATATTACTTTTTTAAAGATTTATTTATTTATTTATACAAGCACTGGGTAAAGTCAGCAGCAGAAGCAGGAGGGTGAGAGAATTCACCAGAGCCAGAGCGGGAAACAGGACAAGCAGCGACTGATGAAATACACTGCTGAGTGAAGCAGTGGGTGAGACAGGAGCGGTCTGTCACGCCATGCAGAACCCTCGCCCGGGGGCCGGGGATCAAACCGGTGCTACAGAGGCAGGCAGCTTTGCAGGCCAGCGCTCAACCGCTGCGCCACCAGGGGATGCCCGATCATACTTTAAACCAGTTTATTCACCCTGTTTCCTCTTCTCTTCTCAAAACATTTATTTGTTTATTTATAGTCTAACATTTTATTTTGTATTATTTTGTTCATTCTTTTGTTTATTATCACATATCAATGAAATTACATGTCTTTGAGTGTCTTAGTTCGCTAATCATACCTTCTATTGATATGTCCATCCGTGTTGTTGCAAATGGCAAGATTTTGTCATTTTCTTTTATAGATGAGCAATATTCCACTGTGTACATATACCATAACTACTTTATCCAATCATCTGTCAATAGACAGGTTGTCCCTAAACCCTGGCTATTGTAAATAATGTTTCAGTGAAGATGGAGGTGTCGATCTCTTCAAATTAGTGTTTTCATATTCTTCAGGTATATGCTCATATATGAGAAAATCGGGTTGTATAAAATTTCTATTTTAAATTTTTTGAGGAATATCCATACTGAGTTTCATAGTGGCTGCTCCAATTTACATTCCCACTAAAAGTGTCCAAGGGCTTCTTTCCCTTCACCTTCTCCCCAGCACTTGTTTCTTGTCAACCGGATAATAATCATTCTCACAAGTGTTAGGTGACATCTCTTTGTTATTTTTGATTTCCATTTCCCCGATAGAAGAACTGATGAACAATTTTCATATGCTTATGACCATCTGTGTGTCTTTTGGAGAAGTATCTGTTCAAATCCTCTACCTATTTTTATTTTTTTTTAAGATTTATTTATGTATACAAGAGCTGGGGTGCAGACCAGAGATGCAGGGGGTGGGAGGGGGTGATAGGATTCACCAGAGACAGAGTCGGGAACAGAACAGGCAGA
>NW_023605083.1:56574303-56592983 GCF_014898055.3 Talpa occidentalis
GAGTAAATGAGGTGCAGGACCTGGCACACTGTATATTCACTTTAAGATTTGACTTTTTTTTTAAAAAAGATTTATTTATTTATACAAGATCTGGGGTATAGACCAGAGGTGCGGGAGGGTGAGAAGATTCACTAGAGACAGAGTGGGGAACAGAACAGGCAGACTGACTGAAAGCACTGCTGAGGGGAGCAGTGGGTGAGACAGGAGAGGTCTGCCGCGCCATTTGGGTTTCTCCCTGGCCAGCTCTGAATCAAACCCATGCTGCAGAGGCTGCAGACAGCTTCACAGCGCTGTGCTCAACCCGCTGTGCCACCTGGGAGGCTAGGATTTGATTTTTTTTTAAAGACAAAATAGTTTCAGTGGCCATACATTTGTATAAATATTGGTTTCTTCTAGAACCTTGTGAATCATAGTTCTCAGCCTCCATGGTTTTCATTATAATCCTACAATAAAAAAAATTAGGAACTTTGGGCATTTTTCATAGACAGGTGCCATTTTCATTGCAGAACAGCTTAGTGAATGGAAATACTGGTATGTAGGCTTCTAGTTGGTATTGTTTTATATCATGAATTTTCGAAAGAAGATAAACTCCTGAAAAAAATGGACATCGTGAACAACAAAGACTTCTGTGAGCTATAGAAACTTGAATCAAAAGGCAGTGTTTTGAAGTGAGCTTGAGGCAGAATGCATTTCCCCCCTCATGTTGTCTTTTGGCTGCATGAAGTATTTAATACCTTCTGAAGTCTTTTCTCCTAGAATAATTAATATTTTCTAGACTATTTGTAGGAACATTTTCTGGGGAATAGTTTGGGTTCATGCAATTTTTGAACACACACAAGCATATTCACACACACATCGCACCACACATTCTTGGCACTTACTGTCTTGGATGTATTCTATTGCATTTCTATCATGTCTTTGTTTTTGAATAAGTGAGTCTTTGAATCCAGTAAAAGTGGAGACTGGTCTAAACGTGTATATATATAAAATGATAATTGCATCCACTCTTTATTGGATGATACATATGAACTTAGTTCAGTTCTTTGTTTCCTCCCCAAACTTGCTCATGATACCAAATAGTGGCAGATCCAGACTTGCCTACTTCTAGCAGACTAGGTACTAGTTGAATTAACCACATTGTAATTGTTTTCTTGCCATCAGAGGAGTTAAGTGTGTCATACACACTTGGGATGATGAATGAGTAGAGGCATGGGCCCATGGAGGTTTCTGCTCTATCCCTTTCCACCTTCCATTTCCAGCCTACAGTAATATGAAAATGTTTCATAACAAAAGTGAAAGGAAAAAAGATAATAAAACAACAAACAAAAATACTCCCTCATAACTAAATAGGTAAGACAAAAAAGCTCCTAGCAGAAATTGCTGGGACCAGAGCCGACACATGCAGACAAACTCTAAAATGCCAACCTGTCTTCTCTTTTGTGATATATTGATGAGATTATGACTGTGGCTAAATAAACAATAAGCCACAGCTGGGAGATAATCTCAGACTGAAATATTTTAACATATATTTCTTTGTTAAGGTGATATGTGATAGAAGTTTGGAGTGTTATTTACTTGTGATTTTGGAAAACTCATAAAGGGAAAGTGAACTAAAGTGCTGCTAGAGAGAAAGGAATGTGTCAAATAGCAACATACGGCCTAGAATCTGAGAAGGAAAGTTCAGATTTTGAATGGAGAAACCTCTATGAACTCCTGAATTGTCATATTGCCATAGAATAAGCACTTAACATTAATTAAATATAATTATTATTATTATTAGAAACAAATTCTCTTGGTATAGACTTTAGTATATAGGCAAAGGCTGAATTATTTCAAAAGTCTTTGAGAGCATCTCTATAATCAACAGCATGCAATAAAAAGCAAAGATCAGTTTATTCCCCTGTCCATTTTGATTGAATTACTCCAAACTTGTACCCTTGGCTTATGTTAGTTTATTCCTTTAAAGAATTACATGTAATAAATTATATTTAATATTTAGCTGTCTTTTGTTTTAATTGCTACAACAGATTTTGCTAAAGTATTTGTTAGAAATAAGGTGAAGATTTTCTCTACTACCTAAATCATGCTTGTATGAAATTCTATGAACAAGTCCTTTATAAATAATTTATCGGAAATTCTTTAACAACTGATACTCCCTCCTTTCTAGAAATAAAAGAGTGTAATTAGTTTTAATTACATCTTTCACTGTTTTAGGAAGCTCAGTGCCAGTTAGAAATAAAACATTGTGGGAATTTTTTGTCTTTTTTTATGTTTCTCAATTTTATATGTTAGGTCCATTTATATTCCACTGGTAAATCTTATGGTGTTTTTTTGAGGCCAGTTGTCCTAAATTCTTTGTGGAAAACATTAACTCAAAAT
Source organism: Talpa occidentalis (assembly GCF_014898055.3). NCBI lineage: Eukaryota > Metazoa > Chordata > Mammalia > Eulipotyphla > Talpidae > Talpa > Talpa occidentalis. Next base: position 56,576,683 of record NW_023605083.1, read on the forward strand.
TCAACCATCTGATCAATTAGTAATTGATCAATTCTCCAATGTTATGTGTATTCTATTTGAATTAAAAGGGAAGTGTGCAAATGGCACATTATACCTTTAAAAATGACATATCGTACATGTATCTAAATTTATTCAATTTGACAACCTGTATGCAAAGAACTTTTAGATATTAGACTCTTAGAAGTAAAAGGGCTTCTAACATAACTCACTTACATATTTAACCTTTGCTTTTGCATTCTTGTTGAGATCAGATTTTCTGAAGATTTTATAAAGTTTAGTGCATAATTCTTCAATTTTTAAAAATCTCATGACAGGGGTCTCCCTGTGGCCCAAGGGGTTAAGCACCACACTATGAAGCAATCCACGGCCTCTGCAGCACGAGTTCAATCCCCGGCCGGCCATAGAGCACCCCACGTTGCGCAGCAGACCTCTCCTGTCTCGCCCGCTGCTCCACTCAGCAGTGTATTTCAGTCACTCTGCCTGTCTCTGGTGGATCCTCTCACCCCCTGCATCTCTGGCCTGTACTCTAGCTCTTGGGTGCATAAATAAATAAATCTTTAAAAAAAATCTCATGACAAATAAGCATGTTAAAAGCATACTCACATTAAGGTAGGACTACTCAATATAGATAATATACATTGCAGCATATCAAATAATTTGAACTAAAAGTGAATGTATTTTGACCCATTTTATTTTATTTTTCTCATAATTTATGCATTTATAAATGTACTGAGGTTAATTCAGACCACTTGTTTTTGAGTTATTTACATTCATCTGAATGCTGATGGGTAGGAGCTATTTGCTTTCTAAAAATAACATCTCAATTGTGCCTTTACAAACTTTTCTAAGATCTGAAAATAAGGTAAAGCATTTTATTTCATTATTTAAGTTTGAGTTTGGCTTAAAAAAGTAGTGAGTTTAAAAAGCTTAGAGATTTGGTAGCTAATCCCAAATGCAGGGACCTGCCTATCCTCAAAAGGTAAAAATAACAAAGCACAACATAGAGCGATTTGCTACATCCCACCACCCTGTCAAGTTGCAGACAATATGGGAAGATTGTTTAGCTGCTCTGGACCACCTGACTGAGGAACGGGGACATCTGAATCATAAAAGTAGCTGCCAATGGAAGTAAAGCTGCTAGTTATGGTCAGCTCTGTGTAGGAATGGGCAGTCAGCGCACCTGGGGTTGCTGGACTGTGTTGAGAGAAGAGGCTCCTGTTAGTTGCTGTGGTAGAATCCTGTCCATTGGTCCATCTGCTTTCCTGATCCAGTGAGACTCTAGAAGCACTGTCTTGGGGAAGCACTTCCTTCTGAGAAACCTAGAGTCAGGTGTGAATTGCTGTGATACCCCTGTTCCTGATAAGGAAGCTCACTCCTTTATTTTGGGTAGACTTACACTCCTGTGGACAGAGCTTCTGTTGGGTACTTAGCAAAGACATCTTTAGATATGAGGCATCTTAGTTTATTAGGGCCGCATAACAAAATATCACAAACACGGTATCTGGTAAATCACAAATATATTTTGCACAGTTCTAGAGATAAAAGCCCAAATTTTAGGGTGCCAGCGTGGTGGGTGAGGCCTTCGCCTAGGTTACAGGAGCCCTCTGAGGTTCATGGACGTTCAAGGTCCTACCTGGTAATATCATTATTTGGTGGGGGCGGGGTTAGGGTTTCAACATGTGAATGGCAGAATACAAATATTCAGATCAAAATGCAAAATATTCCTGGAATCTCCTAGTTTAAATGTCTACCAATGCCAAAAATAGGCTGGAAGTGCATGGGCATTTCTTCACTGGCAAGTGTCTGCCACATTTCCGCGGACGACTGCAGTCTTAGGGAGACAGCTTGTGTTTGCTCTTTTCTCTCTCTCGTGTTTGTGTTTTGTTAGTATCATTTCACCATATCACATGTTTAGTTGGCCAATTAGTGTAAAATTATTTTATAATTCTATGTAGAAGAGCTTGAAGATAGATATAAATAGGTGGGCATTTTATTTTCAGAATAATGTCAATATGTTGGTCACTCAAATATTAATATTCTAATCAGACTTAGGGGAACAATATCACTTGTCAGAGTATGGCAAGTCATTGTCATAATTCCTCTGTAAGATTACTATATTCATAAATTGGGCCTCCCCAGTGGCGCAGAGGTTGAGCGCTGGGTTGCGAAGCTGCCCGCAGCCTCTGCAGCGTCGGTTTGATCCCCGGCTGCTCCCCGGCCACCGGAGGAGGGTCCCACATGGCGTGCAGACCTCTCCTGCCGCCCGCTGCTCTCCTCAGCAGTGTACTTCGGTCCTTCTGCCTGCTCTGCTCCCCGCTCGGGCTCTGGTGAGTTCTCTCACCCTCCTGCGCTTCTGACTGTACCCAGTGCTTGTATGTATAAATCAATCAATCAATCAATCAATAGATAAATCTTTAAAAAAAACAAAAACAAAAACAAAACAAAACAAAAAAAAAGATTACTATATTCATAAATTAATTCAAGTTTTCATACTTACGTATTGAAGAATCATGGACATTTCTTTGCCCAATCCCCCTTTTTCTAGTAAATTCCACTAACTTTGACATGACTCTTTGCATAACCTGTCAAGTTTGGAGATTGCTACACCCAAGTCAGAGAAGCTCAACTCAGTCAAACCAGAACATATCAGATGGCAGCTTCACTTGGGATCCATGAAGGGGTAATCTGAGATTGAGATTCTGCTTTTGCAATACAATTTTGGAAGTTAATAACTTACATTTTTAATTTACAAACATGAAAGCTGATACTTGTGTGTTCAAAATCAAAACTACTTTGAGGACAACACCCAATTTAGGCACCCCAAATAAGAATCAAATGTAACGACATTTTAAATTGGATTTAGTTTCAGATGTCCTTGGAAACTAATTTGGGCAGGCATGTTTTAATTATTTTCATTATAACACATTAATTTAGTCTATATTTTAAGTGATTTTATATGCTTTTATCATCAACTTTTATCATCAACTTTTCAATGGGAAAATTTGTAGCAGTTTCAGGACAGAACTAGGAGGATGGAAAAAGTTGTATATTGGGAAAAGTGGTTGGATAGGAATGTAACAGACAAGGAAAGATGATGACAGAAACAGGGCTCATCACAGCAGTGTTCCCTGGCCTGTGGTTTCTAAGATCTCAGTTACAATTCTCTGTGGGAAACCAAGATCTTGTGGAGCATCCTGTGACTTTGGAAGCTGTGAGGCCCTGTGAAGTCTTCTCATTTCTTAGGCCAGATTCTCTAGAAACAAACTCTGACAGAAAGATTTGCATGCAGTAACTTTGCTGGAGAATGTGTTTGGGAACAGCACACATAGGGAGATGGGGTGGTGAGATAAAGATCATGCTGTGGGAGAAGGTGATAAAGTTACAAGAGAGATCGTAGAAGACCTTACAGGTACCTCCAGAGCAGGGGTGCCTTTTCCAAGTTGTCCTAAATTGAGGTAAGGGGACAGGGTCTTTGTTCTGTCTCCCTGCAGACTTCTGTTATCAATAGGGAATTGGAAGAGGCTGCCTTGGAAAGGTGTAAATCTTGGGAGAGGTTGCTCTCTTTATCAGAAGGCATTTGACTTGGTCCTAAGACGTAAGTTATCAATACTCCTGGCTGCCGGGACTATCAGTTCTCTGTTTTGAAGGATTAGGATGGGGTGACCGTACTCTTTAAATGCAGAGTATGTGATTATTGTATTATTGTCATTGTTAATGATCAGAGCTAACAGTTACCAGGACTTGTTTATGCATCAGACACTGTGCTTAATGCTTTATGAGACTGGCCACTTTAAGTTTTACCATTCTATGAGGAAATATATAGAGCACTGGTTACAAACACAGGCTTTGGAGTCAAAGTGCTTGGGTCAAATGTCAGTTCAGTTTCCTGCTTCCTAACTGTAAAATTTGAATAAAATCCTTAAACTTACAGACTATCTCATAGGTGCCTGTGAATATTCAGTGAGCTTAATTCTATAAAGCATTTAGATCAGCGCCTGTTTATATAACTTTTACTAAAGAAATGTTAAGACAATTATTGTTTTACCCATTTTACAGATGAACACATTAGGTATTGGAGAGATGAGGCAAATGAGCATGACTTCAGGCAATTTGACTACTGAATCTATCCACTTGGAAGATTTTCTGTAATAAAAGTGCTGAGCTTAAGCACTGTTTACAATAGCTAAGCTTTGGAAACAGCCCAAATGCCCAAAAATAGATGACTGGATCAAGAAGATGTGGTACATATATACCATGGAATATTACTCAGCATTCAAAAAAGATAAACACATGCCATTTGCAGCAACATGGATGACGCTGGAAGGGATCATGCTCAGTGAAATAAGCCAAAAAAAAAAAGAAAAATACCGGATGGTCTCACTCATAGCAGGAATCTAGAAAACTTAAATAAGGGACCAGGAAAATGAATAACTATAAGAAAGTGAAAATCAAAATCAACAAAAACTATGAACCAGAGACACTTTTTGGGGGGGGGGCGGGAGGGGAGGGATTGGGGTCAGAATGGGGGATTGCAATTGTATGGGGAATATAAAAATAAAATTTATTAATTAAAAAAAAAAAAAAAACTAAAAGCACAAAAAAAAAAAAAGTGCTGAGCTTATTTGATAGGGAGAAGTCCAGGAAATCTAAAAGATTGTGCTGTTCTTGCCATCTGGATGGAAGGTCAAGTTCAGCGAAGATTAAATCCATAAACTAACATGGGTTCTTCTGACAATGCAGCGATATTTTAACTTTAAAGAGAACATAATCATTTATGTGTTTATTCATTCATCGTTTAATAAAATTTTTCTTTTCAGTCGGGCCAATGTGTTCCAGTTATTCTGCTGGACTCAGATGAAGTGGTTGGCAGGACAGTCATTATTCTTGCCCTGGGGGATTTGTGGTGAAATAAAAGTAGGATGTTAGATTTTAAAAAAGATAAGCTAAACAGATATAAGAGGAAGACTCTTTAAGTACTTACTATAGTTATGGCCAAAACTGCCACTCTCATAAGCTACATGAATTATTAATGATGATTAATACCCTATCTCTCCCTGACCCTAGCTGTGGTCGTGCAGTGTGTAATATAAAAGTAAAATTCAGTAGGACAGGTGAGCCATTTCATTCAATGACTATATGCCCTGGAGATAGCGTGAAATGGGAAATATTACTTTGCTATTCAGTCAGTTAGTTTCAGTTTCCATTTGCTTCTTCTAATATGAACACTTTATTGAACTGGGCATGATTCTTATGTTAAAGATACTTACTTTTCAAAAACATGGCCTCTAAACATAAACTATTTCATCTGTATTGACTCGAAGAAGCAGCAATCTCTTTTAATCCTGAAGGAAAAAATTTCTGATGTTGAACTTACTGGTCTCCAATGTAGTATAGAATATGTCCATGCATGGTGCTTGATCTGTGATTAAAGGGATTTTTAGTGGCATTTTGATTATATTCTATTTTTGCTTTATATACTGACTTTAGACCCTAACCTCTGAATAAGATGTAATTCCATAGAATATTGTGCTTAAGTAAATGAACCCTGGAGTCAGGTAAACTTGGGTTCAAGTCACAGTTCCCACACAACTAGCTGTGTAGTATTTGGGTATTTAATTAACTTCTCTATGCTTCATTTTCCTTCTCTGTAAAGTGGGGATAATTCTATAGCATAGGATTATTATTAGGATTAGATGAAAATATTTCTAAAACACCGGCACAATATTTTTTTGAGTGGTAAGTGGTCTACTAAGAAAAAAAAATAGCCAAACATAGAACTCTGGAGAGTCAAAATTGGCATAACAGCTAAAAGTTATTTTACGCTGATATGTGTATCAGGAGGTAATAAAACATAGAAGAATATAGTATATAAAACAGTGATTAATTTTAATTTTAGAGTTGGTGCTGAGCTTGAAAGCCTATCCATTTAGAAGTTTGTAACTTTGGGCAAGTTATTTTATTTGACTTCTCTAAGCTATTCATCTGTAAAATGATACAACTAATAATTCCTAACTCACAGGGTTGTTGTGAGGATTAAATGAAATGATGCATATAATGCACTGAGCTGAGTTCCTGGCACATAGTATGCACTCAAAAGTGTTAGCTATTATTATGGGAAAATTTCACACACATTAGCTTTCCTGTAATAAAAGTGAACACTTCTGAGTGCATGCTTTGTGCCAGGAACTCAGCTAACAGCTTCTATTTAGGCAGAAAAAGACCATTCTATGATCAAGGCAGATTACCCTTGAAAGCTTCTTGGTGTTTGTGCATCATCTCAAGGCAAAATGGACTTTGATGGGGATGTGGAGAGAACAATCATTGAGCATAATTCATTAGAATTTTCCAACCCCAAGCCCTTGTGTTCTTATCTCCATCACTCAGTTACTCAATATTGCAGCCAATTAGAGGTCACCCCTTTCCCCTTTCTGGATGGCTCAGCTGGGTCTCAAATAGACCTTTGGACTTCAGGTGTTCCAATGAGCTCTTTAGTGTCTCTCAATAATTCTTCTGAAGGGTCCATTGGCAGATCCTCTGACCATACCTGATAATGAATGTCTGATCGCAGGCCAAGCCATGACCCTAAAGGGGCTCAGGCAGGCTTTGAATACTGTCAACTTCCAAAAACTACTATGAAGGTCTTTAATTCCTTGGAATAGGGGTGGTAGTCAACTGAAACCAAGTACTGCAGGTCAGTATGTGAGAAGCAATCATTATATTTTGGTCCCCAATTAGGCAAAGTTAGGGATAATATTGTGTTTTCTAAGACACACCTGTTTCCTGTGTTGGTGTTTGTGGGGGAAAGCTATAAATATGGTGAGTATATTGAGCTAGAACTTGGATGATGGGAACATCATAAATGTATATAGTAATTGCAAACATGGGGCATAGTTGCTAGTGACCTGACTCATTCTACTAAATGACACACTTTTCCTAAACCAGGGGTGGTCATGACATACTACTTTATAGAAATGGTCTAGAATCTTTCATTGCTATTCCATTAAGTTCTCCATCAGTTGCTCTCCTCTCCTCACCCCACCTTTTCTCAATATGATGTCCAGTTTTTTACCTTGGTGGTAGCAGGATTGTCCTGCTGAAAGCATCATAGGTCAACAGGCCTGCTCTCCAGTTCTGTAGGCTCTGGAATCTGTCCACTTCTTCTGGAGATCAGTATTAGGGAAGCAGAAACAAGAAGTGACAGCAACTTCCTGCTGGACTTGCTGTAAAAGGAGCAGAAAAAGCATTGACTATAATAGGAATGAGATTGCAGAAACTGTTTTTCTCTTAATACCCAAAAGTATTTTGCAAAATCCTGGACTGCTTAACTTTCCTGAAGATATTGACAAGAAGAGTTATTTATCATCTATTCCTGAGCCACACTGAGCATTAATGGGAGGACAGGACAGTCTTCAAGGGTTGGTCTGGTGGCTGTAGGACTCTAAGGGTGAAATTCAAGAGGGTAAAAGTTGGAGCTTAAGAGAACCTAGTTGGAAACTCTCAGTCCTGTTCGGATATTCTTTTTCCAGAGGTAAACTTTGAAGTTTCTGGGCTTAGTTCAGAAGATTTTCAGGTGTAGCTATCTTTAGCAGCAGTAATTTCCTAGCCCTTGGGGTGTTGAGATGGAGGTAGGATGATTGTTCCTCGGGCTTGTCATAGAAAAGATTCAGGAAGTACACAAAATAGGAAGCCCGGATAATAACACAAGGAAGCTTACAATCTTGGGGTTTAGAATTATTGAATTCTCAGTGTTAGTCAAACATCATGTGGAGTCATGAAATATAATGTAGTATCTTTAGAATTTTTGGAAAAGGCAGTGCAAAAGTCACTTTACCTTTAATTTAGGTTGTGAACCCTAAAATTAATCATTTAAGTGACTGTATTATTATCCTAAAGGCCCCCAAACAAATTCAATAGAGACAAGCATTTTTTCTATAAGGCATCTTCCTAATTGTGACTATCTTATTCTTACAAACGATGTTTTCTTTAGATTAGCAGGCACACAGACAGCCTACAAAGACATTCTCTATACTTTTCAGAATCAATAATATAGAATGAAATTGTAGAGAATATCTTCAGATTATTTGTCTGTATGATCTTTAAAATAACCCAAAGTGTATAAAACCAGGGCATTCACAATATTTGGTTTTCTAGCTATAGTCAGTGAACTCTGCTTTTTTTTCTCATCTAGATTTATAAGATTTGGCTCAATACCCAAGTCTCTGGGTGCACATGTTAACACGACTTGCAGGCAATAGAGTGCTTAGAAACCATAGTGATTTGTGTTGTTAAAAGAGATTTTTAAAGTAATAACAACTCTTGAACTTAAGCTACACTCTGGCAAAAGCATGATTAAAAAGAAGGCATTTGCAGTTTGAAAATCAACTTATTATTTGTACTCTAAGGATAATGAAAAGAAGCGCTCAGCATAACCAACCAACAATCTTCCAAACTTAATAGAATGCAATGAAACACCAGTTATGTAATGTATCACATTCCTAGGAATTTAATCACAACTAACACTCATTGTTCTCACAAAATATAACTCATTTGATCATCCCTTCTTTGTCCTTATTGTTTGTATCATATATTTTCAAAGACAATCAGGGGAATAAAAATGCATTTTTATCTTCCACTAGGAGACACCTCATTTTAGCCCTGATTCAATTATAATGCAAGTCAAATAATTTGCTCTTTATATATAGTTCATGTTGCAGTTTTCTTAACATAAATGCTTGGCTTGGTTCTTCACTGTAATGACATATTTGCAGCCCAGAGACAACGACAACGACAATAACAACAACAACAATAATAGTAATATTGTGACTAACACTGAGCATTTGTTAAGTACCTGTTACTTCCGTGTGTGTGTGTGTGTGTGTGTGGTGTGTATACATAAAATCTGTTAAAAACCCTCTTTTCTGGGCCTACCCTGGTGGTGCAGCGGTTGAGCGCTGGGCTGCGAGGCTGCCCGCAGCCTCTGCAGCACCGATTCGATCCCTGGCCGCAGGTGAGGGTCCCACCTGGCCACAGGTGAGGGTCCCACATGGCCTGTAGGCCTCTCCTGCTGCCTGCTGCTCCCCTCAGCGGGCGGCAGGAGCGACCCAAATAAATAAATTAAAACACACACACACACTTACATTCTTTTCTGGGCCTCCCCTGGTGGTGCAGTGGTTGAGCGCTGGGCTACTAAGTTGCTCACAACCTCTGCAGCACCGGTTCGAGCCCCGCCCACCAGTGAGGGGCCCACATGGCATGCAGACCTCAGCTGCGGTGCCCGCTGCTCCCTTCAGCAGCCACGCCTCAGCAGTGTATTTCATCAGTGCTCCCCTCAGCAGTGTATTTCATCAGTCTGCCTGTTCTGTTCCCCGTTCTGGCTCTGGTGAATCCTCTCACCCTCCCCTGCTTATGACTGTACCCAGTGCTTGTATAAATAAAATAAATAAATCTTTAAAAAGAGACAGCCCCAAAAAACCCACTTTTTACTAAGCATACACTATGAATAATTTATGCTGAATCGATAACCCGTTGACAGCAATGTTTTTTAATTAATTATATATATATATATAAATACATTTACATAATACATGCACCCACACACATCCGCAACTGATCTTTGGCCATGGCTCTCTAATTTGGCAAAAATATTCTTCATTAGAGTTCTTCCTCTCCAGATTGGATGATATCCTTTTCCTAGCTGGGTCCCAGAAGGCTGAACCAACGAAATGTGTATTCTTTCCTCTGTAGGTGGCAGGTTCTATGTTATCCACTGGGAGGGATGATGATAAAAATGGCACATGCTCACTGGCTTCCCATGAATACTTCCTTAAATGCTGTGTATTAAGGAGGACAAATGAAACTCTTGTATGTTTTTCAGTGTTTATAGCTATAGCTGTTTATTTGTGTTTCTTCTTGTTATACAATAAGAATCTTGATTTCAGAGGTTATTCTATGTTGTCCAGTGTTGCATATTAAATTCTTAGCACAGTGCCTGGTTCAAGAGATAGGTGATGAATCTACTGGAGGAGAGAGAGAGATAAACATAAAGTAAATGATACAGGAATATGAAGGTGAGCTTCGAGATTCGAGATCACAGATATTACTCTTCTTCCTTCTATATTATAGCAATGTGATGGAATTCTGTTATTTTATATTGAATTTAATGATGTTCATATAATCTTCAGATATGTTTTTTCGTAGTACTTCAGATATAATAATGCCTGAACCACAGTAGATGATTTTTTAAAAAAGATTTATTTATTTATGCGTACAAGAACTGGGGTACAGGCCAGAGGTATAGCAGGGGTGGTGAGAGGATTCATCAGAGTCAGAGTAGGGAGCAGAACAGGTGGGTTGACTGAAATACACTGCTGAGGGGAGCAGCCAAGGCGAGTCAGGAGAGGTCTGCTGCACCATGTGGGTAGCTTCCTGGCAGGGGATTGAACTTGTGCTCAGTGGCTGCAGATAGCTTCACAGTGCTGTGTCTTAACCCATTGTGCCACCAGGAAGGTCCGGGCATAACTTTTTTTTTTTTTAGATTTATTTATTTATGCATATAAGACCTGGGGTACAGGCTAGAGATGAGGGGGGTGAGAGGATTCACCAGAGACAGAGTGGGGAACAGAACAGGCAGATTGACTGAAGTACACTGCTGAGGGGAGCAGCGGGCAAGTCAGGAGCGGTCTGCTGCGCCATGTGGGTTTCTCCCTGGCTGGCTAGGGATCGAACTCGTGCTGCAGAAGCTGAGGATTGCTTCATAGTGCAGTGCTTAACTCCTTGTACCACCAGGGAGGCCCCGGACATAACTTTTTATAGTGATTTTATAACCCTGGTCCTATAATGATAACCAATCAATTTTTGAAGTAAGTAAAGGTGTCATTGCTTTCATTTCATAAATAAGAAGATTGAGGTAGAAAGGTTTTAACTAGTACAGTTTTTTTCAAAGCATCCACACAATGGATAATCTATGCTGAAGAGACAACCCCTTGCAGCAAAGATTTTTACTTTATTTATTCTTCCAACCTTATGGAGACATAATTGATCCATAGTAATGTTTAAGTTTATTCTAGAGCTTTTTCATCTCCTAACTGGAAGTTTGTACGCTTTGACTGACTTCTCTCCATTTCACTCACTCCTCAGCCCCTGAAAACCACCATTTTAGTTGCTATGAGTTTGATTTTTCAGATTCCACATGTCAATATAATCATCTGGTATTTGTTTTTTCTATGTGACTTATTTCACCTAGTACAATGCCCTAAGTTCCATCCATGTTGTCACAAATGGCAGGATTTGTTTGTTTCTTGTGGCTAAATAATGTTCCATGTAGGTATTATACACTGTTACAAATCTCCATTCATCAACAGACACTAAGTTTGTTTCCATATTTTGGTTATTATGATTATACTGCTAATGAAGATACTATATTATGAATGATACTATATTTTTTGTGGTAATGAGTTGATTTATTTTATCTATCTATCTATCTATCTATCTATCTATCTATCTATCTATCTATCTATCTATCTATCTATCTATCTATCTATATATATTACCCAGAAATAGGATTACTGGATCATATGATAGTTCTATCTTTAATTTTTGGAGGAACCTCCACAATATTTACCATACATTCCCGCCAAGAGTGCACTTTCTCTCCACATCCTCTACAACACTTGTTACCTCTTGTCTTTTTGATGATAGTCATTCTAGCAAGTGTGAGGTGATATATTATTGTAGTTTTGATTTTGCATTTCTCTGATAATTAGTGATGTTGAAAATCTTTTCAAGTAACTGGCTGTTGGTATGTCTTTGGCAAAATGCCTACTCAATTCTTCTGCCCATTTTTTAAATTTTTTATTAAGTTGTATGAGTAGTTATGTATTTTGAATATCAACTTCTTATGAGATACATGATTTGCAAATATTTTCTCCCATTCCATAGGTTGTTCTTGCATTTTGTTGTTTCTCTTCTGTTCCCTTTAGTTTGATGTAGTGCCACATTTATTTTTGCTTGCTTTGCTTATGCTGTTGGTGTCAAATCCAAGAAATTATTGCCAAGACCAATGTCAAGGACTTTCCCCCTATATTTTAGGAGTTTTATATTTTGGGGTCAAATGTTTAAATGATTTCAGCTCACTTTTGTATTACAAGTGAGGGCTGCAATTTTATTTTTCTGCTTGTGATTATCCAGTTTTCTCAGCACCATTTATTGAAGAGAGGATATTTTCCTTTTTCCACTGAGTATTTTTGACTCCCTTGTCAAATACCAGTTTACTGTATAGATGAAGATTTACTTCTTGGCTCATAATTCTGTTTCATGTCCGTTGTGTTTATTTTTATGCAGTATCTTATTGTTTGATTTGCTACAACAGTGTGTAATTTTAAATCAGGAAAGGAAACAGTGTTTTTGACATTAGTTTTATGTCTTCTGGACATATGCCATCTGAATGGTGGGATTAATGAATGACACTGGTCCAAGCTTAACCAATCAATAAGCTGGTCTGATGCAAAGAGACAAATTGAGAGGATTAGATACTATCGCTAGGGAGTACAGAAAGTAAATAGCAGAATCATAGAGAGCAAAAATTATGAAGGAGGACCTCCCTGGTGGTCCAGGGGTTAAAGTCTCAGTGCTATCAAGCTATTGCCAGCCACTGTAGCATGAGTTCCATCGCTGGCCAGGGAACTAACCCACATGGCACAGCAGACCTCTCCTGTCTCACCTGCTGCTCCCCTCAGCGGTGTATTTCAGTAGATCTGCCTGTTCATCTCCCCACTCTGTTTCTGGTGAATCTTCTCACCCCCACTAACCCCTACATCTCTATTCTACATCCCAGTTTTTTATGTATAAATAGAAATAAATATTAAAAAAAAGTTATGAAGGAGCAAAAATGAGTAGAGACACAAGGACAGCAAAGTTGGTAGAGATACAGGAAGAAAGGTAGCTATTAAGTGGGTGAGCATTTGAGGGCAGAGGTGTGAAGTCCCCAGAGCTACCAAAATAAGTCTCCAGTTCTGCTGTTCCCTAAACCATCAGATGTCCAGGTTTTCATATGCCACCCCTATTATCTTTGGAAACTTCAATGAGTTACTGTTTTTTGTAACCTTCGCATGAAGTAGACACTAGAGAGTGCTCAGGCATGGTGCTGGGGTTTGATGATCAAATCTGGGGTATTTAAAGCACTTGCTGGATCACAAACCAAGCAGAACTGGGTGCATTGATGGTAGCCCTAAATATGACTGGGGCAAGTAAAATGGCACATGACTCATTATTCAGATGAGGATATAAGTTTGGACTAGTGTCCAGGAGCATGTGAGTAGAGTGAGTGCAACAGTGAGGTTACACCACCAGTCAGTGGAATAGTGAATCTGCTTTGGAGCTCCTGGCTCTTCCAGGCCAAGACTTCTGAACTTCAGCCATGATTGAGATGGTTGATGAGATATACAAGGATCCAAATGTATTTCTACAGCCTCATCTCTTCCTTTTTGCCCTTATTCATCACTTTCCAGTCATATTGGCCTTTTTCACTTTCTTAAATGTTGTTATAATGTTTCCCTTTAAAGACTTTTCTTTTAAAAGATTTTTATATATTTACTTTCGCATGGAAGAACTAGGGTGTAGGCCAGAGGTGCAGGGGATGAGAGGATTCACCAGAGACAGAGTGGGGAGAACAGGCAAACCTACTGAAATACACTGCTGAGGGGAGCAGTGGCTGAGACAGGAGAGGTCTGCGGTGCCATGTAGGTCAGCTCCCTGGACCGAGTTCGAACTCAGGCCATTGCATTGGTAGCACTGAGACTTAACCCACAGGCCACCAGGGAGGCCCTTAAAGACTTTATTTTCTCCTCATCATTGATAAACACTTATTCTTCAGGTTTTGGGTTCAATATTCCTTCCTCTGAATGTCTTTCTTGACTAATAATTCTAAAATATACTATCTTTCTACATTATCTTTCTACATGATCTACTACATTATCTTTCTACATTATCTTTCTACATTATCTACTACAATTTGTAGTTTTTCCTCAGAAAATTTGTAATTATATATTTGCTTGCATGTTTAGATGTTAAATGGTATGTTTTCCCTATTAGATCTTACCTTTCACAAGAGTAGGGCATATGTTAGTGGCAATAATATCTCTGTACCTAACATTTAACCTTGCTGGCACAAACTTATTTTTTAGTAGCATCTGACTAAGGAGTAAGTAAATGCATGGACATTAAAACTAAGTAGGAGTAGGAAGTTGGACTGTCCATTGTGGAATCAAGTTTTGCTTCCCTTTAATATTAGATCATTATGGTTAATGATAATTTCCTCCTTACTACAAAATTGTATTCTATTTCCAGTGATTTTAGGCTCTCTGAATGCCTTTTAAAAGCTTTTAATCAAGGAATTTCTTTGCTTGGGTGAGTTTTCTTGGTGTTATATGACTTACATATACTGAGCAGTATTATTAATGCCATTCTTAAATAGTTGCCTTTTAAATACGGTTTTTTCAAAAAGCTTTCCAAAAGAAAGTCACAGAACACACAATGTCATTTTTAAATGATGTCACCCTTTCCTTGAAAAATTCAGTATTCTTGATTTCAATTAGAAATCTGAGTATCATGAGCAAGAGTGACTCAGAAGTTCTTCTTCTTTTGGAATGAGAGTTTAATCCTGATCGTCTAGTTTACGCTAACCCATAGATTTCAGTGTGTCAAGAACAATTTTCTCTGTTTTTCTCATCAGATTCTATGACAAATTTACAGTTGGATCCAGCAGAAGGGAAGGCAGGAATGTCAAAGAAACAGATGTTGGCATTGTAAAAGCAGATGCTCTATGTTTAATTTTACATGTTGGAAAAAGTCTATTATTAAAATTCAGCATCTGCCTTTTTAGAGAAATTACTCACTTTCAACCAGGTTGAAAGTAAGCCCTAGTATTCAATTACAGGAAATTTGGGGGATTCAGAATGTGATACATTTGAAAATCAAGTCAATAAAGCAGATGCAAACCTCTTCCAGTATTAAAAGGCTTTCACGGTGATATGTGCAAAAAGCTCCAGACAGAAAATTTCCTGTATGAATCACATTTAATTTCTGCCTCCTGAATACTCTTTCCTCCCTTGAAGAATCTGGCAATGACAAGAATGTTGGTAAAAGAGTACCCGATAGAAGGAAGCACGGCAGGCAGCTTGGTTTCTGAGGAGCTTAAGTATGAGCCCAGGAGTGTTCCTGGGGAGACTTTTGATCAGTAATGAAGGGAGACCTATCTCTCCCTGTGCTTTGAAATCCTGCACCCTTGATAAGGTCAAAGATACAGAGCTAGCTGCCCTAGGAGCCTAATTAAAGCCCTGCCTCTCCAAGAGAAATTAAACATTGGCAGCAAGGAAGGTACCAGCAGCTGTCAGGAAGCCATTTCTTCAAGGACAGCCGCACCTTGACAGCACTTTAAAAGTGTTTTCCTCATCTGCTTTGTGAACTCCTAAAAATCAGTCCTTTCATCTCTGATTTGACAGCTGGCCCCGAACAATGTAGTGAGTCTGTGTTTCTTTCCCCATGTAGGGAGCAGTGTTCATACAAAGGAGTGCTCATTTGTGGCAACTCAAAGTTGCAATGACTGAACAAGGAGATGATGCAAGGCCCATTCATTAGGAGAGAGATAAGGGGAGGCATCAAGTTAGTCGAGGGGCCTGAGTTTCTTCTGTATTGCATCTATTTCTATGTTAGATTTTGGAATTTCCGTGCAGCTTTCCACTAGGTTTTTAAGGGAGAGAGATTGGAGGTTCCTATCAACCTCAGAGAGGCTGGATGGCAGAAAGGCACACAGATTCAACATGTGTGGTCTGTTTTCAGACATTCTGAAAGCTTGGAGGGCAGGGTGCTACGCTTTGTAGGATTCCATAATACTTCCCAACTTGGGTTCTGTGAGTCTACTGTAATTCCCAACAGGAAACTTTGGAAGGAAATCGCTTTTCACCTATGGGCTTGGCATCTAGATACTGATACTTACGAAGATGAGGGATGAGAAAATCCACAAGGGACTATTCTGAAGACAAAAGAGAAAAACAGAAAAATGGATAAGGAAGCCAGAGAGGGCGTCCCTGGTGGCACAACAGCCCTCTCCTGTCTTACCTGCTGCTCCCCTCAGCAGTGTATTTCAGTAGATCTGCCTGTTCTGCTCCCTACTCTCTCTCTGGTGAATCCTCTCTCACTCCTTGCACCTCTGTCCTACACCCCAGCTCTTGTATGCATGAATAAATAAATCTTTTTGTTTTAAAGAAAGTCAGAGAAAAATATATTTCTCCTTCAAGAAACCATCA
>NW_023605083.1:56593083-56624710 GCF_014898055.3 Talpa occidentalis
AAATTAAAAATCATCTATTGCTGTTATTACAGAAAAACATTACTCCTTTTAGAACATAATGCTGCTTCTATTGGGGTAATAATTCATATTTCTGTTTCTCTGTTTTTCTCTCTGCACACAAGTAAGGCCTCACAGTCTCTGTGGTTTTTAAAAGACTTGTAGAGAGAAAATAATAACAACTGACACATGTTGAGTCTAACTATATGCCAGGAAATTTGCAGTGGATGCAAAGCGGGCAGTGGAGTGGCTGTCCCCTGCTGTTAACAATGAGAGTGCATGTCTGTAGGGAATTTTCAAAAACAATCAACCTGTCTGTCTGCTTTTTATTGAATATGTGCCCACAATTTTAAACATTTCAATGATAAAACACTGTTTCTTAAACGTGTTTATGGTCTACCTCTTAACTATTGAATTTTAATAATAGTTAGTTATATAATACACATATGGTTATGATATAACAATTATTATATAACATGCATATATGTATATATGACCTTCAAATTAGCAAATTTATATTTTATACTTCTCACTTACTTGTATTGAAACATGAAAGTTAAATGTTACATGAATTAACATATCAGTTAAACTAAAGAACTCTTAATTATACAATCAACCCTGACGAACACAGCTTCATGGGTTTGCTTGAGATTAATCATAATAGTTAGGAATTGTTTCAAGTTCACTTAAAGCATTGTTCATGTCTTTGACCCCTGTGCATAACATATAGTTACATTTAAACAATATATAAATAAGCAGTAGCTCTAAAGATGAAGAAACAAAACTGGATATTTTAATCCAATTATTCTATATGACAAATAGGTTTTTTAAATTATAGTTTAAATTTAAAACAGTTAAAACAATGAATTGCAGGGTGTAATACCTTGTTTTGCAAGCATATATTTAGTTCATACAAAACACATTTTTTGGTTCTTGTAATTTGAAATGTATTCTTTTTCATTATTGCTTTGAAATTAAAAGATAAATCAAGAAAATTATCATAACTGATAATAATTTGTAGCCAAGAACCTTAAGCTAAAAATGATCTGTTCTAGGTGTCAAGCATGCCAATGATACCCCAGTAAACTTGCAAAGTGTTTCCTCATGTAATAATCATGATGCAGGGCCTCCCTGGTGGCGCAGTGTTGAGCGCTGGGTTGCGAAGCAGCAGCCTCTGCAGTGCCAGTTCGATCCCCGGCTGCGCCCCGGCCAACGAGGGCCCCACATGGTGCGCAGACCTCTCCTGCTGCCCGCTGCTCCCCTCAGCAGTGTACTTCGGTCCTTATGCCTGCTCTGCTCCCTGCTCTGGCTCTGGTGAATTCTCTCACCCTCCCACGCTTCTGACTGTACCCAGTGCTTGTATGTATAAATCAATCAATCAATCAATCAATAAATCTTTAAAAAAAAAATCATGATGCAATCTCACAGATGAGGATATGGGTGCTTAGAGAATTTATGCAACTTCCACAAGTTTCCACAGCTAGTAATTTGCCAAGCTGGTTATCAAATCCAAATTTGTCTGACTCAAGAGCCCAACATTGCAACCAGTGTCAGGATGTTTGAGGTGCTAATAAGAAAGGCAAAGCAAGGAATAAAAGTTGTTGTGCTTCAGGCCACTTTTGAAAAAGAAGCCCTGCTTAGAAGTACATTACATTACCATGAAACTTGACTCCTAAGATTATAAATTATCTCCACCAATACTCTCCTGAACAATTACCCAGGGGCCTGAAAGAGTTTATGCATCTTCCCATAGGAAACAATTTACTTTCCTTTCCCAGGAGAAAAAGGGCCATTAAGTTTCTAAATAAGACACCTTTTCCTATTACCTACTTGCTCTAATAGATGTTTAATTTTTTTTCTAAATAAAGTTAAAATAATACAGAGGGTGTATTTTCAGAGTTTAGATGAACCAAATGGGCTTTTTCAATAGGTTAATTTAACCTGAAGGCCTTGGTGCATATTCTATATTAACGTGCCCTGACATTTACTTCCTAGAGAGCCTCCAACATTTACTGTGTTTTTAAATGCAAAACTGCTCTCAAGCCACAACTTTTAATTCCCCGCTGACATTATCCTTTCCTTTCACCTGAAGTCATGAATGAATTGTGCTTGGCAACACATGAAGAAAATTGCTGATATCAGGGAAAGGATTGGTAATAGAATCAGAACTTTAATGCCGGATCAGGTTAGTGAAGTCTGTCCTCTGGCAAAATTTCAACTAGAACTTTCAGTGAAAGATCTCACGGTAGAAGGACTTAAATCCTAGGAAGGCAGAACAACGGGGCAGGGAGAAGAAATGGTAAGAATTCGGACTTAAAACATTCACTGAGGAAGAGTTATATATCATAAAGGTTCTTGTAGTTTCACATATTTCTAATTTATAGATGAGAAAATCGCTATTAGCAAAGGGACTAAAAGACTTGCCCTGGGGCCCTCCCTGGTGGCGCAAGGGGTTAAGTCACAGCACTATGAAGCTATTGGCAACCACAGCAGCATGAATTCGATTCCCAGCCAGGTAGCTAGTTAACATGGCATGGCAGACCTCTCCTGTTTCACCCACTGCTCCCCTCAGCAGTTTATTTCAGTAAATTTGCCTGTTCCGTTCCCCACTCTGTCTCTGGTGAATCCTCTCACCCGCCCCCTCGCACCCCTGGCCTGTACCCCAGTTCTTGTATACATAAATAAACAAATATAAAAAAAAAAAAAGACTTGTCCAAGTCCTCACAACCAGTAAGTTGTTATACAAACCCACCAGTTTCAAATCTAGTGCTGTGCACTAGTTGCCTCTCCCATGCCATGACCACTTCTATCTCCAAAATAGCAGGTGAAGTTATGAAAAGAAAAAGCAATGGTTCAGAACATGGCTGTTGATTCAGTTGGGCTCTGGATGCCAAGCCTGCTAAATAACAGCTGTGTGGAGAAACGATTAGCTCATATAGCAGTAATGGTAATACTTAGTAAATATTCCATTTCTCTAGTAGTTCTTCCTCCTTACAGTTATATAAGGACATGTAACTAGGACTAGCTAACAAAATGCAATTAATGTCATTTCTGGGCTGAAGCAGTAAAAAAAATAAATCAATGGGACAATCACCCAACTCTTTCTTATCTCTGAGAGGTTGAAAGATCTTGAGTTACACAGAAGTAGCTAAAATGTCTTCATACTCCATATGCCTGGGTACCTGGGTAACTGCATGGAGCAGATACTTCCAACCCCTCCTCTTGCTAGCTGAGTCAACTGTTGTATGATATACACTGTGAGGGAGAAATAACCCTTTGTTCTAGTAAATCACTTTGATTTTAGGGTAAATGTGTTGCAGCAGCATAATCTAATTAATTTTTTACCTCATTTTTCCAATCTCTAAAAAAGCGATAATGACATTTACTTAATAGAATGATTGTGAGGATTAAATGAGGCTCTTTAGAGGTTACAATTGAATGTATGATCAAATTAGTGAAAAGCAGGAAGAAGGAGTTGAATATATGGCTATTTTGGTGAATCATTGTCTCTCTAGGTTTTTTTCCAAATGTAAAGGAAAATAGACTATGTGGTCAGCAAAGATTCCTGTCATCAGCTGCAAAGTTTTTTCTCATCTCTAAATTTCTCTTTGACTTCAAAATGTGTTCATCCAATTGTTTAACCCAAATTTAGTGTTAATATTCTGTGCCCATTGTGGTGTTACAAGCTCCAAGGTAGGTAATTGGAAGTGGACTTTTTCTAAATGCAAACTGAGGACCAGGCATACATTTTCTGAAAATGGAGAGATGGTTCTGGAAAAACTTGGCATAGTCTTTCCTACTTTTGAAGAAGTCATAAATGAAAGTCTCCAGGAAGGAGCCTAGGGAGGCTGATGCCAGTCCTCCAAGAGGGGAACAACATGTCATTTTTGCGTTAGTACTGTTTTAAAATATCTTTCTACATGCCTGCAACCAGCTGAGGGGGAGTAAGAGAGCAAAGCTGTCAGACCAGCAGCATCTTAATTATGGAGATTAGAAATTTTTTATGCAATTGACATAGCCTCTTCTAAATTACATAGTATTAGGGAAAACGAGTCTGTCGAGTGCCTATGAGAAAGAAAGAAAGGAGCTTCAAGAGAAAGAACAGGTGGATTGTGACAGTTTGTCCAATAAAATAATAATTGTTGGGGGCAGGGAAACCTTATAAACCATCTAATGCTACAGTTTTCATTGCCTGACACAAACCTCTTAACAGGACTTGAGGGCAGCTGGGCATGACAGTAACTAAGTTTCACACAGCTAGTCCAGCCAGATATCACAGCACTCTCCTCCCAAACCCACCCTTGTCCCCTAACCCTTCCTGTCCCAGCTCCCCTTTGCTTCATTCTGTTCTGCAGCATCACATTAGAAGACAATCTATTGGAGCACTTAGAAAGTGAATGAGTTGGCGGTCAAGTCAGGCTTGATTCCTGGGTAGTCTATGTCCTTTGCTCAGTGGGAGAAATATCAGTTAGTCTCCCTGAAGTGGTACCTTGGTATACTCAAAAGTTCAATTACTGCCCATGGCCTAGTAATTTCCTGCCAGGGATAGGAGCATCTGCTTCTAAAAGAATTGAGGCCACTGAAAGCATCCTGAAGACTGAACGCTCTGATGAGACTATGGAGGCCTCCTGTCAATCATACTTAGGCATCATTTGGCTGAATTGAGCAGGAGAGTTGATGAGTAGAGACAACAGCTTTAGCACCTACTGTTTTTATTATTTAATCTCTCCTTCCTATAGACCTCTCTGTAAGATACCATCATAGTGATCTTTATAAAGCAAAATGCTCCATTATTCTCCAAATCCTCTGCTCCTCTTATCTGTAGGAGGTGAAAACTCTAAGGCCTGTGCATGACAGGAGGTACTGTGCATGACAGGAAAAACTTTAAGGAGTGCTAGGAACCATGGCAAAGGAGAGCTTGTCACAAGATCTCCCATCCCAAATGCTCTTCTGACACTATGACATTGATATTTCTGCTATTGGGGATGGGATGGTGGTGACATCTATAGTTCCTTCCCTTGAATCTGAATGGACCCATGACTATAGCCAAAGCCATACTATGTGCTGAGACCAAGTCACAAAAGAAATGAAATGCAGTGTGAGTCTGGTCCTCTTGTGATGCCCACACCATGTTGCAAGGAAGCCGACGTCACATGGTGAGATACACCCCCTAAGTATTATGGCATTAATCTCTAGGCTTGGGAGTGAGGAACTTTGAGATAACTCCTGCCCCATACATTCTATGAATGTCAGTCACTGCTGTGAACCCACAAAAGTGAGGATGGCCTCGTTGATCTTTCTCAATCCCTAGCACTGAGAGATGATAATAAAGAATTGAGTTATTGTTTTAACTAACCAAGCTTTCATTTGGTTTGTGATGCAAAAATAATCGCCAGAACTTAACAGATCTTATTCTTTTCTAAGCCTGTACCTTTCCTTAGGTCATTTTATGCTTAGAATTCCCTTTTTCTCCCCTATCTTCGCTTAATCAAAACCTACCCTTATTTAGGGTCCCCCTCATTGCTACTTTCTCCATGAAGCCTTTCCTAATTATCACATTTAATAGTGATGTGTTCTTTCTCTGTACTGAGTATTTATTTCACATATTTTCTCCACGATTAATAGGTCATTTGGGTGTACCCTTCTTCCCTACAGTCATTTTATGTAACTATTTTAATATTTTTAAAATAGTACATGCTTATGTCAAGACTACAAATAATATACAAGGGCCAACTCAGAGACTAACTCAGTCTCTCCTTTCCATCTTATTTTTTTTAAGATTTATTTATTTATGCACACAAGAACTGGGGTACAGGCCAGAGGTGTGGGGGGTGAGAGGATTCACCAGAGACAGAGTGGGGAGCAGAACAGGCAGACTGACTGAAATACACTGCTGAGGGGAACAGCGGGGAGTCAGGAGAGGTCTGCTGCGCCATGTGGATAGCTCCCTGGTGAGCCAGGGATCGAACTCGTGCTGCAGTGGCTAGGGCTAGCTTCATAGGTTGCGTCTAAACCCCTGGCACCACCAGGGAGGCCCTCTCCTTTCCATCTTAATCTATCTTACCCTAACTCCCCAATTTTCCTACAAAGATAACTGGCTTAATAGAGAGGTATATATTCCTTAGAAACTCACAGATACACACACATACACACAATTTATATAAACAGGATTTCATCATAATACTGTTTTATAAACTGCTTTTTTAGTTGGTGATATGCTATCTTTTGTGTCAGTAAATCCTGATCTACATCATACTTTTTAAATAACTGTATACTATTTCCTATTATTTAACCAAATATAAAAGCAATATGCTATTTGTAGAAATTTAGTTCCCCCACCCCCAATTTTTCCTTATAGAAAATAAGACTGTATAGATATTGGATACATTTCTAGGAGAAGAATTGTTGAGGTAAAAGAAAAATTACCTTTAAAATAACTTTAAATTCTGATATAAAATTTTAAATTCCTCTTTATTTTTTTTTTTAATTTTCTAGAGGCATGTCTTATTTATTTATTTATTTTTATTGTTTGTTTGTTTGATACATGCACTGGGTACAGTCAGAAGCGTGGGAGGGTGAGAGAATTCACCAGAGCCAGAGCGGGGAGCAGAGCAGGCAGAAGGACCGAAGTACACTGCTGAGGGGAGCAGCGGGCGGCAGGAGAGGTCTGCGCGCCATGTGGGACCCTCCTCTGGTGGCCGGGGAGCAGCCGGGGATCGAACCGGCTGCAGAGGCTGCAGGCAGCTTCGCAACCCAGCGCTCAACCGCTGCGCCACCGGGGAGGCCCTAAATTCCTCTTTAAAAAGAGGTAATTATATCCCCAACAACAGTGTATGAGAGTACTATGACAATGGATATCATCAAGTTTTTAAATCTTTGCCTGTTTGTTAGGTGAGTGATAGCTTCTAATTTTTTCTCCTACAGTTTTATTATTAGTGAGGTTGAGTAGCATTTCACAATTTATTAGTCTTTGTACTTCTCTCACTGTGGATTTTGTCTATGTCCTTTACCCATTTTTCTATGGGGTGTTTTCAGTTGATTTTTTCTTCTCTTTCTTTATTTTTTAATTTATTTATGCATACAAGAACTGGGGTGTAAACCAGAGGTGTGTGTGGGGGGTGAGGGGTAAGAGGACTCACCAGAGACAGAGTGGCAGCAGAACAGATAGATCTACTGAAATACACTTGAGGGAAACTACAAGGGAGACTGGAGAGGTCTGCTGTGCCATGTGGGTTAGCTCCCTGCCGGGGGATCAAACTCAGGCCACAGTGGCTAGGGATAGCTTAATAGCACTAGAGTATAACCCCTGCACCACTAAGGAGGGTCCTGATTTTTTTAATAGGAACTTTTTTTTATTTTATATATTTTTTACATAATTTTTCATTTTTGTACAATGTATGCATTTTCATCTCGGTTATAGCCCCCGTGAAATTCCACCACCCATTCACTCATGAATTATCATCATGGTCCCTTGTGCTCTTCCCAGCCCTGTTTTGATCCTACTCCCTTTTTGCCCCCTGCAGAATGTCTCGTTACTTTTTTTTTCTTGATCCCTTATTTGGATCCTCTAGATTCCTCCTATAAGTGGGACCATCCAATATTTTTCTTTTTCTTTCTGGCTTATTTCACTGAGCATGTTGCTGCAAATGGCATGAGTTTATCTTTTTTGATTGCTGGTAATATTTCATTGTGTAAATATATCACATCTTCTTGATCCAGTCATCTATTTTTTGGGCATTTGGGTTGTTTCCATAGCTTACCTATTGTAAATAGTGCTGCAATAAACATAGGAGTGGGGGTGCAGGTGTCCTTTTTTTTTATTATTTTATTTTATTTTTAAATAGAGGCATGTTTTATTTATTTATTTGTTTGTTTGTTTGTTTTGTTTATACAAGCACTGGGTACAGTCAGAAGCGCGGGAGGGTGAGAGAATTCACCAGAGCCAGAGCGGGGAGCAGAGCAGGCAGAAGGACCGAAGTACACTGCTGAGGGGAGCAGCGGGTGGCAGGAGAGGTCTGCGCGCCATGTGGGACCCTCCTCAGGTGGCCGGGGAGCAGCCGGGGATCAAACCAGCGCCTCAGAGGTCGCCGGCAGCTTCGCAACCCAGCGCTCAACCACTGCGCCACCGGGGAGGCCCCAGCAGGTGTCCTTTTGAATTAATATTTTTGTGTTCTTTGGGTATATACCTAGGAGTGGAATTGCTGAATCATATGGAAGCTCCATTAAACAGGAAATTTTAACACACAGTGTTAGGCTGTTATGTCAAAATACCAGAGATTGGGTGGCTTACAAGCAAGAGAAATTTTTAATACTTCCCACAGTTCTGAGGGTTACAAGCCCAGGATAAGGGTGCCAGCATGGTCAGGTCCTAGTGAAGGCCCCCTTCTTGGTTCTAGGCTGCAGACTTCTATGTGTCTTCATGAGGTGGAAGGAGCTAGGATCTCTGTGGGACTTATTTCATTTATTTATTTATTTATTTATTTATTTATTTATTTATTTATTTATTTATACAAGAACTGGGGTATGGGCCAGAGGTGTGGGGGTTGAGAGGATTCACCAGAGACAGAACAGGGAGCAGAACAGGCAGATCTATTGATGCACTGCTACGAGGAGCAGCGGACGAAGCAGAAGAGGTCTGCTGGGCCACATGGGTCTCCTCCTTGACCGGGGATCGAACTGGTGCTTCAGTGGCTGTAGATAGCTTCATAGGCTGTGTCTTAACGCCTTGCGCCATGAGGGAGGCCCCTCTGGGACTTCTTTTATAAGGCACTAGTTCCATTCAGGAGGATCCACTCCATAACCCAAACACCTCGCAAAAGTTCACATGCTGTAAATATCATTAGGGGTTAGGATTTCAACATGTGAATTTCAGAGGATACAAACATTCAGAACTTAGTGGTCAACCTTTCATATATTGCTTTATAAATACTACCAGTTGTGTTTATGATAGCTTTTACATCTACACATTTAAAATGTTTATGTAATTAATCCTATTTGTCTTTTGCTAAAGTGTTAAGTTGTAGTGCCATCCAAAGAAAAGCCTTCTGGGGCCTCCCTGGTGGCACAAGGGGTTGAGCACCGCACTATGAAGCAATCCGCAGCCTCTGCAGCACGAGTTTGATCCCTGGCCAGCCAGAGAGCAACCCACATGGCAAGGCAGACCCCTCCTGTCTTGTCTGCTGCTCCCCTCAGCAGTGTATTGCGGTCCATCTGCCTCTTCTGTTCCCCACTCTGCCTCTGGTGAATCCTCTCACTCACCCACTGCATCTCTGGCCTGTATCCTAGCTCTTGTATGCATAAATAAATAAATCTTTAAAAAAAAAGTCTTCTATAATTCCAATATTATATGAACAAATATATTTTATTCCAGAATTTTTACAGAAAAAATAATTTATTCAAAAGTAATCATTCTAACGTTTCAAATAACCTTTCCTTTGAGACTTTCTGTGCATTTACAAATTTAAGTTCCTATGAACTCATTGGCAAAATTCATTTACTCATTGAAGAAATACTTATGAAACATTCCTAGATAACAAGTTCTTTTTTTCTTTTTTAATTTTTTTAAGAGATTTATTTTATTTATGCATACAAGAGCTAGGGTACAGGCCAGAGGTGTGGGGGATGTGAGGATTCACCAGAGACAGAGCGGGGAAAAGAGCAGGCAGACTGAGTGAAATACACTGCTGAGGGGAGCAGCAGACGAGTCAGGAGATGTCTGCTGTGCCATGTGGGTTGCTTTCTGGCCGGTGGGGGATCGAACTCGTGCTGCAGAGGCTGTGGATAGCTTCATAGCTTGCGTCTTAACCCCTTGCACTACCAGGGAGACCCAACAAGTTCTTTTTTAGACCTTTGGTACACTGAAGTAACTTGGCTAGTGGAGGTAAGAACATAAGGGTTAATGGGCCTCCCTGGTGGTGCAAGAGGTTAAAATGCAACCTATGAAGCTGGCCGCAGCCACTTCACCACGAGTTCGATCCCTGGCCAAGGAGATACCCACATGGCGCAGCAGACTTCTCCTGACTCGTCCACTGCTCCCCTCAGCAGTGTATTTCCGTCAATCTGCCTGTTCTTCTCCCCACTCTGTTTCTGGTGAATCCTTTCACCCCCCAACAGCTGTGGCCTGTACCCCAGTTCTTGTATGCATAAATAAATAAATCTTTAAAAAAAAAGAACATAAGGGTTAATAGGGAAAAATGTAAGGTGGCATTTTTTTAACAAAATTAATCAATCTCTGTGGACCTCCTCTGAGCTTAAATACCATGTGGATTCATTCCACTCATTACATTTAAACTATACTATAATTCTTGTTTTAAATGTCTTTCTACCTCACTAAAACGTTAACGACATAAGGACAGGAATGTACTTCATTCATCTTTGAATCCCTGGCATAAAGCTACGTATCTGGCTCATTATAGTGACTCAAGAACTATATTGTTAAATAAATGAAAAGACCTACTTTACAAGTTGCCTCTTTCCTTCTCAAATTAATTCTCACCACTCTGCCTCCTTCCCATTCTTCCATATTAGACAGTCCCCCCCAAAAAAAACCAAAAACCAAAAAACAAAACACAACGCTAGTTTTGTTGGAAACAGCTTAAATCTCTGTAGACTGATGTTTGCATACAGGATAATCAAACACGTTTAGCTCATAAGAACTAAAAAATATTGAATAAATGAATACAGATTTTACAAACGTCACTCATGTAATAAAAGAAATGAGACACCTCCTTAAACACAAGTTCATAGCAAGCAATTTTAGACAACTTGTAATTTCTCTGATCTTCCAATGAAAATCCAAGTGAACCATAAACAAAAGCCAGCGTCAATTAATACTGCAGAGACATCAACTTACAAGTGTGGACAGAAATGAAGTAGTGGAGATAAGGATTTATGATTGTAGCCTGACTCTTGCTGGGAACAATGTTGTCTTTTTCTACCACATGCCTGAATTCAGCAAAGGTTTTTTCAGGGGTTTCTAACTACAGGGATTAACTGGGAGGCTGAGACACATTTCCATCTTCTCAAATAGAGACCTGTTCTTGTCTCTGGTAATGAATGAACAGTAACAGTCCTTGGTTACAATTAGTTTTCGCTTTTGGAGCATTTCCCAGCGGTGATATGTGAATGCTTCCAGGAGGAGGTTGTGAGGCAGATCTGGAAGATAGGGCTCAGCTGAGGGGAATGTGCTCTTGTGGGACGCGGCTGTGAACACAGTATGTGCTAAAATGTAAATAACACAGTCAACGCACCAAATGCCATATTATATTTTTTTTTAATTAAAGGACTATTCTGAGCATTTACACACACACACACACGCACACACACACACAACACATTTATATTTGTTGCCTCAAAATCCGAAATCACCTGGACAATTAGTCAGGCTTTATTAAAAGTGTTGGAAAGATCATTAGTTCAGTATTTTCCCTTGGTGAGTGACCAGCACCAAGCCCTTCATCCAAAGCTGGAAACTCTGAAATTCACACGGCCAATTATGCAATACTAGACTACTGGGAAGCATTTCTGGCTGGCTCAGCTGGTGATCCGCTTTTACCCTGCAGCACCAAGATTGATAGACCTTATAATTTTAGTGGTTAGTGCAGATGCTGTTCTTACATAAGTTTTTAAAAAATCTCTCTTTTTTTTAAATGTGAAAGAAAAACAAATCTAAGCCATTTCCAAGTGGCTTGTTTGGATGGCACCTCATAGTGGAGAGATCAGTAACTTGATTGTGGGCTAGAGAAAACAAATTCTCCTTACGATGTCTGATTTTGTTGTAGTTTAATTTCATTGACGCTGTCTATGCTGTTTATGAGAAAGAGTGAAAGGGAACAGTAGATTTCCCCCCTCTAAATCATTTCTTTTATGAGGTTTCTTAGAGGTAAGGGGGAAGGGAAAGAGACTCATTCTTAGAAGGTACGGAACATCAATTCATGAGCTGTTAGTTTCTTTCATGCTAATGAGGAGGTATAATTTTAAAACATCACATTCATATGCATATATGGTGCATACATACATAATTAGTATATTTACAAAGCACCTTGCAGAACCTTAGAACTCCTAGTTCCGTTAACCCTTCAAGGAAAAACTAGAGTTCAGATCGTTCTAGCACAGTGAAATGTGGTCTTTCAATTATATTCATCCATCATCCATGTTTTGGAGAAAAGGAGACCTCCAAAAAAGTGAAATACATTTTTCTGAAGCACTGCCACAGTCTGTTACATATTTATCTGCTTTGCAGTTCTAATTACAAAATAAGCACTAGCTACTACATGGAATAACTACACTAGCCAAAAAAAAAATTTATAATCTGAGAGAAATGCTCCCATATTGACTCTGCTAAGAGAAACAACTCCCCTTTCCTTGAATATAAAGAAGGAAGACAGATGGCTTCTTGTTTAAGACTATAATTTTACTTTCAGCCTCCTCCCTCAGTTAAAAACAAGATGTACTTTGAGGGAAAATCTCAAGGGAAGTTTGTTTTTTTTTTTTATTCCTGCCTGTTTTGAATTATTCAACAAACATTTGAGACAGCTGAGGGAGATACAAAGGATAAAATGCTTTTCTTGTTCTCAGGGAGTTTACATTCGAATTGTGGAATTTACAGTCAGAATTGGGACCAAAGTCATTAAATTTTATTTTTTCCACTTCTTTTTAAAGGCCCATTTAATAGTTACTGTCAACACACTTAGGACTCAGCAGCTCAGTGGTATGGTGGATTCTCAGGTCAAACTGAAACTAACCATAGGCAAGAATTAAGGATCTCAAACAGTATTTGTTGAGTGCTTACCTATCTTTTAGTTATAATCAGTCATACACTGGCTTATAAATCTTCACAACAACCTTCCTGGCTAGCTCTATTATTAGAGGTTCACCAAGGAGAATAAGGCTTAGAGACATGGTGCATCCACAGTAAATGTGCTAGGAGATGGTATTGGAACATACCAACCAGAATTCTTCTGTGGTCTTTTCTTTGGCTGTTGCAGGTTCCCATCTTGACTTTGCTTAGATTCCCTTTCAACACACACTATCTTTAAAACTTGCTGTCTTTTATTTGGGGGAGGCAGGCCTTCTAGAGTCTCACTCTCTTGCATCTTTGCAAATAACCTTTTTTTCCCTTTTCGGATTTTGAGACAGGATAAAAAGAAACATGAAAAAGGTTTGTAACAGCACCTGGTATGACAGTTCTTTTCATATTAACCATGATCTCTGGTTTTGTTCCTGCCATCTTTTAACTGTTCTAATCTCACATTCCTCCATCATTTCTGCCAGGGTTGTAAATTTCTTGACAACACCTACTCTAACTTGTTGCTACCGCAGGGTGTAATGTCGTAGTGATAGGGACTTGTACGAGAGCAGAAACTTTGCCATTTTGTTCACCTCTTTATTTCCACTTCCTATGAATTACTGGAACTTAATAAATATTTTTAATATGCATGAACTAATAATACTCGTTTATTGTTGGGGGGGGTATTTTGTATAAGGGAGTTAAGATTCATGTAAGGATGAATTGAGATGCCGTGAGTCCTTTTAAATATTCTCTATTTCCTGCACTTTATAACAGTTTCGACCTTGGTTGCATATCATTAGGCTCTTGGTTCATTTCAAGGCTTAGTTTCCACATCAGCAAAATGGGACTAGTCGCAACAGATGCTTCCTCGACTTCTATCACCTTACCCCTCCTCCAGGGAAGGGTTACCGTATACACTCTTTCCTCTGGATAAAGAACGGCCGTCGCAGGGGTTCGTAGCCTTTGGTGTCCTCGGGGTGCCTGCCTAGCAGCGAAAGCGAGGGGCTTCTGGCGCCTCAGCAGTGCCTCCCGTACCCGGAAGCAACACGGCCCCATTTCGACTGCGAGCCAGTTCGGACGGCGGGTTCCTCAGCCCCAGGCGTCTGCTGGTCCCGAGGCTGCGCTCTGCCTCGGTGCCACAGCCAAATGGTTTCGGCACTGCGCAGGCTCCGACGCGCGCCGAAGGGCCCGGCCTCGTTCTGACCGCCGCCGCCTGGCCGCCGACTCGGCGCTGCGCTGGGGGCGGGGAGTCTGATGGGAGACGCGCGCGGCGCTGAGGAGGCGGCGGCCTGGGAGAGGGAGCGCGAGAGGAACTGGGCGCGGGAGGCGGGAGGCGGGGGACAGGGGGAGGCGCCGCGGCGGCCGCCGCCCGCCCCTTTCCGCTGGGGAGCAGCTGCAGCAGTAGGAGCGGAGCAGGAGCCGCGCAGCCGCCGCCGCAACCGCCGGGGGATGTGGCCGGCGCCCGCCCCGAGCCGCGCCGCCTCTTGAGTCCCCACCGCCGCCCGAGCAGCCGCCGCCGCCGCGCCGTGTAGGGCCTGGCCGCGCCCTCCCCGGGCGCCCGCCGGCTCGCATGCCGAGGGGCTCCGGGGCGTAGCTGCGCGCCCGGCGCCGCCTCCGGGCTCCTCCGGCCCCGCCATGGGCTGCTGCAGCTCCGCCTCCGCCGCGCAGGTGAGGGGCTCCCGCCTCCCGGCCGCCCGCCTGGATGCCGCTCCCGCGCCGCGCCGCGGGCGCCCGCCGCCCGGTGCCGCGGGCTGCCCGCGAGCCTCCCTGCAGCCCACTGTGCACTCCTGAGACTCCCGCCCCCGCTTCTCCCTCCTGCTTGTCCCGCAGATGCCCCCGCGCTCGCTCCGCGGCTGCGGGCTCCGGGGCTGCCGGCCCGCAGGAGCCTCTGCGCGGCCCCCTGTGCACCCTGAGCTCTTCCCTGCCCCTTTCCGATTTGGCCTCCACCCAGTCACACCTGAGCGGCCCGTCCCGCCCGCCTGCAGGTAGAGGCAACAGAGGCTCCTCCTCTCTGCTCTGCCCTGGGTGGCACCCCCTTCCCTAGTGTTTCGGGCCTTGCGCCTCTCTTCCCTTCCGTGCTGTGTCCCCCCCACTCTCTCCCCCCCACCCCGCTTCCTCCTGCAACACCCACTGACTATATTTTCTGAGATCCCGGAGGAGTACCCCCAGCATGGGCTCTTCACCCTTTTGCCATCTTATTCCAGTTTCTGTTCCATTAGATATTCTGTCCTTTTCTCTTGGCCGCTGTCCCCCGTCCGGGTTCAAGTGTTTAAGTGGATCCTGGAGCCCTTGCGTGGCCCAATTCCCAGGTCCCACCCGCTCCTTTTCCACCATCCCCCTCTTTGTGCCTTGACCCGGGCACCGCGGCGGCCTCCTGGCTCACCCAGGCCCCTGCGGGAGCGCCGAGGACTGGGCTGGGAAGGAGATTGGGCACCTGGTGGGTGACGGGAGCGTTAGCGAAACTCCCTCTTTGTTGCCAGTGTAACAGGAGGAAGAGGTGCCGAATTTAGTTTTTCTGTGGGCACTGGCAGAATGTTGTCGCTGAGGACTGAGATGCAGGATTTTTTTTCCCAGCTTCTACCCTGCCCCCATCCGAATTTCTCTAACCTCCCTCTCTTGCCCATTCGAGACCTTAACCTGGATGGAAATGTTTAGACAACTGTTTAAGGATAGAATGTAATAGAACTTGACTGCTGGCCACTAATAACTGAGACGGCCTGTTTGTAAATTACCTAATTTAGTGGATTAGTGAGTGTATTTACAAATACGATAAAGAGCAATCAGGAATACTGCATCAAACTGTCTGGTGGTAGTGTATGAAAAACAGGCTTTGACAACGTCTGGGATGTCATCTCACAGTTTCATTAGCGTAGAATTTAACTGTGGCCTTTGATTTGTGCGGTTTTTTTTGGGGGGGGGGCAGAGGCTCTTGTTTTTAAAAATAAAGGCCAGTTGCTTCTTGGTGAAGAAAAATGCTAGTTTGGGGGAAAAATTCCTCCAGAGATCTAGCATCTGTGATAATGCCAGAAGTGTTTTGCTGCTGCTAAATGACTATATATAACTCAGTTTTAAATAACCTGCATACTTATTCTGAAAATCTGAGATCTGCTAGAGAAAATGACTAGAATTGCAGATGAATGAAGGATATTTATGTTTTTATCAAGTATCCAGCCTGTTTGTCCAGTTGTGTGTGTCTCTGTGTCCAGTTGTGTGTGTCACTTACTCGTGATCTTTTTTTTTCTTACTAGGATCATAGTCAGGCTGATTTTAGTTAAACCATCCTATTCAGGTGAAATAGCAAAGAAAAACTGTATGTGGTAGTGTTATGAAGAGGTGGCTAGATCAGGAATTTCATTTTTACAGGTAAAGGTAATAAAGGTGTAGAATTACACAATGTCTTTCAACTCGTTAGGGATTTTTTTTTTTTTTGCGGGGGTAGAGAGGTCTTCATTATATAGTATTCATCTAATAATTACTTAAATATTATTCTCAGGTGTCTTTTATAGTACCTCTAAAGAACTGGACTTCTTTACCTCCTCTTTTGCTGGTGAAATGCGTTTAAGACCGGATAGTAGTCATAGTTTATGGATGGATGACCTGTTCAGTGCGTTAGCAATTATATTTAGGAGGGAGAGATGCTGCACCAAAACTCTGTTTTAATAACAGGTAGTGGGGCTTGGATTTGTTTGGATTATACTTTTCAGAAGGCTGTCACATACAATTTCTTTGCTTTTTCCTCCTCTTGCAGTCAGTTTCCTTCATGCCATGTTCTACAGACAAGATGCATGTCATGCACCCTGAGGGGTGTGTGTTTTTCTGTGGATGCCTATAGCCAATCAGCAACTGTTACATGCTTTTAGGTTCAGCTTTAGGGACCTGTCGTGTTCAGTGGAGCGTTGAAGAGCAGGTTTTGTGCCAAAGAGCTAGTCATCGTTGTTTTTTTCCTTATTTGAGATTTTACCATCATTTATCAAATGTCAGATGTTGTCAATCTGCTGACATTTAATTTTAAAGCTCTTTTCAGTAGCATCTCCAGCTTTGAATAATATTGTATCTATAAGTGTTGTGTTGAAACAGAATCACAATGCAGTGCCAGATCTCCCTGTGTGAACTCAGCATCACTTTGAACATCTGTAGGAGGCCTGAATTGTATTTTCAGACAGAACATGTTTCATTCACCCCTTCTCCTGGATTATAAACTTCCTGAGCATAGGAAATGCTTTGTTTTCCCATCTTTTTATTCACTGAGTGCCTCATTATACCTTCTGCATAGTATAGTATACAAATAATCAGTGATCAAAATGTATATACACTAATTTGGACATTTCGCTGGCAAATAACATTGAATATCATTTTGGCCCTGACCCTTGTGCTATTTCACGTCCATGGACTGGTTGATTAATTCCAGGATCTTCTCCTAACCTCAAATTTGAACTGTTTAAATTAAAATTCACCTCCCTTTCCTACATTCTTTCCTATTTTGTCAGTGGGACCTTCAGATTATAAAATCGAACAGGTTTTCCCTTTTCTTCTGGTGCTCTGCTCAATGCTTATATTTTAGTTGGAGCAGTTGGCTAAAACATCTTAAAAGAGCTCGTCTGTAAACTAAAGATAACCTGCACAGCACATCAGAACAACATGCTTTAAGGTAATTTGCAGTTTGGCATAGTTTTTTTCAGTAGTATTGTCAGCAACTTTAAAACCCTGGCAGGTTTTGTCAATGTAAATATAATGTGTTTTCTTTTTGTAGTAGGGATTAATATTAATTTTGAACTCTATTTTTCCTCAGTCTCTTCTATGTTGTACATCCTCATAAAAGAGTTTTAAGTATGGTCTTTCTTTGAGGCTATTTTCATCTCTTATAATCTGCTGGTATTGTCTTCCTTTTCTTGGCTTTGTTGGGATATCATAATTTGCCATCAAAATAATTATTCTAATTTAAGATCTAGATTGAAAAAAATGTCACATTCTATACTAACTTGTATTACGTTGCTGAAAGAGCAAATTATTGGCAAAATAATTCATGCTATACAAGGTATGTACATCTAAGACTCTTAAGTATGTCTAGTAATTCAGGCTCCTTCTAGAACACTTAACTATGTTTTGCTTTTTATTAGTGACTACTACAGGTTGTTTGCTAATATAAGTAATTGCTTAAAGCAAGCCAACACATGATAGCCTTTGCTTAAAAATCTCTTTGAAGAGGACTTAAAAGTGTGACAGTCTTGAGTTTCTTTTTACAGCACTAATCCTTTCTAAGACTCTTAAAATTTATTCCCATCTCTCATAATTCGTTTGTTCTGTTATAACCTGACATAATTTCTATTCTTATAATGTTAAACTTCAAAGTTCACTTGTAAATCTTCAGATTTATTAAATGGTCTTTCCCATTGACAAACCGGTTTGAGTGAAGGAGGCTTTTGAAAGATTACGTAGCAAATTGCCCTAAGTCTTTGTCATTAATGGCTAGATCATTATTTCTCACAGCAGTGCTTTGGAGGCCAGGAGATTTTGCTAGTGCTCTGAAGTTCTATGTCCTTCAGTTCTAACCTTAGAATTTGTGAGAGGGAGGAGGAGAATCTTTCTGATTGAACAAACTGCCCCTTATCTGTCTGACTTTAGGGGAAATGGTACTTATCTCCTGTCTTGTCCCGTAATCTTCCAAGTGAAAGCTGTATATTTAACTTTATTTTTCTAACTCTCACCTTGTTTTCGGGAGTAATGAAAAACAAT
Organism: Talpa occidentalis; assembly: GCF_014898055.3. Classification (NCBI taxonomy): domain Eukaryota; kingdom Metazoa; phylum Chordata; class Mammalia; order Eulipotyphla; family Talpidae; genus Talpa; species Talpa occidentalis. Next base: position 56,611,604 of record NW_023605083.1, read on the forward strand.
CAAGTGGTTTGCATATGCTGGTTAGCATTTGAGTATGTTAACTTTTCCTTAACAGAACTTTAATAATACTGGTTTCCCATATGCTCTGTGGAATTTGAAGTCACATGGTTTCAATGACATTTGAAGAGTATTGTCAATTACTGACAAGACCAAGTTATTCCATTAAAATATATCTAGCAAGTAGACTTGCTCTAACTGGAACAAAAATGTGATGGCAAGAAGAAAGGTTTTGTTTTGTTTTGTTTTTGGATGTTGTGCTGCTAGCTTGGTAGAGCCTCTTCTCAATATATGTACATTAGAGTTAATGTTAAAATAGGCTGGGCAATAATGTAAAAATGCTACTACTTTTCATATTGCTTTTCATGTTTTTATTTCTACAATCTCTCTGAAGTTGATTTTACTTCCTTATCATAGCCGAGGAAATACAGATACACAGATTGGGAAATTTGGCTGAAGTCACAAAGCTACTAGGTGATAGATGTGAACTTCAACCCAGCTTGGAAAATTAGAAGTCCTGTGGCTCCCTATGTTTACGTGCATGCGTGCTTCCCAAATCTTAAATCTCCATCTCTTTATCTTTATCTTTATTTTTTAAAAAAGATTTATTTATTTATGCATACAAGAGCTGGGGTACAGGCCAGAGGTGTGGGGCATGAAAGGATTCACCAGAGGCAGAGTGGGGATCAGAACAGGCAGATTGACTGAAATACACTGCTGAAGGGATCAGCGGGCGAGTCAGGAGAGGTCTGCTGCGCCATATGGGTGCTGCCTGGCCAGGGATTGAACTCATGCTGCAGTGGCTGTGGATAGCTTTATAGGTTGTGTCTTAACCCCTTGCACCACCAGGGAGCTCCGTCACTTGATCTTTAGAAAAGGTCCAATCAATTAAAAATTTTCTTTTTTGTTCAGAAGGGCGGTTTATTAGGAAAAAGAGAAAAGAGATAAGAAAGTGCCTGCATATATACAAGCAGGCAGTGTTAGGATGAGATCTGCCTCAATAATATTTTGAATTAAGGAATTTTGTAGTTAAATTATGCCTCCATTTTGAAATCCCTGTAACAAACTAGCAAAACTCATTCAGTTAGAATGTTCTCAGGCTTACCAAATGTTATTTGATGTGTCATCTTACTTAAAAATGTTATTGGCTTGGGAAGGTAATTATTTACAAAAATATATATTCTGCTACTGGTAATTAGTTAATGGCAATTTTTCTCTTGCCCATCCCCTCAGAAGAAAGGAATATTTCAGTTTTTTACTTTGATTCAGATTATGCTGGGGACTCTCGGGGGTATTAGAGGCAAATTATTCCTACTATCTCACTTTTCTCTTGAGCTGTGTTGAATTTTGAGGTATGTAGTAGTCTGGGTGAGACTAATGAGGTAGCTAGGACCAGAAACCTATGCTTGATCTTTCTGTAGTACTGTTAATTCTTAATGTCTTAAGTCTTCTTATCTTCCTGACCTTGGTTGCACATTGGAAACACTTAGAGAACTTTAAAAAGCTCTGATGTCTGAGTCCTGCTCCCAAAGATTCTGAGTTCATTGGCCCAGGGGTACTAGCTGGGTATCAACATTTTTAAAAGTTCCCCTGGTGATTCTCATGTGCCACCAAGGTTAAAAACCACTGTTCCATACCTTTTCTTTAGGCATTTTAATCTCTTTCTGTGCTGTCATTTACAGTTCGTATGCTGACAACTCACAAATTAAGTTAAATTGAAGCAAATTCTGTACCAGCCTCTGATCTTTATATCTAACTGATTACTTAGCACTTCCACTAGAATATCTTGTAGGCAACATCAGCATTCTTAAGCAGCCAGTCTGTTGCTAGGTATATATCTCATATAGATACAAGGATAGGAAAGGACTAGTCCACTCCAAAATGGGCCAGTTGAATTTACATGGTAATTTTTTTTTAAAGATCTTTATTTATTTTTATACAAGAAGTGTGGTACAGGCCAGAGGTGCGGGATGGTGAGAGGATTCACCAGAGACAGAGCGGGAGCAGAACAGGCAGACTGACCAAAATATACTGCTGAGGGGAGCAGTGGGTGAGACAGGCGAGGTCTGCTGCGCAATGTGGGAATCTCCCTGGCTGGCTGGGAATCAAACCTGTGCTGCAGATGCTGTGGACAGCTTCAAGCTTCACAGTGCTGTGCCACCGGGGAGGCCCGTTAATTGTTTTGATAGCAGGAAAAAATGAATGGGACTGTAGGTGTAGCATCTTTAAAGAAAAAGCACTTGAAAAACTTCAGTCATCAGAGAGACATTGTTACGTCTACTGTGGGAATTTATCCTGTGAAAATGGTTCAAGTTTCTGGCATAGTAATATTTCTTCCTTTTTAGTTCTTTTTGTTTTCTCATTTATTTGGAATATAGTGTAACATAATGTTCCTATTTTGAATTATTGGGGGCATCAGACAGTACTTCTGTTAAAAATATTTTTGAAAGAGATTTGTATTTTTCAGTATGTTTTAATATATTCAGTAAGGGGGTACTAGTTTTTTTCTTTTTTTCCCATGGTGGACTCCTGTTTGATTTCCTATCAGTTGTATAATAGAATTTACTCTAAAAACATTTGGTTGGTAAACTGCTGGAATAATTTTTTTTTTGTAAAAAGAATATTACTCTTAATAGCTGCTCTCTACAGCATCCCACAAACAAATATTTAGTCACAGTCATTTGTTTGGTATGGAAACTCTGAACAACTTTTTTGCTGTTATATTTTAGGTTGCTAGAAGTGCTGAAAACATTAAACAGAAGTGTTTGAGTTTTGGCTACATTTTATAATGTAAAATAAGAAAAACAGCAAAAAGATGGGAAAATTGAAAATAGATGATTACTTCAAGATGTTCAAGTAACAGGGAAGACATTACAGTTTGCTTTTTGGGGTAACAGTATAATAATGATGCTAATGAGCTTGTAAGGTTTTTATTATGAACTACTTAGGATGATTCAGCTATAAGAAATTTAAACACTTAAATGTAAATAGATAAACACTAAGGAAAATTTACTTCAGAAATTGAGAGGTAGGGTGGCTTTCTCTTTGGTTAGTTCAATGACTTATTGTCAATAAGGACTTGAGTTCCCCCTTTTTGTCATTTTAAGGAAGGCAGTTTTTTTCTTACTTTGCTTTCCTTTCCATCCTAAGGTAGATGTGTGTCTTGCTGAGCTTACAATCCCCAGCAGTTTTCCTTTAATAGGAGTTAGGGAGGGCTGCATACTCATCCCTAAACAATCTCTAACAAGGGGGAGGAGAAGTTCTCAATAATTGGCTTAAACCAAGCAGGATTTCCCTGTGAGTCATATGAAGGGTGAAGCAACACTAGGACAAAATTATGACTGCCAGCAAAGCAGAGGGATGGCAATGGTGACTGGGTGAGCAGCCAGTTGTATCAGCTATGTAGTTTTTTGTTTTCTTCTGTCTGTAAAACACATTTATATAGTATTTCCTAACATTTATATAGTATTTGCTTATAGCTCCATTATAAAACTTTTCACAGCTCATAGTTGAAATCCACATAATTGTCCTCTTATTTGCCCAAGTGATGCTGCTTTGGCACTACTGAAACTAGTCTTTCTTTTTTCCCCACCCCCACTGCCTCTTTCCCAGTCTGAGGCATGGATAGCTTATGGACAAAGAAGAGCATTTAAGGTTTGAGTAATGGTTAAGTGACTAATTGGCATTCCCACAGCCACTGGTCCCCAAGAAATAACCTCTTTTCTTTCTAGGTCTGCTATCCTTAACTTCTCCTTTCTATGCATGTTTATCTCTGTCTAATTGGTACTCATTTTTTCTCTTTGAATCTTTTTCACCCCTACCTGAAGCATTTGAGCCATTAACTGAGTAGAATATACTAGGAGAAAGAAGGAAAAAGAGAATGTCTTTTCTCCCCCTACCCATTTAATTTTTATACAACAGCAATAATAAACTGAAGATTCATCACTATTTAGAATAGTTCTTTTTTTAATTTAAATTTTATTTTTATATTCCCCATACAATTACAAACCCCTTATTTTGACCCCAATTCCTCCTTTCCCCACCCCCCACCGCCCACAGAGTGTCTCTGGTTCACAGTTTGTTGATTTTGATATTTTCTTTCTTATAGTTGTTCTTTTTCCTGGTCCCTTATTTAAGTTTTCTAGATTCCTGCTATGAGTGAGATCATCCGGTATTTTTCTTTTTCTTTCTGGCTTATTTGGCTGAGCATGATCCCTTCCAGCTCCATCATGTTGCTGCAAATTGCATGTGTTTATCTTTTTTGAATGCTGAGTAATATTCCATGGTGCATAATGTACCACATCTTCTTGATCCAGTCATCTATTTTTGGGCATTTGGGTTGTTTCCAAAGCTTAGCTATTGTAAACAGTGCTGCTATAAACACAGGGGTGCAGGTGCTCTTTGGAATTGATGTTTCTGTGTCCTCTGGGTAAATACCTAGGAGTGGAATTGCTGGATCATATGGAAGCTGTATGTTTAATAGGTCAAGAAATCTCCACACAGCTATCCATAGTGGTTGGACCAGTTTGTACTCCCACCAACAGTGCAGGAGAGTTCCTTTTTCTTCTCAACCGCGCCAACATTTGTTGTTGCTAGTTTTTTTGATATGTGCCATTCTCACTGGTGTAAGATGGTATCTCATGGTAGTTTTGATTTGCATTTCCCTGATTCAAAGTGATGTTGAACATTTTTTTTTTTTTTAAAGATTTATTTATTTACTTATACATACAAGCACTGGGTACAGTCAGAAGCATGGGAGGGTGAAGGAATTCACCAGAGCCAGAGCGGGGAACAGAACAAGGCAGAATGACAAAGTACACCGCTGAGGGGAGCAGCGGGCGGCAGGAGAGGTCTGCGCACCATGTGGGACCCTTGCCTGGTGGCCGGGGATCGAACCGGCGCTGCAGAGGCTGTGGGCAGCTACCAGGCCAACGCTCAACCGCTGCGCCACTGGAGAGGCCCCTTGAACATTTTTTCATATGCCTGTTGGCCATTTGCGTTTCCTCTTCAGAGAAGTTTCTTTTTGGCTCTTCTGCCCATTTTTTGACTAGATTATTTTCTTTGTTTTTGTTGAGTCTCATCAGCTCTTTGTAGATTTTTGTGATCAGTCCTTTATCATTAGTGTTGTGTGCAAAAATGTTCTCCCAGTTGGTGGGTTTCTCTTTGTTTTTGTTATTGTCTCTTTTGCTGTGCAGAAGCTCTTTAGTTTGATGTAGTCCCAGCTGTTGATCTTTTCCTTCACTATCACTGCTTTGGGTGATGTGTCTGTAAAGATGTCTTTGATGTGCATATCACGTAGTGTTTTGCCTATATTTCCTTATATGTATTTTATGGTTTCAGGTCTCATGTCTAGTTCTTTAATCCATTTTGAGTTGGTTTTTGTGCATGTTGTGAGGTAGTAGTCAAGCTTCATTCTTTTGCATGTAGCAACTCAGTTTTCCCAGTACCATTTATTGAACAAACTTTCTTTGCTCCAATGCATATTCTTTGCTCCTTTGTCAAAGATTAGTTGACCATAAATCTGTGAGTTTATTTCTGGATTTTCTATTTGATTCCATTGGTCTCTGTGTGTTCTTGTCCCAATACTATGCAGTTTTGATTATTATGGTTTTGTATTATAGTTTGAAGTCTGGGCATGTGATGCCTCCATTCCCTTCTCTTTTTTTCAGGAGAGCTTTGGCTATTCAGGGTTTTTGGTCATTCCATATGAATTTCATCAATAATTGTTCTATTTCTTTGAAGAATGACTTTGAAATTTTTTTTTTTTTTTGACTTTGAAATTTTTATTGGAATAGCATTGAATCTGTATATTGCTTTAGGTAGGATGGCCATTTTAATAATGTTTATTCTTCCAGTCCATGAGCAGGGGATGTCTTTCCATTTCTTTGTGTCTTCTATTTCTTTTAATAGTGTTTTATAGTTTTCTTTGTATAGGTCCTTTACCTCTTTTGTTAGATTTATTCTCAAGTATTTGATTTTTTTGTTTCAATAATAAAAGTGATGGTTTTTTTTTTTTATTTCTTCTTCTTCAGATTTATTGTTTGTGTATAGGAAGGCTACTGACTTTTGCGTGTTGATTTTGTATCCTGCCACTTTACTGAACTGATTGATTAGTTGAAATAGTTTTTCAGTGGAGTTTTGGGGTTCTCTGTGTGTACTACCATATCATCTGCAACACTATTTAGAATAGTTCTATGAAAAGACCTCTCACAGTATAAAAATTCTCTAACAAATAGCTAATTTACAGAAGGAGAAATAATAGGCTAATATTTAAATATGTTCAGTCTTGCTAATAATCAAATTAACTCAAATTGAAGTGCAGAGACACATTTTTACACCTGTAACTTTGATAAAAGTTAACAGAAAAATATTAATTGTTCATGTGGCTTTGATTCATATATACTTTATTGATTTGTTGAATAAATTGGAATGACCCTCTTGGGACACTGCTTGATGATATACATTGAAAATCATTAAAAAAGTTAATACCCTTCATTTAGTAATAAAAATATAGTGGTGCTATGTGCAAGATTCTTTCTACTGGGCATACTTATAATAGCAAAGGAGTTTAATTTTAAGCATAATATTTCTGGTGTAAGTTTTTTTTCCTTAATATAAAATTCAGTTGAATTTAGGCTATTATGTGCAGCTTACTCCCCCACAACCAACAAAATGATGCTCTCTTAATGGTAAATGGACTTCTACCTTCCTTATAAAAAGTCTTTTCCCTATTGCTTTAAAGGGCTATTAGAGCCCAGAGATTATAGATCATCTTGTAATGGTATGAGTATGGACTGCATGGCCAGACTGCAGGGGTTTGCAGCTCAGCTAGGTTATCTGGGCGAGATGTTTAAACATTTTGTGACTCACTCTCCCAGTTGTAAAATAGGAACAATAATATTGCCTATTTCATAGGTTATAAATAAATAAATGTATGAATAAAACCTATCTCTTATGTGCAAACTATATAATCCATGAAAATATCTTAGACTATCAATATTAATGTAAATAAGCCTCTCAGATGTTCTCAGATCCATTAATCCCATCCTCTGTCCCAAATCCTTTCCTTTGAGTTTTGGTAAAGAGATACCAACTTCCAAAAATGTTAAATTCTGTCAGAATGATAAGTAATAAGGGTGAAATAAACAGCGATAATAAGGGGGAGTTAAATTGAGTGGTCAGAGTTCAGGGAATTAGGAAACTGAGAAAGGATGATTCAGCTAGAGAATTGACGTCATATCCTGAAAATGAACCTCGAAGGAGGGAACAGAAAGAATGTCAGGATGGACAGATTTTAGTAGAAAACAGGGAGAAGAAAAGACATTAGAGGAAAAGAATGATCTTAAGTGAAGGCAGGGAAGCTCTAACTTGCTGAATGTCAGTTTGGAAAGGAGACCTACTGGAATGAAAAGAAGAGATGTTATATGTAGGGGAGGCATTAATATTTGAAAAGGGAGGGCAAAGGCAGTCATGGAAGGGTTTTTAGCGTGGTTTAAGGAAGATTAACCTGACAGTGTTGCTTGTGCCTGATGTGGTAGAAAGGGGGGCTACCAGAAGATGTTTACTAGCTCACACCAAGCAGAAGACACATTTTGAAGTTGAAATAGGACACTTTCCTGATGTAATCTGGATATTTTAGATAAAGGATTGAGAACTGGTTTAGAATGCTATTTAATGGGAGACGGGTATTGTAATTGGTAGACATGGGAGTTTGAGATGGAGACCAGTGTGTGTGGAGGGGCAATGGAATTAGTTTTGTGTGGTAAAATTAAAGTGACACTGATAGAAATACCTCCATGTGGCAGTTTCCCAAAGGCAATTGAACACTTGAACTAGATTTCAGAAAATACTTTAAGTCAAGTGCATAGAGGAGATGCTTTAATGAGGGTGGGCTCCAAGGGGAGCACAGGGCATGATACAGATCAGATGCAGGGAATAATCATCATCTGTTTTTAACTAGGGATTTCCCTGTGCTCACTGCTGGCGGCCTGTTTCACTTAATAAATTTCATTTTATTTTCCTAACTTTGAGATGGGTACTACTAGTATTTGTAACTTTTTACAAAGTATTAAACTGAAACTGCTAACTTGTAAACCATGGAAACCACAAAAGCAGAAATAAGGAATGCTGGAGAACAGTGATGCATAGTTGCACAAATGCATAAATTGTTAGACTGCATGGTAACAAATCTCAGTGGATCTAGAACATCCATCATGATCTGATCCATCTCTGAGAGACCCACTTTTCTCACACCAAAATAGTTCTCTTTGGTCCTTTGCCCTGGACTGGTGACATTCTTGTGACTGAATGTAACTCCTCTGAATGTAACTGAATGTAACTCCTCACCCTCTGCTATACTGAGAACTACATTTAAATAGATACATTATAATAAGGTACATTTAAGTGTGTCTTAGTAGATAACACTTTTCTGTCCTTTAAATTCGGAGATTGTGTGTATCGTCTGTTTACTCTCGTGTGTGTGTGTGTGTGTGTGTGTGTGTGTGTGTTGGGGGAGAGATACTGGTTTTAAATCATTGTACTCCAGGGCCTCCCCGGTGGCGCAGCGGTTGAGCGCTGGGTTGCAAAGCTGCCCGCAGCCTCTGCAGTGCTGGTTCGATCCCCGGCTGCTCCCCGGCCACCGGAGGAGGGTCCTGCATGGCGCGCAGACCTCTCCTGCTGCCCGCTGCTCCCCTCAGCAGTGTACTTCGGTCCTTCTGCCTGCTCTGCTCCCTGCTCTGGCTCTGACTCTGGTGAATTCTCTCGCCCCTCCGCCTTCTGACTGTACCCAGTGCTTGTATAAATAAATAAATCTTAAAAAAAAAAAAATTCTTGAAGGTCACCAACTTTGTTTAAAAAAAAAAAAAAATCATTGTACTCCAAACTTGACTTCAGAGTCAGGGTATGACGTTTTGGAACCCCTGATCGCTGTTCATTTTTGCCTGGGCCATTCTTCTTTTTTCCTTTTTCTTCTAAAAAAAATGTCTGAACAAATCTTACTATGGCAATAAGTTTACTAAGGGGGGCTACCCTTGCATCCTTTCCCTACAACTCAGATTCTTGAGGATAGTTTTAAATAAAGAATATACATAGAGTCAGTCAGCTTTTGGAGATCCATGGCTTCTGAAACTGTTGATATAGTTGATGCTAAAATTATTTAGTACTGAGTTCCAGTAAGACTCTGGGAGCGGTAGGAAAGGAAAGGAGAAGAAAATTTCCACAAGGAAGTTAACTCTTCAGCACAAATGATTGATATCCATATTAGGATCCACTTATGAAGGCGGAGATTTTTACTATCAAGACAAAAGTTAGAATTTTTTTTTTTATTTACTGAATTGTCTTTAGAAATTCAGCATATTTAAATAAGAGTTTACTCCCTTGCTTGCTTGGCCTTGAAGTTTTAAAGATGTCTTCTGCTTATGATATGTAGTTTCATGACAATTCTGAAACTGTCAAGTGTTAGAGGACAGTTCTAAAGACATTAACATTTGAAGTCTAGAATGTTAAATACGTTTGAGGCTAGGCATACTTTTACATTAAGACAAACATTTTGCATTAGATAGTGGTGGATAAAGCAGATTTCAGTTAGGAGGATTTGGAAATAATCCTTTAATAAGGCACCTCATTTTAAAATTCAATACAATTCTAATTTTGGTGATAATATTTAAAAGTTTGTAGTTTAATCTGAGAATGTAAGCCAAGAACAATTGAAAACATGTTTCTTTCGAGGTTGTGGCAGAGAAGGAGCCTCCTGGCTGGAAAGGACACCTTCCCACCGTCTGATATGCACTGCTACCTGCCAGACTAAGCTGGGAAGGTGGTTCTCCACATGCCAGCCCACTTAATGATACTTATCTAAGAATACCTTAATCAAGGTTTCTCAAGTGTGTGCTCTCAGGCACCAGGAAACTCCTCCAAGATGATCCTCCAAGAAAAGGTTCTGAAGTCAGAAACCTTGGGAAGTTCTTGTTTGTTCCCCCAAACCTCCACTTCCTCCCCACTTTGTCTTTATAGTGCATATCATCATATTAAAGGCTTACTGTCCTCCTACGGTTCTTATCCCTACCTCCAGAAAACCAATTAGTCTTTGCTTAACTGGCTTTCATTGAACTTATTTGTCCTTTAATTTTTTTTCACTGCATCTTGAAGAACTATTCTGCAGAACATACTTCAAGAATAAGAGAAATATTCCTTGTCAATTCCATTCACAAAAGTGAATGCAGTAGAATGTTGTTGGTTCAGGTTGCTCTCAGGTAGAAAGTGCTCAGCAGATCTGAAGCAGTTTGTGCACATCACAAACTTCGACATGTTCTGTAAAATAATGGCAAAATAATGTAAATAAATTTCCAGTTACTTAAGCATATTATCATAGTTTAGATTCTTACAAGTGAATCATTTTATAGATTAATGGTTCAGTAAGTGGTTTCCAAAAAGATCCTTTACATTTGAAACTTCAGTATCTAAACTGCTGTAAGGCCAGCAAGTCCTACAAGAGAGGGAACCAGCCATGTGCACTTGGGGGTTGGTTTTCCTCTTTCCTCTGAGTCTGTTACAGAGACTTTAGGAACAGTGATAGTTGTCACTTAACACTTCAAATGGCAATCAGGAGATGGGACCTACTGATCAAATGCTGACTATTTCTTGTTGGAGGAAAAATTGAGAGAGATGATGTTACATGGTCTAAACAAATAATAGGTCCTCCTTAAATGTTTATTGGATAAATGTGGGGGTATAGCTCATTCAGACACTAAGATTTTAGTTTATGATGCTAATGGTACCTCTTGAAATTATTATTAAAACAAATGTATATTGTCAATGGAGAGAAGTAGGCATGAGCCTGAAAATTAAAATTAGCTCCCTTTCAAAATATTTTAAGTTCATTCTCTTGGCTTTGAATCTGACCTTACTAGCATGCATTGCTACATTGTAATGGAGTCTTAGTGAAACAAGAGCAAGTCATAAGCTAGAGACTCTGGACCTCACCAACATCTAAGATCACTAGGCAATCTGCACTGGTGGATAGATTTATAAGAAAAGGCTTCCCTTTCTGCTTTCTCCCCCCTTCCTCCCAAACACACCTGGTTTTTTTTTGTTTGTTTTGTTTTGTTTTTATTATTATTGATGTACAGTGATAGGGTTCAACATTTATTGACAAATATGCTGCTCAGACTTCTAAGTAATGGGTTCAATCAAGAGTGAAAGTTTTGCTTTAGAATTATTCAGTCTATTTAGGAAAGTATACAGAGCAGTGTGAGGACTTGGACAGAGCATCAGATCACACTTGAATTGCTTTCTTAAATAGCCAAAAGTTACCACTGGCTTACAATAGGTAATGTGCTAATAGTCAGCAAATTCTAAACTAATTTTTAAAACTAAGAATTAGAAACACAAAAGTACCCTAAAGGGACACAGACATTATTTTTGAAGTATAACCTGTGTCTCGACTTACCTGCTGAGGATAGAGTACAGTAAACGTCAGGATAAATTTATTGTATCTGTAGGCATGACAAGTATTTTATTATACAGGGTGAAAGATAAAATACTGTCCTTGAGTAGAAAAATAACAAAAGCTTCAGAAGTCACACTGACTCTCAATGCAGTTCCATAGAAAAGATAGTTCTACACTCCTTTGATATTTTTATTTCCATGCTGAAATGACCAACACTTAAGGTGTGATTTTTGTTCTTTGATAGATTAAAGTTGTAGAAACTTTAAAGTAGAGCAAATCAAAGATGTACTTTTTAAATTTTTTTCATTATTTCTGGTGACTCTTTTGCTGCTGGTGTGTACCTTTGTAGACTGAGTGACTGAGTCACAGATCTGTGCCCTTTCACCCTTCCAGGACACCAAGTACTTTTGTCCTGGTCCCAGACTCTCACTGCTCAGAGAATGGTGCTGTGGCCACCAAGGTAAAGGCGATCCTTCAGTTCTTTACCACTGCTTCAGGCCATATTCTTGTTTCATTTTCAGATCTCCCACTCAGACTTGTATCTCTTCTATTCTAAAGTATTTATATACCTCATCTGCTAAAAATATTTTAGGTGATTCATAATCAAATGTAAATATGTTTAAGATTTTTGAAAAATCAAAAGCAAAAAGAAGTAGAGGAAGAAGGAGAAAGCATGCAAGTGAAATGCTTAAGCTGTTCTCACCTACCAATGTTTTCAGTCCCACTTCAGAATGGTAGTAATTTAAAGGAGACTGTTACATGGAATCCTCTTATAGAATCCCAGAAAGGGCAGGTCCTTAAGACTTCTTCAGTCTAACCCACCAGGATCATGCATTTTATGTCATGTCTACTAAGTGAATTTTATTCATGCACTGATTCAACATGTCCATCAGCAGATAACGCGCAAGTTCCTAAGACTGTTAATTCTACTTTCAATTAGAAATGTCTTTGACTACACTTGAGAAGAAAATAAAAAAGCAAACAGTATTTTAAAATGAACAATGATGAAAAATATATATAAATTTAAAAAATATCTTTGAATAACTTTTTGCATAACTGAACCCTCTGTCCATATAATGTTCTTGGTACTGATCTGTACTTAATAGCCAGAAAGAGTAAGTGTATACAATTTGCTTTTAATGTGTGCTCTGTGTGTGTATATTTTAAACTAAATTGTTAGTTTAAATAACCATTTCTAAATGTCTAAATGGTTCCATATCTTACTATATTTTGTACCCCAAGCCTCATTCTGATACGATTTAATTTTTATTTTTATCAAAACAATACGTGCATATATTTGAAACTGTTAGACATTCCTAATTGGCTTTTTAAGCCTCTACTCAATTTCTTGCTGCCAATCACTTTTAAATCTTTTAACTAAAATTTTTGTCCTTCTGTGTCTCTAACATACTTCCTGATTCTTTGTTTTTTAACATTAATAACACCATTCTTGGTCCCATCCCATATCCATCTGCTGTACTTTCCAGGCCCTTAACCTTCTACTTTATGCAGGCTATAGACATATCATAGTTTTGTTTGGATCAATGTTCAGTCTTTATGACTACACAGCTGAGTCATAGATTTCATTATCCATACACAACTTTTTGTTGTCCTCGGAGGTGATAATTATCTTGTTTCACTGTTTACCTGGTTTTCTATGTACT
>NW_023605083.1:57224810-57577891 GCF_014898055.3 Talpa occidentalis
GCCAGTATCATTCTCAATGGTGAAAAGTTGAAAGCATTTCCATTAAGATCTGGAACAAGACAAGGATGTCCACTCTCACCACTGCTTTTCAATATAATACTGGAAGTCCTAGCCAGAGCAATAAGACAAGAGAAAGACATACAAGGAATCCAAATAGGAAGAGAAGAAGTCAAACTATCACTATTTGCAGATGACATGATAATATACATAGAGAACCCCCAAAACTCCACAGAAAAACTAATTCAACTCATCAATCAGTTCAGTAAAGTGGCAGGATACAAAATCAACATGCAAAAGTCAGTAGCCTTCTTATACACAAACAATAAACTGAAGAAGAAATAAAAAAAAATCCCTTTTATTATCAAAACAAAAAAATCAAATACTTGGGAATAAATCTAACAAAAGAGGTAAGGGACCTATACAAACAAAACTATAAAACACTGTTAAAATAAATAGAAGAAGACACAAAGAAATGGAAAGACGTCCCCTGCTCATGGATTGGAAGAATAAACATTATTAAAATGGCCATCCTACCAAAAGCAATATACAGATTCAATGCTATTCCAATCAAAATTTCAATGTCATTCTTCAAAGAAATAGAACAATTATTGATGAAATTCATATAGAAGCACCAAAAACCCTGAATAGCCAAAGCTCTTCTGAAAAAAAGAGAAGGGAATGGAGGCATCACACTCCCAGACTTCAAACTATACTACAAAGCCATAATCATCAAAACGGCATGGTATTGGAACAAGAACAGACACACAGACAAATGGAATAGAATAGAACATCCAGAAATAAACCCACAGATCTATGGTCAACGAATCTTTGACAAAGGAGCAAAGAATATGCCTTGGAGCAAAGAAAGTTTGTTCAATAAATGGTGCTGGGAAAACTGGGTCGCTACATGCAAAACAATGAAGCTTGACTACTACCTCACACCATACACAAAAATAAACTCAAAATGGATTAAAGAACTAGACATAAGACCTGAAACCATAAAATACATAGAAGGAAATATAGGTGAAACACTACATGATATGCACATCAAAGACATCTTTACAGACACATTATCCAAAGCAGTGATAGTGAAGGAAAAGATAAACAGCTGGGACTACATCAAATTAAAGAGCTTCTGCACAGCAAAAGATACAATAACAAAAACAAAGAGAAACCCCACTGACTGAGAAAACATTTTTGCACACAACACTAATGATAAAGGACTGATCACAAAAATCTACAAAGAGCTAATGAGACTCAACAAAAACAAAGAAAATAATCCAGTCAAAAAATGGGCAGAAGAGCTAAAAAGAAACTTCTTTGAAGAGGAAATGCAAATGGCCAAGAGGCATATGAAAAAATGTTCAACATCACTTGTAATCAGGGAAATGCAAATCAAAGCTACCATGACATATCATCTTACACCAGTGAGAATGGCACATATTAAAAAACTAGCAACAACAAATGTTGGCGAGGTTGTGGAGAAAAAGGAACTCTCCTGCACTGTTGGTGGTAGTGCAAACTGGTCCAACCACTATGGAGAGCTGTGTGGAGATTTCTTGACCTACTAAACATAGAGCTTCCATATGATCCAGCAATTCTACTCCTAGGTATTTACCCAAAGGACACAGAAACATCAATTCCAAAGAGCACCTGCACCACTATGTTTATAGCAGCACTGTTTACAATAGCTAAGCTTTGGAAACAACCCAAATGCCCAAAAATAGATGACTGGATCAAGAAGCTGTGGCACATATACACCATGGAATATTACTCAGCATTCAAAAAAGATAAACACATGCAATTTGCAGCAACATGGATGGTGCTGGAAGGGATCATGCTCAGCAAAATAAGCCAGAAAGAAAAAGAAAAATACCGGATGGTCTCACTCATAGCAGGAATCTAGAAAACTTAAATAAGGGACCAGGAAAAAGAATAACTATAAGAAAGTAAAAATCAAAATCAACAAACAACTATGAACCAGAGACACTCTATGGGGGGTGGGGGGTGGGGAGGGGAGGGATTGGGGTCAAAATAAGGAGGTCACAATTCTATGGGGAATATAAAAATAAAAATAAGTAAATAAAATACTACACAAATGCATAAATAAATAAATAAATAAATTCAACCTATTACCTGTGTGTCAAAATTCCCACAATTATATTCCAAAAAAATTATAATAAAAAAATAAAATTAGTATTTTCAGGAGCCAAATTAGATGTTACAATACTATTTTTTTAAACTAAATTTCTTATCATTTCTTTTAGGAGCAGGTACTGTACTGTCTCCTTGGGAGAAATCCTGTGTTTTAAAGAGATACAAGTCAAAATTAAAATTTAATCCTGTATTTGTATATATTGTATGTGTATTTATATACATAAAATCATTTATATATATACACTCATAGAAAGCTATCTAGTGACATACTCTATATTTAGATAAAAGTTTATATATATATATATATATATATATATATAAAAGCTTATCTATCTTAAGAACTTTGGTTCCTGAAATATTAATTGACTGAAATTCTGAAAGACCTGTTTGTAAATATCACTTTCCTTCTAGAGCTGAGGGTCACTCTATTTACTAGTTTATTTTGCACAAAAATGGTAAGTAGATATCCTATCCATATAGAGAATCCTATCCACATAGAATACTAAACAGATGTCAGATTAAACAATAGCACTTATCATCCTGTAGTCTACCCGTCTAAATCTAAAGTCATGAAGAAGACTAACAACAGTTTTACACAACAATTATTTATCATTCAATTTATTGATTTAGGAAGTTATTCCTAACATCCTAATGCTAGTTAGGAGAAATCATGTACTTTCATTATTGATTTAAAATTTTTTTCTAAAAGATTACAAAAAGAAAATTATATTACTAGAATTAATACATATCTTAGGATTTACAGTTTCTCATGTACTGTCTTGTCTTACTTGCTTCATATTTTACGTTAATGTACATATTCCAGATGAAGTTACCTTTTGTTCCCATCTCTAAAGCCATTACTCACCTCCCTCTAGTGTAGATGTATTTTGTTAAATTTGTATGACATTTGTGACAGAAATATCATTCTATAGTTTACTATTTTTTTCCATTCACTGTTTTTATTTTTTTTCAGTAGACCCAAAAGATATTGTTCTAGCTCAGTCTTTTATCTATAGTGCAGAATTCCATCTCATATATAAATCACATTTTATTTATCCATCCTCTGATAAATGGCATTTTGGATGAGGTGATTTTTTTCCCCCCTGCATTTGAAACTCTGCTAAAAGGTAATTTCTGAGCCTGCACTTGTGAAAATGTTTCCTAGGGAAACAGAATTACTGAGTTGATGTAAGTATATTTGTAGTTTTGCTAAGTATTGCCAGTTTTTACTCTAAAATATGTCTTACCAGTTTTCACTCTCACCAAAAGGGCATGAGAATTCTCATTTCCTGTAATTTCACCAGTACTTTTTATTGTCAGATTTTGTTGTTATTATCAACCTGATGAGTAAATAAAGGTATCTCTGTAAGTCTATTTGTATCAATAATTTTGAACAAGTGAAATAAATATTAAAACATAAAATACTGTTCTAAGTCCCTCTGGTAATGACATAATTTGAATGTGATAGGGAGGGTCTGTGCAAAAAATGTATCCTGGGCAGGATTTTTTTTTTTTTTTTTTTTTTTTTTTGCCAGAGAGCTGTTCTTATTCTGTTGTATTGGACTCTTTTTTTATAAACATATATTGGTGAATAAATAAAACATTAGAATGAAAATTTTATACTTGAAGCAACCCTGAACAAAGAAAGGCCAGATTTACTCTAGACTTTGTTAAACGTTAGTTTTTAAATTTACCAATTTGTTGTTTATAATTAAAAAATAATTATACTAGATAACCCTATTTAAACTGGTTCCTGTTGCATTGTAATGCTCTTAAAATAATTAGAACAGTGTACTATTATCACCAAAATAGCAATATTGATCAAGAGAAAAGATGAAATGCCAAAAATAGTTTGAATTATATATAAAAATTTAATTGAATGAAATAAGCATAAATGATTTGCATATATATTAGTGTTTATTTGTAAATAGCATTGGAGGAACTATTAGCTTCTCCATCTTCATTATCTTTTATTTTCCTCGTGCACCGTACATTCAAACTGTATTAAATTAACATCTGCAAACCTCCCCAAACTTTATTGACAGTGCCATTGAGTACAGTGTTCTTACCTGTGTGACAGGACTTTTGAGTTTTCTTTTTTTTTGGCACATAGAATTCTCCACTTTCTACAAAGTTACTATGTTAAGTATAAAACACCAGGCAAAAAATAAATGAGCAAAGGAGGCATTTCTAGTCTCAACCAGGAACCATCACCTACATGATCTTTTTGTTCTTCCCTTTCTAGTTGACTGAAAACATCAAGTTCTCTCTTGAAGAATATCTAAGTACATATTTTGATAGCCGCCACAAATATACAAAACTCAAATCTTCAAACTATACAAAAAAGAATAGCATATTTAGAATGATTACATTAAGGACTTTATGTGTTGCCTACTCAATTTCCATATGCCCCTATGAAATAACCTGAATTACATGACCATATCCCTAACTCCAAATGAAATAGTAATGACATAATGGAAAAATAAATGTCTATTTGGTTTGAGCCATTACATAATTTTGGTGACCTAACCTCACATATCTAGTGTTGGCCTTACTTCTAGAGCTTTGGATGCCTTAGACTTTTTTTTAAAGATTTATTTATTTATTTAAACAAGAACCGGGGTACAGGCCAGATTCGCAGGAGGGTGAGAGGATTCACCAGAGACAGAGTGGGGAGCAGAACAGGCAGACTGACAAAATACACTGCTGAGGGGAGCAGCGGGCGAGACAGGAGAGGTCTGCTGTGCCATGTGGGACCCTTGCCGAGTGGCCAGGATGGAGGTCATGCTGCAGAGGCTGCAGACAGCTTCACAGTGCAGCGCTCAACCTCCTGTGCCACCAGGGGAGGCCCAAGGATGCCTTAGACTCTTAAGGGAAATACATAATTTATTTATCAGTTAAACCTATTCCATTTATGACTTTCTGTTTTCTGATGCTGAAACCATCCCACCTGCTTTAGTTTTTTAGTTGAGATATATATATATATATATATATATATATATATATGTATGTATATATAGAGAGAGATAGTTAAATATATATTAAATTATATATTTAAAATTATGTGAAAATGAAAGTGCAACGGTGAAGTATATAACCATATGAATAACACAAGCTAAAAATAAAAATAATATTTTTTTTATTTTTTAACATGAGGCATGTAGGAAAATGGACCTGGGTACTTTTTCATCTACTACAGATAATCAATGAAATGGAGTTGCAGAAACAACTTTAATAAATTTTTCAAAACATATTCAATATTGGTATAAAACTTCAGAAAAACTAACAGATATAATTTTAAAGCAGTTTAAACTATGAATTTATCAAAAATAATTTGCAGTAGCTATCAGAGGCTTAAAATGATCATAAACCTTAAATAGAATTATTTGTAGACATTTATTCTAAGGAAATAATTACAAAACAACATGGCCTCCCTATAATGTTCATTGTGACTTTTTTTTTCAATATTAGGGAAATATTTAGATACAACATGATTACTAAACAATGAAGAATGACTAAAAGATATTCTTCAACTATATTATTTCTCATATAAGTCAAATAATATGAGTTAAATAAGACATTTGTTCAAAAATATAGATTCCTGATTCAATTCTAGACTTACTGAGTAAGAATCTACTGGAAATTTTCTAAGAATCTCCATGTTTAATGATTACCTCAAGTGGTTCTAAATATTAAGCACTAGGTGGGAAATGATGCTCACTTTTAAACTTATGACTCTGAAGAACATGCTAAAGTATTAAAAATGTGCTTCATAATATGGAGAGAAAACATAGTATACATACTGTTGGTACTATGATCACAGACATATATAATTTGCAAATATATGGTTAAATTCACATTCAATTTTTTTTAATGTCTACACACTTCTTTTCAATTTTTTACTGTTAATGTTAGCACTTTTTAAAAGAAAGAAATAACTGTAGGACCTCCCTGGTGGCACAAAGGGTTAAGCACAGCACTGTGAAGCTATCCACAGCCTCTGCATCATGAGTTCCATCCAGGGAGATATCCACATGAAACAGCAGACCTCTCCTGTCTCTGTTCCCCTCAGCAGTGTATTTCAGTCAGTCTGCCTGTTCTTTTCCCCACTCTGTCTCTGGAGAATCCTCTCACCCCCTACACCTTTGGACTGCATCCCAGTTCTTGCATGCATAAGTAAATAAATCTTTAAAAAAAAAATGACTGTAAATAGTTTTACAAAACTGTTCTACAGAGAAAGAATTTACCCAAAATTAGATTTGGCTCTAAAAGTCTTTTCACATATTACACATATATTTAACTCAATATTTTAAGCGTAGTAATTATCCTTAGATCTCAAAAATGACCATAAATAACTTTCGGAATGGAAAAAGCAGTTAAGGAAACATATCAAATTCTGCTAGGAAAAAGTGACTAATAAAATGTTCATCTATTATGAAAGAAATCATGAAGCTGAAACTTTTATCTACTCACAAACCATAAACATGTTGCAGTTTTGCTAAGCTACAAAAGAAGGTAGTTGCTACCTATTGGATTGTTTTAAATCACTACAGGACATTGCAGAAAGATTCAATTCAATAAGACTTGCACTTATCTAAAAAATTCTTCAAATGAGTTTTGAATTTTTTTTTCTGTGAAGCTGGATTTCACCAAGAATCAATCAATCAAGAAATCATTCTTCCAATCGTTTCATAGAAATTGAGTTATCTCTTTGTGGATCTGTCAGCATTACTGATGGATGGATTTTTCTTGTAATCATTTCTTGGTAATCTCTATTTCCAAGTGTTCATCATTCCTTTGTTTTAAGAGGGAGAAACTCATTTTAAATTTTCATTGACACCAAAAATTACTTCAGAAAGAAAAAAATGATAAGTTATTGTAAAGGAAACATTTCCAGTGTATTTTAATTTCTAAAATCTGGTCAATATTTCTTTAAAATGTGTTTTTTATAGTTTAAACATGTAGAAAATGTATCGCATATATGAATTCCTATCATTTAAAAATGCTGGAAAAGCAAAAGTATATACATATTTTTAATCCCAAAATGATAAATGATTATAAGATGTGAATGCAGAAAAAGAAAGAAGGAGGAGGAGGACAAAGGAAAATCTCCAGGGGAAATATTTTGGTTTTCTACAATGTGCCAGGGACTGTTATAAACATTCTGCATTTAATTTTACAGTTTATACAGTAATACTTTATATCCTTTTCATAGACAAACAAATTGAGATTGATATTGGGTTAAGTGACTTGTCCATGGTCCTAAGTAGGGGTTGGTAGTGGAGGCAGAATTCCAAGTGAGACAGCCTCAGGCTCCAGAACTAGCACTTATAGTCATTGTCTTATAGTTGTTGAGTAACATAGTTAGGCCTAGATTCAAATTAGAATTCTACTCAACTCATTTTCAATGTGCACATCACTTAATTTTTGTTATTTTATATTCTAATCTATAGAATTCAAATATCAACATCAGTGAAAGAAGTATATAGATTTCCCCACCTTTATTTCTTTCACCTAAATTCCAGTGGGGACTGTAATAAATTTGAAGCCCAGTGAAATGACAACTTCTTGCCCCCAATTTATCATTCTCATAAAAACTAAGGAAAAAGAATTGTATGAATAATGTGTGAGACTACTCATTGATATGTATGCCTGCTCATTAATTTACAGTTTGTGGGGGCAGAGAAGGAGGGAGAGAGAAGGAAAGAAGGAGAGAGAAAGTGAAAGAATTTACATCTGCCAAAGACAAAAAAAATCATGCTCAGTAAATCAGTACATTGAGTGACTTGCACAAATTCACATTGAGTAGAAAGCTAGTTTCTAATCTTTGTCCTGCTTTATATAAACTGTATAATTATGTGCAAGAGCATTTCTTTACCTTTGAAACACTTAGTATGATAAACTGCACAGGAATTCTGTGAAGAGAAAGTGAAATGACCCATTTGAAAATATTTGAAAGAAGAAAAAGTACAATACAAATGTTCTAAACAACCTTTTGTGTGAATAATAGTAAGCCAGTGGATATTGCAAATATTAAAATGGATATTGCAAATATATAACAAACATACTAGCTCTGCTTCCTCTTGAATCACCAAACCACAAAGTGAAAACATCTGTAGAACCATCAACACTGCTGGAGCTACCAGTCAGGTTTGATCAGTTGGTTTGACTTTTTGTTAGGTAGAAGGAGTTATGTATTTCATGTATTTCATTACATTTCAACATTGATGTTGATTAATATTCCTTGAGATTTTATTTGCCCTTATAGATATTCATATTTGAATGCTTGAGAACTGTTTAGATGCTTGAGAAAATAGGTTGTACTTAAATAATTCTTAGCTGGTATAATGCCCTTGGTTAAAATTAATGACTTCTCTGTGTTTATAGTTTCTTCAAGCCATACAATTACGGTTTGGAAATTTTCCAAATGTCATTCGAAAGTGGCTTAAATGTGTTAACTGAGGAAGTAGCTTTCATTATTTTGTTAAAATTAAAAAAAAAATCTTTTGTGTTAAAAAGTACTGAAGGGCTCCCCTGGTGGTGCAGGCGGTTGAGCGCCTCACTGTGAAGCTGTCCGCAGCCTCTGCAGCGCCACCTCGATCCGGGGCTGCCAGCGAGGGTCCCACATGGCTTGGCAGACCTCTCCTGTCTTGCCTGCTGCTCCCCTCAGCAGTGTATTTCATCAGTTTGCCTGTTATGTTCCCCACTCTGTCTCTGGTGAATCCTTTCACCCTCCCGCACATCTGACCTGTACACCGGTTCTTGTATAAATAAATAAAAAAAATCTTTTAAAAAAATAAGTACTGAAGAATGATTTGCTTATCATTTGAAATGATTAAGCCATAAAGTACTGACATGTGAAACTTAAAACAGAAATTCAAAATTACCTTACCCTCTAATGATAAAAATGGAAACTTTGAAATAAATTTCTCCAAAGTAATATATTAACAATGTACTTCAGTGCTTCCATTCTATAGAGTTCTTTATAATATAATGGATTAATTCAAATTAAATATCAGAAACTATTGAAATAGATCAATATCACGTTCTCCCAGTGAGATTAAAGTTAAGCAGAGCTGGAATATACCATACTAGATGAAACAACAGAAAAAAAGTATGTTCAAGTGTTTGAATAGAGTCTTCATCCCATTCTACTTCTATCTCTTCTTTCTTTACAGATTATAGGTAGCCTTACTCTTTTTCCCTTCTGCAATGCTCAGTAGATCAGATCACATTAATAAATTAATGAATTAATGAATTGTAAAGAATTGTAATAACTAATGAATATAGTAATTAATGAATATTGTAATAATGAATATTGTAATAACTACTGAATAGTTTATGTTCAGCTTCATGTTTTATAATCCATTATATAATCTAGTATTATTTTCCTTTTTCTAAGGCACATTTTCCCACAAGTATCTTCCATACACAGAATTATTCAGTGTCTCCTGAAAGAAAATATCCATTAATAAATGCATTCAATAAATGTTTATTAAGCCCCTCTATATTAACTGAATAATGGGCTAGACAATGAACAGTGAGCCAAATAAACACAAACCTATTTCATGGATTATGTTCTGAGTGAAATCCAGAGGGGAGTCTAGTGGATGGAGAATGAAGTAAACAGAAAAAAACAGACTAATTAAAAATTATAGCTAGTTTTATGAAGGAAAACAATGTTAAGATGTAGAATACTTGGAGGTGTTGGGTTTACACAGAGTAATCAAGAAAGATCTCTTTGAAAATACCTTCAACAGATAGTTGAATGATAAGAGTGAGCTATCAATCTAACAAATGAAAAAGTTGGAAAAAAATATTTGCAGAGATCTGGAAGCATGATTTTGTTTAAGAAACTGAAGGATCCAGTATGTTGCTAACTCTTTGTCTTCTGTTTCAGTTCTCATCTACACTTGGGACAAACTCTCCACATGTATACTGATTGTATATCCTCTCAGCCTTCTCATGACCTTATTTGATTTGTTGTACCAACTATCATAAATACATTCAGCTTCTCTCTGTCAACTCATCTTTCCCCTTCAGTTTGTATTTATGCTCAATACAATCACATATTGAAACAACTTCTCCCAAATATTACCTTACATTTAACTAAACATTCAATTATTTGGATGGCATTACTCATATTACCCTATTTTTTCTTCTTAAGGTAGATTCATTTAACTTATCCCTATAATACTTTGTTTTTTCTACAGCATATATCATTTGAAAACATAGTTAGCTAAGAGCTCATCTATTTACTCTCTCTTCCAGATCAATAAAGCCAAGGGTAAAGAAACAAAAGGAATCTTAGTAGGCCCTCCCTGGTAGTGCAGGGGTTAAAGCCTCAGTGCTATCAAGCTATAGCCAGCAATTGCCAGCCACTGCAGCAAGAGTTCTATCCCTGGCCTGGGAGCTAACCCACATAGCAGAGCAGACCTCTCCTGTCTTGCCTGCTGCTCCCCTCAGTAGTGTATTTCAGTAGATCTGTCTGTTCTGCTCCCCACTCTCTCTCTGGTGAATACTCTTACCACCCACCCACACATGCCTCTGGCCTATACCCCAGCTCTTGTATGCATAAATAAAAATAAATCTTTAAAAAAAAGGATTTTTAGTAAAGTCCACCATGATCTTCAAAAATGAAGTAGAATAGAGGTAAAAGGACAGAATCAAACTTTAGTTAGCCTAGATTTCTGGAGGTCCTAGACCTATGAAAGTGATGGATAGCATTGTAGATTGAAAAAGAAGTATAAAATATTTTGCATGCATCACAAGTGGTCCATAAACCAAAATGTTATATGTGTGTAGACCAATTCAATGTTTAGAAGATTTGATTTTTCAGAAATGTGTCATGCACTGCCTAAGTTAAGAAACTAATTTGATAACATGCTCCTTTGTGATTTAATTAAATAGGAAAAAGCTAAATATTTTTGAGATATAAGTATGGAGCAAAGCAAATTTAATAAATTTCTGATATTAAATATTTCTGATCTAAGTTGGCATAATTTCCAAGTCAGTTTAGTCTGTAGCGCTTAACAAATGTGACGTGATATAATTTTCTTCTCATGGTCTCCTGAAGAACAAGTATTCTATAGTTTAAATTATCCTTAAATATAAAAATAATTTCTATCTATAATTTTGGAAATGACTTTTTCTGATTGTTAATTTTTTATCACTGAACTCATTGAACTGCTTTTTTGAATTTTCTTGTCTCTGAGTTTCTTCATGGTAACTATTTTGAATTCTCTGTTAGACCCCACTCTTTCCTGTCTAAATTTGGTTTCTGGAGAATTAGAATCTCTTTTTAATGCCATATCCTGAAGTTTTATGTTTCTTAAAATTGATGTTGGAAAGTTTATCATCGTTTTTGTTTTGTTTCCTTTTCTGGTCAGGCTTTGTCTGCTTGAATTGTAATTTGACAGTTTTGTAAATAGGTACCTTTCTTTTTGTCCCAATAAGCAACATTGTGATTTTAGTTTTGGTCCATTTTTTTTTTTTTTTGTGCTTGAAATAGTTATCACTACCCTTATGTGTGTCACCACCCACAGTGAGAGGATAGTTAGTGTAACCTGTGTTCTACAACTACACTGCTGGGGATAGGAGGAAAAGGAGTGATCTAGTCACTGCAATGGGTGGGCAGAAAGGAAGATTGGACCAACCTGTGCCTCCCTGCTGCTGCTTCTTCTCCCTGGGTCCTGGACCTCAGGTTTGGCTGTTTGTGTATCCTGGGGCCCTGGATCCAATGCTGGGGGATTGGAGGGAGGGGAAACCTCAGTCCTCTGTGCCTTCTGTTCCACTATTCTTGCTAGTTTCCCAGCACATGTCCTGCGTCTCTTCTGCCATTCTGGAATTCATTTGGGCTGAGGGTGTGGACCTCTTTTCCATCTCTGTCCTCTCTTCTCCAGAGCTTCCAATCAGGTTGATGGCTTGGAAGTCTCTGCTCCCTCCTAACTCTGTCATCTCTATGAGTCTTGATTTACCCACTTTTAGACACACAAATGAATGTATTTTTCCAGGGACTTAGTATGATGGATAGAGGAACCCATCCATTGATTTACAACTTATCTATTAGTTGGATTTTATTCAGCCCATATTTATAAATATTTTTGAATGATTTCAATCTGAATTTATTAATAAATGAGTGAATGGATGGACAAATGCATCTATCAGTCTGATTGGCAAAAATTTGGGAATTTTTAAGCCTCATGGAAATAATTCCACAAATAGCTGGTATTAGATCATTTCAAAATAATATCAGGGGTGTATTTTTTTTCTAAGGAAGAGATTTTCATGTCTCCCTTATCTTGTGATATTTTTTCATCACTGGACGAGATAGGGTCAAAACATATTAATATCTTCTTTCTAATTTATAGTTTCCTGTGCTATCTTCTTTTGAGATTTTCATATCTTGAGAATCTTTCAGCATTTTATGCTAAGTAGTTAAAAGTTCTGAGATTATAACCATCTCAACAGTGTGGCTCAGATCTCCTATCCAGCATCATTGTATGTATTGAATACCAAGAAATATATCAATCACACATAATCAATAAGAAAAAAGAAAAAATAAAAAAGTGAAAATATCATGAGATGATAACAGAGGCAGGTTATTATTTGATGGCCTCGATCTATCATAGTGAAACCTCAGCCTCCCCCATTTTTGCAATAAGCAATATCATTGTCCTCTGTATTTCCTTAGTGTGGCTGGGTTCAGAATCAGAGACAAAGGGCTCTTGATCATTCCCAGCTATTATAGCATCAAGAATCAAATCATACTCATGACTGTCACTGGAAATTGCATAAGAAGAGACATCTACTTTTGAACAAATACACTACCCTTGAACTTTCCTTGACTAAAGACAGAAGTTAGGAAAGAGCAGGTGAACAGATGAGTCTGAGAGTAATGACTTTGCTTGTTTCTGTGGTGCCAAATTGGTGAGACATAAGGAAATCTCTATTGTACAAAGATCACCTGGGACATGCAAAATACCATTTTTGTTCAGTGTTAGTCAAGTTATTTAAGAAGCAGACAATAAGACAAGGCTAAGCAAGGTTAAAAAAAAAATAGAGGAAATACCTATGAAGGAAAGGGAGGGACTATTAGAGAGCCATAAGAATGTTATTCATTGTAGGTATAACTGAATGAAAAAGAAAAGGAAACAAAGAAAGAAAGATAAAAGCATCTGAGACTGCAGTGTGGTTGTGAAGAATGCTCAACAAATTTTTCAGGGAATTCTAAACTCAGTTGCCTATCACAGTAGTTTTGTGTCTCCCAGAATCTGCTTTTAACCATTGATTGGGAGAGCATATAGGAAACATGACTTTAGCATGAATGTGAGATAAATTTCAAAGCACAGCAAGTGGGGCCATGGATTGATTTTACTTTCTTCAGTGTGAGATCTAAAAGGAACTTTTTCTTGGCTGCCACATATCCTAAGGTATGGTCTTTGACAGAGAACTAATTATCTTTTGTAGAACAGGAATGAGCAATGACAAAACATAAACTGTCCTCTTAAACTGAAAGCCCAAAATGCTGTACTCATCAATCAATTTCCAATTGAGCACTAGTAAGCATACCACAATAATATATTTCAATTCTGGTCAGTATGGTCAATAGTCCTGATAAATTTCTTCAAGTTAAAAAAAAATCTCACTTGAATTGCTGTGAAACCTATTCACTAGAGAAAGCATTAGTTGTGTGCCAATAAATCATGACACTCTACTTTTCCCAAATATTCTTGAACAAACATAAATAACATAGGAAAAAATTTATCTTACCATTATCCACAATAGAAAGTTTCTTATTCCTCATTGTTATACAGTTTAAATAAATTCACTATAAAACTTGACATGCTGAAGCCATTTTACAACCATGTTATCAGTTATACATACTTCCATTTGTGATAGTGTGTGTGTGTGTGTATATATATATATGTGTATATATATATATATATATATATTTTCACCTGAAAGACTTTGGATAGCAGATATTGATGCTCTATGAACAGATAAAACCATTTCACACCTATAATGAGCACATTTTACAAGGAAAATACCACACATTTTAGTGTCCCTCATGCCTATTTAAGATCTAGCCATTGATTACTTCAGCAAAGGTCAGTGCTGTATTTTCAGTTTTCTTGTTATAAGCCCAGGGTACTTGTTACTGCCACAAAACAGAGTTGAGAAAAACATTTATATGTTTATTATAAATGAGTTTATCATATAAATGAAGCATAATCTACATCTTATTCTCAGTAAATTCAGTGACCAAATAAGATGTAATACTCAAGAGATTCTGTTCCTTTCCCGCTTAAAATAATTGGCTTTCTATTGTGATGTTACACAAAGGGCACAGCTATTGTGTACTGGAATTTAATAAAGACCTCATTATACCTCTGCTTCGTCCTGGAAAGTGAAAAGAATATCATTTTGTTACATTGTGTAAAACATAAAGGACATTTAGCAAAAAGCTAAAGGCTATTTTTTTAGTTTAGTCAGTTAAACATAAAACAATTATAAGCCTTTTTTATTAAATATCTTAATCAGATATAAAGGAGAAATTTGGAGACCGTATACAGTGTTATGATCATAGGGATATAATGGATAAAAATGACTACAAAGGCCAGGCACTTAAAAAGTGCATTTTTGAAATTTTAATGACACATGCACTGTTCATGTTAATCATAATTACAATTCTTTTCTTTATGTTACAACTCTAGAGTTTATGAGAAACACAAAAATTATATAAAATATGTATTTTAACAAGTATGTTTGTTCAGTTAAGCCACCACAAGTTTTATCTCTATTGGATAATGAAACTGTTCCCTTAAGCTTCATATTGATTAATGCACTACTCTGCAAATAAACTCAACAAAATTGTGCTAACTAACTCTAGTTTGGTAATCTGACTTTAACCTGTAGTCCATTTGAAATAAAAATTGCCTCTAGTAATTTAGATAGTTTGCGTAATTATAAATATGATTTGAAGCTAAAAGGAAAAGGGAAAAAAAAGGCCTTCCTTAAACCTAATCACAGTGGTCGAAGCAAGATTATTAGTGTATAAATATTTTTACATTGTAATGGAAATGATTGGTTACTGCATCTTCAAAAATCAATACAAATTCAGGCAACCCCTGTCCCTAGAATAACTTTTTTCTCAACAACTCTATAGATACAAATCCTTCCCATCTTGCTCAAACACCACACAAACTTTCTGCTGAATTCTACAGCTCAAAATAATCATTGCCTTATGTAATCAAGTATTTCTTGATTATTTCTTACAGTCTTAAAAATTTATTGGAATGAATCTAGGAGTGTTGCAATATTCTATAACACCCATTTCTAAAGAGCATTTCTTTGAAAAAATTAATGTATTATTTATTTTCTCAAAGAATATGAAAGGGATAAAAATGCATATTTCATAACAACTAGTATTTCCTTTTATCTCCCACTTAGCATATGTAATTTTTCCATATGTAATTTTTACCCCCCCCATTATGTTTATTGAGGTAAAGTAATTTTACATCTTTGCATCTGCTCTGATGGGCTATGGATTCAATTCACTACAAATATATATTTTCACATCCTACCCACCACAATGGCCCAGCAATTCTCTACCATGTTCCATTGGGCCGCCCCTTCTCTACTCACACCCCACTATATTCTCTTAAATTACTCTGTTGTGTCTTTTTCTAAGCCCTGTGTTTTCCCAGCATTTTGATACTACCTTCTAACATGTTTCTTTTCTCTCATTCTCTCCCTTCACTTTTCTCTTTTAATTAAAGATCTTCCCTAACTTACAGCAGGGTTATATCCAAATAAACCCATTGTAAGTTAAAAATACTCCAAGTTAAATATGCTGACTGGGAACTCTACTCCCTGCTCTGCACATCAAAGACAGTGTCTTATGTCTATTTCTACTGAATATAAAAGCTGGACCATTATTAGTACAGGATAATTTGTATACAGATGATTTGGCATTTCTTGCCTCTCATAATGGGAATTTGGGCAGATATAACAACATTCTCTTTGGTAGGAAGGTAAATAGGGAAGTCAATTAACACTTTGTGCTAATATTTGTGTTTTATTACCTACTGATTCAATATAAATGCTTGCTGAGAACTTACTTTGTGTCAAGCTCTGTCCAGATAATACTGGAAATAGAATAGTAAACAAGGGAGACTCATGCTTTGCTATGCTAGAACTGATACTGTAGTGATGAATTAAGACAAGTAAACAGGCAGTTTCAAAGTATCATAATTATTATTATTTACTATTTTATAAATATATTTGAGGAAAATATAAGGTGCAGCAGAAAGGATATTGAAGTTTTCCAAAATGAGGTGCTAATGAACCTATCTAGGGATGATGCGTCATTCTTCTTGTTGGAACATAACACTTGATAAGTGAGATTTCAGGCTAGAGAGATAATTTGGGAACATATCTAAACTTTCTCACAAAATATTACAGAACCCTTCCACTATTTCATTTTCTTTAGCTATATGTTCTTCCCTGTTGTGGCACCCACACTAATAAAGAAAGAGGAGTCATGGAGCAGGCTACACAATGCAGGATGCTGCTGAAGAGCAAGATCCTGGCCTTTTTATTGATAGAAGAATTATACAGCATCAGTTGTGAGAGGAAGGAGGACAAAGAGAAAAGGGAGGGTGAAACTAGAAAATATGCTGTCATCTATAGTATCAGGAGTTGTGAGCCTGCCCTCCAGGCACTTATCTGCTTGATGACTTGGTATTGTAATTGAGATCAAGCTCCAGATCCCCAGTCATGGTTTCAATCTTATTAACAAGTCTTTCCGCTGATCAGCTTCTGGGGTCACTTGTCATACATGGGTCCTCAGCCCCCCAGGCATTCTCAGTCATACCTTGTGATGTATAGCCTTCCAGAGTGATCAAGCTTTAAGCTCTTGATTGATTTGAAAAGCACCTTGTTTGGTTTGGCTCTGACTGATTGACCAGCAGTTCTGACCTTGTATAGAAATGCAAAACTGCAGGTAACAACATGATGGCTGAATAGGCCCATTAGGATTAGCAGACCCACATGTCCCCATTATTAACACTTATTGTGTTTGCTCTTAATGAGCAAAGATTCTGTTTTACTCACAATATTGTAAAGTGCCATATACCCAAAAGCTGAAACAGTCTCAAAATCTCTGCATGTTTTTCATTATGTGAGTTGCTTCTCCTATTAATGATCATGTGTATCCTTCATTAGCCTCTCTGCCTGCTAGATTAGGACTGTCTTGTGTGTCTCAATTATCTTAGTGTTTCTGATCCATTGAAACATCCCATCAACAATACACTAATAAAAATACCTGGATTTATACTTGAGGAAGAAATTATGCAATCCACATAAAGAACTTTAAACTGAAAGATATAAAAGCTTGTCTAAGAATATCAGTTAAAAGTAAATTTACTTCTATATAGCATGACTTGTTTCATGCTCCCTTCATTGTCTCCCTCCTGTCTCAGGAGATGACACAGAAAACTAAAGACTGGTTTGAGAGAACAAGTAAAAAGTCGTTCTTCCCATCATTTCTTCATATTCATAAGGGATGTTGCATCCCATATGGCAGTGGTTTCATAAGTAGTAACTGACAGACCTATTTAGCAGTAGATGCTCTGAACTATGCATAGCTCTTTGTTTTAATGGACACAATTGAGTCAAAGTCAAAAAACTTGCTCTTAGTAGCCAAAGATAGACTGCTTCATTGGATAAGTGATGATTAGGTGTATGTTAAGACCTAGTATTTAAGTTAGGTATATTATTTTCATTTGTTTTATATGTGTTCCAAATGTTAGCTACTTAGAACAGGGTTTTAGGCCATGGACAAACCCTTTCTGTAGGCAAAAACCATACTTGAATATATTTCTTTTTTTTTTTTTAAGATTTTGTTTATTGCGTAGAAGAACTGGGGTGTAAGCCGGGGGGGGAGGTAAGAGAATTCACCAGAGACAGAGTGGGGCATGGGGAACAGAACAGGCAGATCTACTGAAATACACTGCTAAGGGGAGCAGTGCCAGACAGGAGAGGTCTACTGTGCCTTGTAAGTTAGCTCTCTGGCCAAGGATGAACTCAGGCCATTATGATGGTAGTGCTGAGACGTAATCATAGGTCACCAGGGAAGGCCCTTGAATATATTTCACATTTTCTCAAGAGTAAGTTTTAAAAGTTAAAGGAAATTTCAGGGAAAAAGGGATACCAAGATCATCTAGAAAGCACAGAATATCACTTGTGACAGAGTAATTACCTGTTAATTGTGTAATTAGTGCAATTGTTCAATTGTGTTGATTGTTTTCTAGTGTCCATTCTCATCCTCTTATCTCCCCTGCCAAGATTTTAGATGGGCACATGAGCACCAATTAGAGACATCACTGTCCAGGTAGCCTCTCTTGAGGATATATGAAACTAACTAAATTCGGAGCTTGGTATGTAAATTGAAGTCTATATGCAAATTTAAGAAAGTTTTTTTTTTTTGTAAAGAAATATAAAGAACATTTAAAAAATAATTTTAATAAAAAACAACTCAGACTAAAACCTCACAAAATAACCTTACATAAATAAATACACAAATAAGCAAAGTAGATTTCACTTTTTTTTTTCACATTTTTACAGTTTGACAATGTAATTTGTCAATGACAATCTGAAGTAAAAAGCAAAAAGTTAGAAACAACTATTTTATAGTGGAGAAAGATGAGAGGATAAAAATGTGTGTGCTGAGTAATATAACACTTGGATATATATATATATATATATATATATATATATATAAAGGAAGCTTCTTAATAATTCATGGAGAACTTGGTAGAAGCAGAATAAAGTGGAAAAAATATTAAACCTCTCTCATTTCTTAGTAGCTCACATGAACACAATCATAAATACAGATAGGGAGTACTCAAATGTTATGATTAATAAACATGTTGAAATAATGCTATATACTCTGTATTCCTTTTTATCACCACCACTGAAATAATTAAAATATTGTAAATATAATGACCCCATAAATTTTATGATGCAGAAATTATACAGCTGTATTGCTGACCAAAGAAATCCGGAAATTTATTTTAAAAAGCTTCAGTAAATAGACACCAGGAAACCATATTTTTAAAAAATGACAAAGATAATTCTTGAAATAAGTATAGAATTAAAAGTAACTGCTGATTATAGATCTGACATGAAAATACTAGAATATCCCATAAACTGAGATATTAGCAAAATCCACATCTAAAATGCATTGAAGTTTGACACAGAAAGAGAAGCAATAAAATTAAATAAGATGCTCACTCAATAATTATAATAATAATTAAAAGAAAACTCATGGAAATCTACACAAAATAATTAATGATACAAAAATAATTTTTTTTTCAGGACTTTGGTCTGATTTTACACCTCAAATTCTCCTTGGCAGTGATAACAATAACATAAAAACTAGGATTAAAGTGTTATTTGCAAAACAAAATATTAGAGTGTCATCCATGCTTAGAAAAACCTGTTTATTTACAATAGAACAGAGATAGAGTCAATTGACAGAAGGGCTGAATAGTTTACAACCAAGGAAACAAAAGAAGTAAATTTGGCTGTTAGATGAGTGTGTGCCTATAGAATCCCACCAAATATCTGAACTGAACAATAACAAAACAACAAACGACAAAGTGAAGTGCAATGGCCACTAAGATCTGACCTATTGAAGTATTTCCCAATGAACTATCTCCCAATGAAGTATTTCCCAGTGTTACATAATAGTAAGCAGCAACTTCTTATTTGTTTAAATATTAGGTTAACAAAATTTACCTCTAGATTCTGAATCAGAAAAATCTGAGTGGAATACAGAAATGTCTGTTTGTAAGAAGCACTCCAAGGAGTTTATCTTCAAGGAACTTATTAGAAACTTTTGCCTGGAAAAAAACAACAACAACAACATTGTTTCCAAGTAGTGTGTTGTCTAAAAAATTACTTGCATTTTTCAAGAGAGATACTTAAGTGTAGTGATTAGATGGGTAAGCTGTAGACTTACTATTTCTTTACATTGTCACTGGGATGAGTTACTAGATCTTTGAAAACCGCAACTCCCTTATCTCTTTCCTAGAGTTGTATTAGGAGATAAATAATACTGTAAAATAAAAACCCTTAGCACATTGCCTACATGTTTTAAGTGCCTGTTATTAACTGTTTATTCTTACTTGCTAAGTACTCAACATAAATTATTATATTTAATTCCCATAACAATCTACAGTACCGAAATTATGTTTAATGTTTCCATTGTAATGACAAATAGCACAGCAAGAATTCAAACCCAGATATATATATGATTGGAGAAACTACAATGACTGAAAATGGACATGTAGATTTTATAATAAATACGTGTTTTAAATGCCACAGAATAAAAGGTAAATAATCATCAAGAAAGCTCTATTTAATAGCCAATAGCTTTTATGTATATGAAGCATTTATGATTAAGAAAAAACTACAAATACCACTTTTATGTGAATGTAGGCAAGTCACAAAAATAAAATAAAAACCTGAGTTCTGTAGCAATCCAATAAATGTTTACCTGTCAGCAAAATATGTGAAAAATGCTAATTCTCAAAAGTAGGATCAGGCATAATTATGTTTAAGTTGGTGCAACATCTCTATTTAACACCACCCCTCCTAGACCATCTTGAACCAGATAAAGCATCATGCCCCTCTGGTCACATACTATGATATGACATCATTTATTTCTACAAAGAAAATTTCAGCATCTAATATCTTTCGCCAGTTGTTGACAAACAACTTGCTATCTCTCCTTATTATTATGGGATTCCTTAAGGCAAGACAATCTGTCTCATTAGTTGCCATATTTGTATTACTAGGGTTGACTTACAAATATCTGTATTTTCGATAGACTAATATTGTCAAAATCAGCATTTAGAAGAAGATATATATAAAAAGAGACACAGAAAGGAATTAACAGTGTTTATAAATGGGTATATAGACTTAACGGTGATTTTCACTTTCTTTACATTCTATTTTTTTAAGTGTTTTTTTTTTTTAATTAATTAATTAATTTATTTATACAAGCACTGGGTACAGTCAGAAGCAGGGGAGGGTGAGAGAATTCACCGGAGCCAGAGCAGGGAACATAGCAGGCCGACTGACGAAGTACACTGCTGAGGGGAGCAGAGGGAGGCAGGAGAGGTCTGCGCACCATGTGGGACCCTCGCCAGCGGCCAGGGATAGAACTGGTGCTGCAGAGGCTGCGGGCAGCTTCTCAACCCAGTGCTCAACCGCTGGGCCACCAGGGAAGGCCCTTTCTTTACATTCTTATATCAAACTTCATTCTTGAAATGAGGTTACATTTTTTCAAGATAATTATTTTTATCTATAGTTATACACAAAAGAACTGAGAAGTCTCATGAGGAAAAAATATGGTGAAAAGCTAAATAAAATTTGTCATACATAGACATGTTTCATGGTTTCATATTTCTTTTTTAAAAAAAAGATTTATTTATGCACTCAAGAGCTGGGGTACAGGCCAGAAGTGTGGAGGGTAGGGGGGTGAGAGGATTCACCAGAGACAGAGTGGGGAGCAGAACAGGCAGACTGACTGAAACACACTGCTGAGGGGAGCAGCTGGCGAGACAGGAGAGGTTTGTTTCGCCATGTGGGTAGTTCCCTGGCTGGCCAGGGATTGAACTCGTGCTTCAGAGGCTGTGGAATTGCTTCATAGTGCTGTGTTTACTTAATCCCTTGCGCCACCATGGAGGCCCTGGTTTCATATTTCTAAACATCAAATGATTTGAATCATATAAAATATCCCAATTACTTGTGCAATATGTTTCCTGGGACTCAGCTGGTAAATAATGCCTGTGCATTAAAACACAAATGCAACTTTATACATTCACACATCAGATAATCTCTGCTACATCTGACACAACATTTCCTAAAGGTTAGTATTACTTAAATGGGGAGAAAAAAGATGAAATGCATTCATCATTCTCTTATACTGTATATAAATATTAATTTGTTAAATATCTATAAGAAATATTTTATGTGTGTACATGTATTTGTCATTGACATTTGAATGTAAAACACTGTCTTTCTAAAATAACCGTTACCTTAAATGTCTGAGCAATACCCTGTTTTAATCAGGATACTTACCTCTATTATCCACTATTCAAAATTTTTCACAATAAAGAAATCAGTTTGAGTAGTTTGTATAGAATATACTCAAATGTCAAGAATTTGCTATATCCTTCTTTAAGAAAAGATACAGAAGGGCCTCCCCGGTGGCGCAGAAGTTGAGCGCTGGGTTGCGATGCTGCCCGCAGGTTCGATCCCGGCCGCCTGGCGAGGGTCCCATATGGCGGGCAGACCTCTCCTGCTGCTCGCTGCTTCCCTCAGCAGTGTATTTTGGTCCTTCTGCCTGTTCTGCTCCCCACTCTGGCTCTGGTGAATTCTCTCACCCTCCCGTGCTTCTGACTGTACCCAGTGCTTGCATAAATAAATAAATATATCTTAAAAAAAAAAAAAGAGGATACAATGTAGAAATTTTCGTTAACATCCTTTAATTTCATAGAGTATTAATCAATGATCAGTTCCTGTCAACTCTGCTTCTGAGATTGTTTCTGTATCTCTTCCCTTTACCAGTTCCCAATTCCTATAGTAATTTTAATTTCCTTAAACTTCCCTTAGCCTGACCTTCATTTCCTTCTAATGTAGTTACTGCAGGATCCCCTGTGTGACAACCTGCCTCTAAGACCTAGCCTCTCCCATTTGGTATTCACTCTCCAGCATGGATAATCTTTTTAAAATATAGGTTTGGTTGTTTCCATATTTATCCTAAAGGTCTTTGCTTTTTCACCCTTGTTAGAGAAAATTAAATTCAATTTTGTGAACAATTAATTTAAGTCTGTTAACAACTGACCACTGCCGACCTTTCCAATCTAATCTTTGCTGATTCTTTCCTGCCATTTCTACCATACATTTACAGACTACCCCAGGATCCATAAACTTGCTATGTAACTTCCAAATCCATTCCTCTGAATATGTTTCCTGCCTAGTATGTTATCAAGACCAGTAAATATCACTTCCTTGGTAGAATAATTATTGACACTCCCAGAATATTGTAATTTTTCAAACTCCCATAGGTGCTTTTTTAATACACATACTTCTCTTTTTCTGAACAAGGGACTCCTAGAGCAGATACTGTTTTATTTACATTTCTATCTCCAGAACCTAACATACAGCCCATCACATAGTAGGAATACAGAATATTGAATGAATTGATATTAAAATTGTTGTTTAAATGTAACATAATCTTAAAAATTCTGTTAAATGGTCCCTTAACCCTCCTTTCAAACTTTACTATCATTAATTAATGTTTTCCCCTTGGAATGTTTCCTGCTCACCTCTTGAAATAGTGACTAAACACTATTTTAAAAAATTACATCTACCCATCATCTATGCAGAGCATAAGATCTTTCTCCAATTGTTTATCAGCTTTATAATTGCAATTATATTGCTCTAAGTTATCAGTCAGAAATATTAATTAAAAAGACTTAAAGATTCAGCCATTTTTTCAGATCCTCTGCTACATTTTTGGACTGTGTATGAATCCAATTTTAAAATGTCTCACTTATATTAATCAACAAACATCATCTGTGATTGCTTGATTTTAATTTTAGTACTACCCTAAAACTACTCTGGAATCCATTCATATTTAAATTATTATAATATTGACTGACAGTTTTATTATGCAACAGAAATTTGAAATCACTTGAAAATTCCTCCTTATTATACCCTCTACAGTGTTGATATATTCATCATACCCTCTACAGTGTTGATATATTCTTTGGTGCTCATAAATATAAGATTTTCTTAATAGTTAAAAGCTGTATGTCATGATAAAGCACATTTCTTTCAAAAATTCTC
Organism: Talpa occidentalis; assembly: GCF_014898055.3. Taxonomy (NCBI): domain Eukaryota; kingdom Metazoa; phylum Chordata; class Mammalia; order Eulipotyphla; family Talpidae; genus Talpa; species Talpa occidentalis. Next base: position 57,248,895 of record NW_023605083.1, read on the forward strand.
TTTGAAAATATAAAAAAGATACACTCTAAAATATCTGGTAAATGATATGTCTCTACTTACATGAAGCAATTTGTAGTGAGTAATTTTTTCAAAACACAGTAATCACCAAAACACTTTATTTTAGTATAAGCTACAGATACATATTTGATGTCCATGCAAGTAATTTTATTCTGTCATAGAGTAAGTTTGGGTAAGGAACATATAATGTTTTAAACTCAAAATATTCTTTTTATTGTGGATGGTGTTGTGCTAATCAGTCTAGCTTTCTATCAATGGGCTAAAAAATTACTGAATCTGGTTTTAATTGGACAACTTGCAGCATGAAACATCACATTCTACTCAGATCATGGAAATGGATCTTTTCTTGTTAGCAGGACTTCACTTAATGCTGAGTTCAAGTACTGACATGTACATCATATCAGTTGTGTTTCTGACCCTACCAGGATCTTGGCCTGGTTTTCCTAATTGTTTTGTTACTTTTGACGATGTCTGTCACTAACTGATACCTCTACTAACTGGCTTCCCCAAATGGAATGCTGACCCATTCCGTTTGGAATGGACAAGGACTTTCTCTCAGCAGAATTCCCGGATCTGGAATTCAACCTCAGACCTACTTACTTGAAGGCCTAGATTATGAAGTATTTCTGGAATTGACACAGACAATGTCAGTGTAGATAGATCAGATTCCCTGTAGCCTTCACTGCCACCTCCTCCTCGCCCTTCAGTTAGGTCTCTTCAGATTGCATTTCCTACCCCATCAATTCTGTCTCTGCTGATTATTAAAATTCCTTATCATTATGTCTAGATGAATCTATTTTTGTTAGATTGTTTCCAATTATCAAAATATATTATAAGCAGAAATAGTAGACAGCTAATAGGACAGCGAGGGGAAAAGAGGAACCAGAAAAGTGCCAAAAGGCAGTACATTTATGAAGCCTTGAATGTTCAACAGTAATTCAGGACAGTTTTCTCCATTGCATTACACTAATAAGATTTTTAAACTAGCCTTTCTTCTGTCATGTTTGAAGTCACTCAGTTGTCTTTTTGCTCCTAAATTCATCTTTTTAAATCTGTATTCCACATAAGTGTCAGACAAGTAGTTTTCTAATTGGCAAATCAGACTTTGTCACATCTTTTTAAATCCTTTGTTAACTCATTATTTTTAAACAAATGCCAATTTTTTGATATGACAACTGGCCTCTTCGGTGAGTTTACCCAAACTTCATTATTTTCATGACCTGCTGCAGTCTTCACAATTTACTATGCATCTTCCTCAATTTAGGATGGAATTAGTTGCTAATAAACCCACCATAAATTGGAAATATCATATGATAAAAAATGCTGGCAACAGAATACACTTTAGGGTATCGATCGTTTTACTCTTGGGATCTCATGACTCACTGGGAGCTGCAGCTTGCTGCCACTGCCCACTATCAGGAGACAATAGAGCACCACATACCGCTAGTCCAGGAAATGATCAAAAAAAGATGGCTGCTGTTGAATGTGTATGACTTTCACACCGACAGGAAGTTGAAAAATTGTAAGTGGAACCATGATTTAAGGATCTCCTGCATTTAGATATTCCAAACTGTTCCACATACCATTTGATTAAATCCTATGCTCTTACTGCCTCCTGCAGTCCCCTACTATCACACAAGAATTCACAGTTCACTATAATTACAATATACACTATAAAATCAGGAAATTTTTACAAATCAGGGTTTCTTCCCTCTCAGATAGGCACCTGATCATCACTGAAAGCAGCTCATACATTTCAGATGTTAATTTCCTGAAGGTTGATGGGTTTCCATGCTCTTTCACTTGGAGCCCTAAACAGTAGAGATAAAAATGAATTGCAATGATAGAATTGTAAGGTTAATCCTTTCTCATGTGTACAAAAATGGCTCAAGTCCTGAGATGGGAAAAGGTATATTTTTTACCAAAGACAAAAAAAATACTCTTGGCATTCATTATGTTGACTTTTTTTTTTTTTTCCTTAAAGATTTATTTACTTATTTACACAAGCACGGGGCACAGTCAGAAGCACGGGAGGGATGGGCCTCCCCTGGTGGTATAGTGGTTGAGCGCTGGGCTGGGAAGCTGCTCTCAGCCTCTGCAGCGCCAGTTTGATCCCTGGCCACCAACCACCGTCCCACACGGTGCGCAGACCTCTCCTACCACCTGCTGGTCCCCTCAGCAATGTATTTTTGTTGGTCTGCCTGTTCTGTTCCCCACTCTGGCTCTGGTGAATTCTCTCACCCTCCCGCGCTTCTGACTGTACCCAGTGCTTGTATAAATAAATAAATAAATAAATCTTTAAAAAAAAAAAAAGAAGAAGAAGAAAAAGAAGAAGCACGGGAGGGTGAGAGAATTCACCAGAGCCAGAGCGGGAACAGACCGACGAAATACACTGCCGAGGGGAGCAGCGGGCGGGACAGGAGAGATCTGCGCGCCATGTGGGACCCTCGCCAGCGGCTGGAGATCGAACCGGTGCTGCAGAGGCTGCGGGCAGCTTCGCAGCCCAGCGCTCAACCACTGTGTCACCAGGGTGGCCCCATTATGTTGACTCTTTACATGGACAACAATATGGAAATTAAACTATCTACCTGTAAAATGATTTTTACATGAGTATATGAAAATATTGAATTAATTTTTAAATACATAACTCAGGGTTTGTCATTGGTTTGGTTTTATCTGACATTTTGTTTCTCTATATGTCACATACAAGTGACTATAAACAGTGGAGAAAAGGGAACCCTTGCACACTGTTGCTAGAAATGTAATCTGATCAGCACCTATATAGAATAGTATGGAGGGGCTCCCTGGTGCCAAAAGGGGTTAAGGCCAGCACTGTTAAGTATCTGCAGGCTCTGCAACATGAATTCGATCCCAAGCTGTCCATGGAGCTACCCACATGGCACAGCAGACATCTCCTATCTTGCCCACTGCTCCCCTCCGCAGTGTATTATAGTAGATCTGCCTGTTCTGTTCCCCACTCTGTCTCTGGTAAATACTCTCTCCACCTGCACCTCTGGCTTATACTCAGGTTCTTATATACATTAATAAATCAATCTTTAAAAAAAAAAAGAGAAAGAAAGTAGTATGGAGATGTCTCAAAATATTAAAAATGTATCTACTATATGATCCAGCATTTCCACTCTTAGATATCTATCTGAAGAATGGAAAAACACTAATTTGAAGGGATACATGCACTCCTATGTTCATTGCAGCATTATTTACAATAGCCAAGTTATAGAAACAACCCAGGCCCAATGATAGATAATTGGATTAAGAAAATGTGGTCTGATTTGCTCCATGGAATACTATTAAGCTATTAAAAAAAAAAAAGATGAATTCTTGCCATTTGCAATTGGAAGGGAGTATGAGTGTGCTAAGTGAAATTAGCCAGAGGGAAAAAGACAAATAGCAGATGATTTCACTTATATACATATATGGAATATAGAGAAACAAAACAAGGGAGCTGAAAAAGCTAAACCAAAACAAAGCCTAAAAATATGACTGTAAATTTGAGGTTAATAAAAGGGAAAGTGGGGAAGGAAAAGTGTGAGAAGGCTCAGTGGTATATGATCAAGTTATATATGAATATTCGGGTGTGGGTAGGATGTGGTGAGGTAGATCTGAGGATGTGTGACCCTATTCCCCTGAGTCCTATACAGTGCTATAAACCAATGTTACCTCAATGATAAAATATAAGTACAAATTAATAGAAATACTCTCAGTACTGCATGTTGCTTAAACTAAGAATCGGAGTAAATGCAGGTTCAAGTGTCTTACACTACAATTGGATGGAATGGAAAAAGAACTTTCCTGGACTGTTTAAATTTTATTTCATTTATTTATTTTTAATTTTGAGGTTTTTAGCATTTATGCATTTCAATTCCATTATTTAAAATTCCTTATGGCACTACTCTATTAAAAAGTCAATTGTGGGCTTCCCCGGTGGCTCAGTGGGTTGAGCGCAGCGCTGTGAAGCTATCTGCAGCCTCTACAGTGTGGGTTCGATCCAGCCAGCCAGGAAGATTCCCACATGGCGCGGCAGACCTCTCCTGTCTCTCCCGCTGCTCCCCTCAGCAGTGTTTTCGGTCTGTCTGCCTATTCTATTCCCCACTCTGTCTCTGGTGAATCCTCTCACCCTTCTGCACATCTGGCCTGAACCCCACCTCTTATATAAAAATAAATAAATCTTTTTAAAAAAAGTGAATGGTAATCATTGGATAATATTATGTCATGTTATATGGATAAAGTTATTTATTCTTTCATTTATAATGTATCTTTCTTTAAAAGAATATAATTTCTAAAAGAACAAGGATTTAACTGTTTTTGACTGCTTTTGTATCCTGAGAATCTATAAAATAGTAGGTACACAGTAGGAACTCAATAAGTAAACTTTGAATCACTTGACTAAATCAAATAAAAATAGTGTACTAGAAAAATGATTTCCAGACTACCAAGTTTTTCTTTTTCACTGATATTGTTTACTAATTGTATTTTAAATACAAAGTATCTTGAGAATAAAATAGCACAATGATTCTCCAACTTCTTTTGGCATTAATATACAGTCGAACAAGAATGTATTTTGGATTTTTGTTATTGTTTAAATATAAGCATTTAATTAAATTTCAAGTAGCTAGTGTTGCAAAGAATGTTTCATGTTGTCAAAACATAATCTACCTAGATGTAAAGAAAGTTGTGTTCTCCCACATGTGTTAGATTCAGAAGGGCCAGCTTACAAAGTGTTGCTCTGATCTCTGAAGACAAACTCATTTCTATGATATATTTCATATAATCAAACTACCTAAATGATTTTGGAAACAAGATTCCGATAGCATTCCCCCCTCTTTCACTTTCAGCTAGAAAATATCCAAATCATTTATCATGAGGTAGATCTCTCTTGTATCTTAGAGCAATAAACTCACAGTTAACATATGGTGTTATTTAGCTGTGTAACAGAAAAGATTAATCAGCTGACAAAATGTCATTATAAAGGAAATATTTTAAACTGTTATTTTCTTTTTTCTCTCACTTATGGGCATCCAGCCAAATTCATCTGCAGCTGGTTTAAACAATGACATGTGGAAATAAAAAAACCAAACTCTTAAATTATCATTTGGATTTGATATATTTAGGATGCCACAATGGAAGTCCATTACTTGGGAAATATAAATGTTTCCCCTTGATAAGAAATTGCATTCTTGTTTTAACTGTATGTGGGAAAACTGAATTTTTGGAGGGTTCACTGAAAGAGTTAACATTACCAACTTTATCAGTAACAGCCATGTTCATGCACTTACCACTGCTACCCAAAACTGACTGTAAATAATTTTGTATACTAGCTCTCTCAAGAAAGAGATTTTCACCATGATTTGGAGGAGTCATAAGAACTTATTATATGTTGTAGCTCCTTGTGAAAGAATAATTTAGCATTTTTGAATTGCTTAGTATATTAGGATAATCCTAATATTGTGGCAAATACCTACTAACAGGAAAAATAGTGTCTTAATAACAATATATATTACTACTTTTTCAGTCTTGGTGGTAGGTGTGGTCTGGTGGCATGCACCCTAAAGGGTGTTATCCTATACCTCTGAATCATATACATCATTGTAAACCAGTGTTGTCTCATAAAGAAAAAAGTCATATTGGTATGGTAACAATTAAATGAAATAAAATTCACTTTAAGCATTATAAGTCATAGTAACCTTTCATCAAAATATTTAATTTTAAATTTAGCATTAAAATGTAAAAATTAGGAATCTACTACTGCTTTTGAAAGGAAGCCTTATACTTTGAAATGTTGATAACCACTGCATCATCTCATATATTCCCTAAAAGGCCCCATTCACACCTCAAATTGCAGAAACTAACATTAATTGTTTGATTAAATTTAGATAGCCACTTTACTAATGAAATCTTGAATCATCCTGGAAGATAGGCACATTATGGTTATGGTGTGAACACAGATCTATTTTACCTTCAAGCTTTTGCTTCTTATACCAAACTGCACTGTGGTTTCTGGACCAATTTAATGTATCTTATATATATGCATCATGAAAAAACTACAGGTTTTCAGCAGTTTTCAAGAATGTAACCCCATTTTATGAAGGTCGCCTCATGCCACACTTACTTCTCCCCTATTGTTGTGTACATATAGGCATTTACATATTTGCTTTATAAATCTAACAAAGAACACATTCCCATAACTTTTTCAAAACCTTGTGGATATGTGACACATTAATTTGGAATACATTTGTATAAATTAACATGCTCAGTATCCAAACTGAAATTCAGACTAGGTAGCAATATCAACCCTACTCCACTTATATTTCCATAGCATGAATTTCAATTTTTCCTGAATAGGACAAACCTTCCTTAATAAGTTCTATCTAAAAATAATTAATACAGGGCCTCCCCGGTGGCGCAGCGGTAGAGCGCTGGGTTGCGAAGCTGCCCGCAGCCTCTGCGGCGCCGGTTCGATTCCCGGCTGCTCCCCGGCCACCGGAGGAGGGTCCCACATGGTGCGCAGACCTCTCCTGCCACCCGCTGCTCCCCTCAGCAGTGTACTTCGGTCCTTCTGCCTGCTCTGCTCCCCGCTCTGGCTCTGGTGAATTCTCTCACCCTCCCGCGCTTCTGACTGTACCCAGTGCATGTATAAACAAAACAAATGAACAAACAAATAAATAAATAAATAAAACATGCCTCTATAAAAAAAAAAAATAAAAAAAAAAAAATAAAATATTAAAAATAATTAATACAGTGTTAAACAAGTCATAGAGGTTGTTTACACTGGTAACTGTTCATAAAATTATTATCTTAGTTCCCAGGGATAGTAGCTCAATTGTTTATTGGAAGACACAGTTAATCTGCTGGAAGAAAAACAAGCACAATATCCTTTGACATTTTCATGCATGGTAAATGCTGTCTTATTCTGCCATATATATGTTGAGCAGAAAATAATTCCCAATCTGATATTCAATAAATATGCATTGAATGTTTGCCATTAGCATGCTATTCTATTAAATGTTAAGGTTCCAATGATATCTAAATCACAGCTTCTAGCCTCAAAGAATATAGTACCTTATCAAGAACAAGACAAGTAATTTTTAAAGTTACTCTTAAGAGCCTAGTATTATAGATTCTATAAAAATGATGCAAAGTATTATGAGAATTGAAAGGAAAGAGATCTAACTTTAAGTCGGGGTGATTAAGAAGAGCTTTAAATATTATTACAGTGGAGGTGTCTTTAATTATGTGTCTTTATGATGTGGAGGTAGATAGACAGGCCATCACCATAGGGGTATAACTTGTGTAAGGATATGAAAATAAAAGCATTCATTGTGTTTAAGGGAATAAGTATTCCCATTTGACTAGAGAACAAATGAGTCGTTCTTTCACCAGTATTTAATGAGTGCTTACTCTTTTAGGGACTAAGAATTTTATATTTTTGCCTTTGATACTATTTTGAGTTTCATTTGGGAATGAGCGTGGAAGAAGAAAATGAAGCTACTTAAAAGTACCTACTTTGTCAAGTTCAAGACAGATTAGGGTTAATGTGAGATCGAATGTAGATGGAATTATGCTTTGAAGTGTTTTTATTCTAGGGATAGAAGAAAGAAAACAAGCAATTCCACACTATGTCAATTATTTAACAATTTTCTCCCTGTCAGACTGGTTAATTTACTAAAACAAGCAGTCATTTTGGTTTATATATATCTCTATGAGACACAGGCTTGAAACTCATCATCCAAAATTTAGAAAATCATCTGTGCAGAACATTTTCATTTTCTTTAGTCTACATGTATAAAACAAAGCTAGAAATTTATAGATCAACTAGTATAAAATCTAACACTTGTGAACACACAGAATTATAGTTTTTCAGTCTTTACAAATTAAGTACAGGCTGTTTTGAATACTTAAAAAATCAAATAGGAATTTTGCAGGGAATTCCCATAAAAATTATATGGGCATGCCATGTTAATAAATTACCTTAAATGAACTCTTATAAATAGAACTGCTAATCTTCTTCAATAGATATCATTTATTTTGTATTGAATTTTTTTCTGTAGTGAACAGTACTTAAGTGTGTGGGGGGGCAATAATAAACAGAATTCAATTGTGTCATTAAATCATTAGTGATATATTTGTATTGAATTTTTCTAACAGTAAATTTTTATATTTGTTAATATGTGTGAGTTAAAGATCATCATGGTAAATCACCAGATTTTTCTTTTACTTATAAAACTATGAATGACATAAAAATAGTTAACATAACTATTGCACTGTATTTTTTTTAAGATTTATTTGTTTATTTATACAAGAACCGGGGTACAGGCCAGATGTGCGGGAGGGTGAGAGGATTCACCAGAGACAGAATGAGGAACAGAACAGGCAGACCAATGAAATACACTGCTGAGGGGAGTAGCAGGCACGACAGGAGAGGTCTGCCGTGCCATGTGCGACCCTCGCCAGCAGGCAGGGATCGAACTGGAGCTGCAGAGGCTACTGACAGCTTCATAGCACGGTGCTCAACTGCCTGTGCCACCAGGGGGGGCCCTCTATTACACTGTATTTTTAATTTGAAAGTATATACTTTTTAGTATCACCACACTTAACCAAAGACTAACTCTGTGAAATGTGAAGGAAAAAGTTCAGAATGCCTCCTTGGTATGTGTTTGGAGATTTTTCTAGCATGAGATATTAAACATTTCTTTTTTTTAATTTTTCCAGGCCATTTATGTTTTTTTACTACCCAGGTATTTTAAATATGTACATACTGAAGAAAGTCATGATTTTATTTCCTAGTAGAATGTCAGCCTACTCTTGGAGTTACTGTTGAGTGATTTAGAGTATGCTGAAATGCAAAGCTTGACAGTTATCTTAGTCTCATTTTTGAAAGGTAGTTACATAGTATAAGGGATAATCTAATTCAAGAAATTAATGCAAATTACCTTTATTGCAGTTTTAAAGATGTGACTCTATAATTATGTCTCAAAAGATCATTTGGTGAACAGCTTCTTTAAACAATTCACTGAGATCCCACAACCCAATTACAATTAAAATTGTTTATATTTACAAGGTATAAATCAATTTTTCTATTGCACTATATTTCTACTTTATTCACTGTATTCCATAGAATATTTAATTAAAGTAAACATTACTTAGATATAAACTTTTAGTAAATTGAACCATATTTGAAAGCTTCATATTTGCTACTAGATTTAAGAACATTTTTGTATTTCATTTTACCTGCAAAGAATGAGAGTAATGGACTTCAACTTCCAAACTTATTTGAACATATGTTGAAAACTTAATTTGATAGCTCATATGCTACTTTAAAATGCTATAAAACATGGAAAGTAAGCATTTTGATGTTAAGGACTTTCTCATTAAAAGCTGAGATTGGTGGGGAAATCATTTGGCTTTAACCATGAGTCTCCTTTTACTCTACCATTCCTGAAATATTTTCTGTTTTCATACCTGCCCTTCACTTTCTTAACCCTCCAATTCTTTCTCTAATCCTGCTTATTTATTTGATCTAGAATCTAATCTTTTCACATACTCATATTCCTTTCTTTCATACTGCCACCTTCTTTAAAACTATAAATAGTCTCAAGAATACCTTATAATAAAATCTCCCAATCAAGTGTCTTACTTTCTCTGGCCTCTCCAAATTGCCAAATTAAAATTACAGAATACACAGTCTTTAATTTCTCTGTCTTTAATTTATTAATTCATTTATTTCATTGTTTCAGCTATTACAAATTAATTTAGAAAATATAAACTTCTACATTTTATATTCTATCTAATCCTTTCTAAATCATCTAAACTCTATTTCTTTCTTCTTAAATCATGCACCTTTGACTACTAATTCACCAGTCTCCTGCCTTTCCTATAATACTCTCTGTGTGATTGATTCTTCTTCAACCTGAACTCTAAAATTGGAGTTAATTTAAAAATCCTCACCCCTATCTATATTTGCACTCCCGTGACTATCCATACCATTGTTATGGTCTCAACATCTTCTTTATAGGTTAATGTAAACAATTAGATGATATAGAATACATAAATTATCTACATATAGGGACATCAAATATTACCTAAATGGTTGAATGAGGTTTGAATAAAATAGGCAACATTATATATCTCTCTCTATATATATATGTGTATTTATATATTTCCAGTACACATCTCCTTTCACATTATCAAGAAACAACATGATCATCTCAATAGATGCTGAAAAAGGATTTGACAAAATTCAGCATGGTAGTTCAAATACTTCTTTGGATCCTGAATTAAAACCTTTTGGATATATATGCAGAAGTGAGAAAACTGGATTAAAAAAGTAAAAATAGATTAAAAGTATTTTAATCTATTACTGAATTAAACATAAAAATGGAAATACAATACAATTTATTGAGGAAATACAATATGGAAATACAATACACTTTTTGAGGAATCATTATATTGTTTTCTATAGTGGTTATACCATTTTACATTCCCACCACCAATGTACAAGATTTAATTTTGTGCTGTGCATGTAATGATTTTTTTTAAGAGAGTAGATCTCATGTCAATTGTTCTTACCACAGCAAAAACAAAAAGAGGTGTGTTCCTTAGAAAAGGGTAATTATTTAGTATTACTCTCATCTTAAATCAACTTCATCATTAAGGAATTTGTGACAATGCTCAGAGAAGATAAATAGGAAATTCAGAAATAATAAAGGTTTTTCTTTTCATTTGTGTGGTTACTAGTATATAAATTGTGATTGTCTTATCCTCAATTATCTTCAATGAAAAGCAATTCATTTGCTTTAGGGGCCTTCATTCTAATTCCTCACTCTTTCTCAAGTCAACTTCTTGAATTATACCTTTACATTTTCTTTATGTAAGTTATGGTTCTTCCAATACGCTGTATGCATGGTTTCTGGTTTGGAAGTTTATGTGTCTGTATCTTATATCATTGGTAGTTGTGTACTCTCTGCTGCAACCAGAATTCTAAAGTCCTCTATTGATGTAATAGGCAGGTTACTGTGGTACAAATTGCTGGATCCTGTGATGAAAATGAACTGCCCCAAGACATAGCACTATGTCAACTCCTATATAGCCTAAATATTTCCCTGGCAAACACAACTTACATCATTACCGTTTAATAGTCTGTGTTCAAAGATCATGTATTATGGATACTCTTGGTCTTTCTAAATTTAAATCAATTAAGATTATATTTAAAAGATTTTAAGGTTCATCTTTATAATCAGTCGGTCAAATAATGCTAGACTTTGCTATATTTAAAACAACTACGAAATTCTGATGACTTAAAGCAAAAGAGATCAGTTTTTTATTTCATGTAACTATTTATGGACAAGGGCTTGCACCTTGTCATCCAAAACTTCATGATCACTAAAAGAGAAAGAAGAAGAGACACATATTAGACTACTGCTTACATTTTGTTGATCAAACAAGTCACATGGTCACACTTAACTTCAAGGAAATGCTGACATGCTATTCCCTGCTGTTTCAATATGGAATATTGATAGTCATCTTTAATATCTAATAGAATACTTAATTGTTCATGTAAGGGAAAAATAATAAAAACATGCCATCATGCAAAACACTGTCACTCCATTTAAGTGGAGAGAACAGCACTTAGTGTTTAGTAAAGAGAAATGTTCAACTTCTGGAAAGTAACACCCTTAAAAATGTGTAATGAAGCTCAGAAATCAAGGTTAATTTTCAAGGATCCCTAAGGATTTTAAATGACTTAGAAAACAAGCCACCAAATTTTTAATTAAAGGGAGGTCAACCATAGAAGATCCACAGTCACTGACACCACAAGCACTGAGAGCCATAATCCTTGAGGAGGACAGTCAGAGTAGGGTTTAACTATTAGAGATGTGGATGGAAGCATTTTATAAGACTAGAGATATAAAAATTGCTTCTGTGTCATAAATTTCTCATAATGAAGGGCAGTGGTATGGTTCTTTGGAAACACTTAATTCTCTGATCAAACTTTAGGCATTTGATTTTTCCCATGACTGATATAGCTTGGGAGAAAAGGAATGCATCTAAATCACTAGCCTTTTCTCCATATTATCAGGCTACCTTTGGACAACTATTCTCTACCTATTCTTTTCACAGAAAGTATTGCTCTCACATGTGTAGGTGTGACATGCTATGGTATCTGTACTAAATCTAATTATTCTTAATCAAATCACCTTATAACTGTTCCTATTTAGCTTTCATGTAAACCATAGCTCCTCCTCTCCCCTCAGACACTAACACTTTTTCTGGGGAAACAGATCTTAATCAGCATATACACTTTTGCATTATTTTTCTCTTGTTAAATCTATGTAAATATCATTCTTGTCAGTATTTCAGATAATTAATATACACAACTCTTGTCTTTCTGAGTTGCTAGTCATGTTTAAAACCATCGTGGTTTTATATGTTATCCATATAAATTATTACTCAGGCAGCAATGTTAAATTCTAGTTAGACTCCCACACTCAAGGGAAGCAAGCAATGGAGTTGGTAACACTCAAAAGAACCACTGATAGGAATAAGTGAAAATCAGATTTTAAAGAGAATGTTGTTGTCAGGAAAACAACAACACAGGAATTATATGAGGCATACTCAAATTATAAATGTTCATTATTCTTCTTAATGAGATAATAGTAAGAAAATTACTCTAAATTGTCAATAAAATATAATCTATAATAAACTTTTATGCCAAGAAAATTTGTACTTTCTAACAAAACTAAATTTATTCATATTTTTCACCAAATGAGGACTTCTTACAAAGTATAGCCTAACTAAAGAATCTCTGTTATTGGGAGGAACTTCTGAAATTGCAACACAGTGGTCTTTGCAATTACTTGTCTCCATAAGAACAATGACAATACTGGCAAAGGAATAGTCAAAGTCAACTTGTTATTCCTTGCTTTATTCTGTTCTTCTTGTTCATTCCTCTGTTGGTTTTGGCTTTAGGACTTCTTGTAGAATTTTTTGGAGTGGGGGTTTAGTTGTAATGAATTTCTGGAGTTTCTGTTTGTCTGAAAAGGTCCATATTTTTTCTTTGTAGAGGAAGGAGAGCTTTGCAGGGTAAAGTATTCTTGGTTGGCATTTGCTGTCTTGAAGTTTGCTGAATGTCTTACTCCATTCTCTTCTTGCCCGTAATGTTTCTTCGGAGAAGTCAGAAGTTAACCTGATTGGTTATCTGTTTCTTCCCCCTTGCCAGTTTCATTATTTTTTCCTTGTCTTGGACTCTTGCAAACTTTACTATTAGGTGTCTTGCTGTAGTTTTCTTTTCATTATGGTAATTGGGGATTCTTCTTGCTTCTTGTATGTCTATATTCATCTCATTTTTCATGCTTGGGGAGTTTTCTTCAATTATCTCCTTGAATAATGTCTCAGTTCCTTTGTCTCGCTCCTCACCTTCTGGAATGCTTATAACTCTTACATTTCCTCTCTTCATGGAGTCTGATACTTGTCTAAGAGTCTCCTCATATTGCTTCATTTGCAGTTCTCTCTCCTTTTCTCTTTTGGCTCTTTTTATTTCTGTATCTTTGATAGTACTGATCTGTTCTTCCATTTCATCGATTCTGTTTTCATTGCTTTTCCCAGAGTTCTTTATCTCCTCGAGTAATCTTTATCTCCTGCGTTTCTTTTCTTTCCTTTCTTAAGGTCTCAATTTCATTCTTCAGTTCAGTGATTATTTGCCTCAAATCATTTTTTCCCTTTCGTTTTCTTTCTGCTTTTTAATCAGGATGATTATTAATTCCCTATCTGATAGGCTGAGAAGCTCTTCCATGTCATTGTTGAGCTCTGGTGACTGTATTTCTTTTTGTGGTGTGTCCTCCTGCTGGGTTGCTTGGTTATTTATATTTTTTCTTCTCCCTTGTTGTTTGCTTTCTAATTAGTTCTATGCGTTGGGATGTTGTGCCACTGGTGTTGGCAGGCATCTTTTGAGTGCTCCTTTAAGGGTGTCAAAAACTGTTTACCAGACTGAGACCAGCACTGGTAGGCCAAAACTCCACCAGGGTGTTGATGCTGCTGGGCTCTGTCCCTTATAGTTCCCTCCCTCTGTATTTACTCAGTTCCAACAGGGAATCAACTAGTTGGTGATTTAGTTCTGGTCACAAGGTGGTGCCAGAGACCCGTACTTACTGACCTGTGCTTTTTCCCAGTGGTTCTCTGAGTAGCAGAGGGGGGTGCAAGGGAGCCCCTCAACACAGGGGCTCTTATTCAAGCTGGGTGCTGTGTCTGCCTCCTGTTCACACTGGTGTTGTGCCTGCAGCTGTATGGATCCTGCGCCCTGAATTCTGCACTCGGTCTCAGTTCCAGGGCTATCAGATCCAAAACGCTGGCTGTCACCCTGTGCAGTGCCCGCTGCTATGGCCTGTCCCACGCCCCAGATCCTGTGCCTGGCTCTCAGTTCCAGGATGGGGTCTTGTTCCATGCCTTATTTCCCTCCTTACCCCTGTTTTCATTGCCCACCCTCTCTCAGTGCCTGAGGGTGTTTTTTGGGATCCCTGGTTTCCAACTGTAAGGCGTTGGTGATTTTTTCTGGACGCTAGGTAGCGCCAGAGATATTTCCTAGTGTCCTTCGGGAACTGTTTTTTTTACCCCGTAGGTCAGGGGAACAGAATGGAAGTGGCGTGGAGTGCCTCAACGGCATGGGGGTGCTGTGTCTGCCCTGTGCCCCACCGTCGTGGGGATCCCACGCCCCAAATTTTGTGCCCTGGGTCTCAGTTCCAAAGCCCTCAGGTCCAGGATGCGGGCTATAGCCCAGTTCAGTGTCCGCAGAAATGGCGCCTTTTGCACCCCGCTCCCATGTCCAGGTTTCTGGTTTCTGATTACTGAGGGAGGGACATTCACCTCAGTGAGTGCTCCCGCATGTCTCCCTGCAAGCCTAGGTCGCGGGGACCTGGGCAGCTGCGATCCGTGTGTGCTTTTCAAGCATGCCACTTTTCTGCACAAGCTTACCAGCTGTCCTTGGGCTATTTGTAGATCTCCTGGGAGTCTTTGTTTCTCTCTAATGGTGCCTGGAGCCATTTGCTCACCTCCGAGGAGATTCCTGCACAGTTCTCCACAGTTCCAGTTCACAGGGTACAGTGGCTGAAATAGTTCCTTTCCACTCTCAGTCCCTCACAGTCCCATTTGATGTGTCCCAACTTTCAAGTTTGTTCTTGTTGGTTGTTTTAGGTTTTTTGGTTTTTTTTTCCTCCTTTCTGTTGGTTGGAGAGTGCTGACTTTGTGGTTGGGGGAGGGTAGCAGGGTTCTGAGCTTTCCTCCCTTCTAGTCCTCTTTTATGGCAACTTTCTTCTTCGGACAGTTTGCCAGAGTCTCCTGTTTACCTTCCTTGTCCCAGTTCTCACAGGGACCTGCCGCTTTTCCTCCCTATTAACTTTTTTTTTTTTTTAATGGGAGTTCTTACTCGCAGCATTTCCTTGCTGCCATGCTGATATAGATTCTCTCAAAGTCAACTTTTTCAAGATTGCAATTTTAAACAAAGGTAGCCAACAACCCAAGGACCCTTTAATATATTAAACTGCTAAACCTCGATCAGAATAACATTGTTTGTGACTTTTTGACTTGCTCTATTCCAATATACCACTCCTTATTTCCATGAAATACCAAAGGGTTCAAAGTTCTGGAAGGTATGGAAAACATCAACGTCATACCTACAACCACAAAGATTAGAACTCCTCAAAAAGTTCCATCTCTAGAGCATTGAGATGGAGTGCTTGTGTTTGATTTACCATGGCACTTTGTGGAAAATCCCCACGCTCAGTATGTTGTTATTGCTTAATCTTTCTTGGAGCCTCCTCAGTAAGGCTAGTCCTAGCACAAGACATTACTGAAAACAACCATTGAAAACTATAAAACATAATTGTCTGAGTAGAATAAAATAACCTCTGTTTAATCATAAGGTCAATTTGTTCAATTAGTCACATAACAAACAGGAATAACAACAACAAAAGAGAAACAGCAACAAATACGGGGAGGATGAGACCAAAGTCCCAGAGTCATAACATTATGTTTTCTAAAATGTCCAACTTTCAAGTGAAAAATTTACAACAATGCAAGAAAAAAGAAAATATGGCCCATACATGGAGGGAAAAAAATCAGTCAAAAGAAACTGGTGGCACAAATGTGTTAGTCTTACTAGACAAAGACTTTAAATCAGCTATTTTAAATTTTAAATATTTGATTGTTCTCTCTCCCCTCTTTGTACACAACCACCCCCTACCCCTACCCTTCTGGGTGTTGACAAAAGTTACCTAGTAAATGTAATTTTGTGATATTCACAAATTTATAATTAATTTATTTTTTGAGAAAACTAGTTAAATTTATGAATAAAAGAATATTTCAAACTGGAATTTCAAAATGCATCACTAAACTTATAAATTGCTGCATGTATGGATCTAATTTATTTCTATATTCATTCATTGGTTAAAATATTTTTATATGTTCAAAACATTCTTTTTCACTGTTATGCATTTATTAATATAGGATGAATTTGCTTAATTTCTTTTAAATTGAGATAGTATTAGGACAAAATTTTTAAGTTGACTTTAAACAAACCAGATAATATGGAAGATATGTCATTAAATATCTCTATAGAAATTGAACAAGTTAAATGGAAAACATTGAAAGAATATTCTCCTTGTAGATATTCAAATGTGATGATGTGAGAAATGGGAAGTAGAGTGTTTACTAAAGGTTGCCTGACTAAAAGCAGCTTGGTTTATATTACTCTCATCAATATTTATATTATATTTAAGGTTTGCTATACACACAAGATGCTTATGCATTTTAAGGCTGACTACATTTTATTTTGAGTCATTTAATGATAAGTTGCTGTTGGCTGAATTTAATAAGTTCTTGAGAAAATGTGGTTGTATCTCCAGACTTATAATATCACACTAAACCAGATTTAGCATTTTATTGTAGAAAGAATGGAGTTAAAAGTCACATATCTGAACCTGTTTTGAAACAGGACAGAAAAAAGCCCAGAAGTAAAATGGTGATGGGAAAAGACAATTTATTTTCCTCTGCCTGGCTGCATTTAAAATAAGGGTATATTTAACCCACAAAAGAACAGATGGACTATATTTATAATAGTCAGAGATAAAATGTTGTATTATTCAATTCTGCTATTAATTTATTTCTATTGCTCCCACTGCTGAAAAGTGCACTGTTTCACATAGGTGAATTAAATGAAAAGAAAAATGATACACTATGTATTATAGTATATGATTTATGGAAAGCTATTTATTTCAACTTTACTTTGAAGTATCTTCTAGTTTGAGTTTTACCTCAGTCTCAAGGGAAAACACAGTATTAGGTTTTAATGTATTTATAATTTTGGTATAGTACATTGTTGAAAAGAAGAGCCATTAAATGTTATCTAAAAAAATGTCTTTAGGATAGAATACTGTATATATCCCTTTAATAAACAAGGGCCAAGATAGATGAAGCATAAATCATTGTATCCTTACAATTTGACTCTGAATGGATGAGAATTAATGGACTAAATTATTTTGCTTTGAAATATCTTTTTTGCTCAGTTTTTAAGTTAGGTTTGGAATATTTCAGATAAGTTATCAATAAAAATCAAATGAACTGGGCCTTTCAAATGCTCTCTCTTGCCTTCCATACTACACTATAAATTTAATGTCTATTTTTTTCATTATTTCTATGTCTCCATAGAACAGTATCAGGAGTATTAACACAAGGGAACTTCCTATTGCATTAATAAACCTGGTAAGGGTAGAAAGAATTTGTCCCTGGTTAGTTCTTCACTACCAAATAAAGGCAAATTGGACTGTTGATGTAAGAAAAGGATGTATGCCTGAGTCATATGTAATAAGGTTGTCATAAATCAAATATATATATATCAAATATATATATCATAAATCAAGGAGATATATATGTATATATTTATGACATGCATATGTCATATGATTTATGACTCTATATATATGTATATCTCCTTGCCTACAAAGCAGTGTTGGACAATAATTTTTATATTGAGAAGTTATTTGTTTGATTGACAACTCCTTCACTAATTGGCCATATAAGCTTAGCAAGTGACATAACTATTTTGAGATTTTCTCATCTGTAAGATAGGAAGATATAAGAAAATGTAATTTTGGCCTCCATTTTTCTTAATTTGAAGTAATAAATTCCTTGGGAATTAATTACTTGTCCATCTGTGTTCGTGATAATACTTGAAATTAATACTTATTTTTGTATGTTTAGTATTTATTAAAATAAATAACATCCCGAAACTCATTTCGGTGCTGGCAATCACTCCAACTTGACCAGTTTACACAATGGAAATTGAGATTCCCAAAAATGACTATTTTCAAGTCACAAAATTAACTATTCAGTCAAATACACAAGCATAATTTATTCAGCATTCTCTCATCTTTGTATAAAAGTGAAGAAAGGTCAGGACATTTTATAGTCCCTTTCCTATGTCTTCTCAGTTATGAACATAACTGCTTGAATTCTCATCCCCAGAATAAAGCTCTATGCACTAAGACTGTGCTTTCCCAAATCTTATTAGAAGTGTATTAGAAGTAAAAGTGTATTGTCTTCCTAAAAATTTCAACATATTAATTAACCACTAATATGCTCTTGAAAAGGAGTTTTTACTCTATAGTTGGAAGACTAATATAAAACATACTGAATATATTAACTACAGGAGTAGTACTAATATGACTGTGAGTTAGAGGGCAATGCTTACAAATGACTAGAGTCTTAAATAGTGAGTTCCATCACTGAAGAGTTTCAAGTACTGATTGCTAGGCACTTTGTAGACAAGATTGAACCACTGAATGAGTGCTTTGAATAGAAGATGCTCAAGAACATTTCTCCTCTAAGATTGAAGTTCAGGGATCTTCACACAGTAATACACTATAGACCACATATGGAGACTCTGGTTACTATATTCTGAACTTAAAGGACATTAGTGGAGATATCAGAAGTAACAATAAAAAATGACAAATGTAGGGCCTCCCCGGTGGCGCAGCGGTTGAGCGCTGGGTTGCAAAGCTGCCCGCAGCCTCTGCAGCGCCGGTTCGATCCCCAGCTGCTCCCTGGCCACCGGAGGAGGGTCCCACATGGTGCGCAGACCTCTCCTGCCACCCGCTGCTCCCCTCAGCAGTGTACTTCGGTCCTTCTGCCTGCTCTACTCCCCGCTCTGGTTCTGGAGAATTCTCTCACCCTCCCGCGCTTCTGACTGTACCCAGTGCTTGTATAAACAAACAAACAAACAAACGAATAAACAAACAAACAAATAAATAAATAAATCTTTAAAAAATGACAATTGTAAGATTATTGAGAGCACACACATTTTTAGGTAATGTTTAATTCTCACACCAACATTGTGTGAGAATGATCATTCCTATTATTCTTATTATAGGTAAGAAAACTAGAGTACAGCAAAATTGAATGACTTGGCCATGACCATCGACAAAGGGGCGAGGATGGGTCCTGATACAGAGCTATCTTGCCACACCCCTTCTCTGTTCTATTATATGATAGTTATTGATAGAAGACGTTTAAAAAAAACAGTGAGGATCTGCATGAAAGTGTTTTATTACTAAACCTTGATTTAACTTCCTGAGGGAATGTGTGCTGTAAAGCATTGCCTGGCATGATATTAAAACAAGCCCCTCGGAAAGGTCCCTGCCTGTTTACCATGATATAATGTGGTGTAGCATCATGCTCCAGTCAAATTCCATTTCCAAAGGGTCAGTCTCCTTTAGGAAGACCCTCAGGGAAACCAAGAGAGAAGGAACTGCTGAGTTGTCTGTTTTGCTTTTGTCACACTTATCTTCTGAATTAGGAATGCAGGGTCATTTTAAATGTGTTGCTGCAGGGTTTCCTGTGGATCAAGGTTTTTTAACATATATTTTATACAGAGATAATTGACACCTTCCAATGATATTCTGAAATCTCACAAATGGGACAAGGTAGTCTTCTTTAAGAAACCATTTAAGAGGGCCTCACTGGTGGGGCAGGGGTTAAAGTCTCAGTGCTATCAAACTATTGCCAGCCAATGCAGCATGAGTTTGATCCCTGGCCAGGGAGCTAACCCATATTGTGCAGCAGACCTCTCCTGTCTTGCCCACTGCTCCTCTTAGCAGTGTATTTCAGTAGATCTGCCTGTTCTGCTCCCCACTCTGTCTTAGGTGAATCCTCTTACCCCACACCTCTGGCCTACACTCCAGTTGTTGTATGATAAATGAAAAAACAATTCTCTAAAAAAATTTACAAAAAAAAAAACTCTTTAAGGAACACTCAACTACACAACTCTCTATGAGGGCAGGACTAAATTATTTTTCTTCTCTACTGCCTTTCCCACTTCTTCCTTTTCTTCAACACTGAGGGGGAAGTAGTTTTTAATAACATAATGTTCAGCCTGTTTTACTATGTCTGAAATATAAAATACGACTTTTTTAATATGACATTTTTCTTATTGTGAATTCTGTGGGTTTTAATATGTCTGAAATATAAAATATGATTTTTTTAATAAAACAGACTGGTTTATTTTTATTTATTTTGCTACTTTAGAAAACTGTAATGCAAAAATATTCCCTTCACCTTCTGGAGTGTTTTATGCTATCTGGCTTTGAGTAAATAGGAACTATGTTTTGATAACTTGTGGCTATAAATATAATAAAACAATAAGGCAGCTATGAAAAAAACAAGAGGACAGTGAGGTTATGAGTTGTCTATTTAGTAATGTTTTCCTGAATATAGGAATAATGTGTTTGACTCAGAACCCAAAAGATCACTAAGGTGGAGTGGGGAATTTAAAATAGAGGGGAGTGAGCTCATGCTGAGTAGGTTGTGCTGCAATTATACTTGGAAAGTCACATGTCTTGCCTATTGAAAAACAGGGCAAATGGAATTGAGTTTCTGAAAGACTGGTAGAAGCCCAACTTTTTATAAGCCTACCCCTAGCCTTCAGAAGAAGAAAGGAAGAAATTTCCATTGTCTACATTCAGTTAATCTTCTCTTCTCTGACTTAAGAAAACATGACTTCAGGGCCTCCCTGGTGCACATGGCTTAAAGACAGTGATATCAAGCTATTGCCAGCCACTGAGCACCAGTTTGATCCCTGGCCCTCCAGGGAGCAACCCACATGGCTCAGCAGACCTCTCCTGTCTCGTCCCCAGCTCAGCAGTGTATTTCAGTAGATCCGCCTCTTCTGTTTCCCACTCTGTCTTTGGTGAATCCTCTCACTCCACCCCCACACTTCTGGCTTACACCCCAGTTCCTGTATGCATAAATAAATAAAACTTTTTTAAAAAAAAGAAAATATGGGGCCTCCCCTGGTGGCGCAGGCGGTTGAGCACAGTGCTGTGAAGCTGTCCGCAGCCTCTGCAATGCCGGTTCAATCCCCGCCGGTCGGGGAGCAACCCAAATGGCGAGGCAGACCTCTCCTGTCTCGCTCACTGCTCCCCTCAGCAGTGTATTTCAGTCTGCCTGTTCTGTTCCCTGCTCTGTCTCTGGTGAGTCCTCTCACCCTCCCACACATCTGGCCTGTACCCCGGTTCTTGTATGCATGAATAAATAAATAAATCTTTAAAAAAAAAAAGAAAATATGACTTCATCAGTAACAGAACTTCACCTGCAGGTGGTCTACATACAGAACTCCATCACAATATTCCCACAATATGTATAAGTACAAAAGTAGTAACCTGGAATCTTATGAAGGTGATGGCAAACTGCCAAACACTTCCTTTGCTGAACCCCTCCAAAAAAACCTCAAAAACCGGAGATGCCTTAATAGTGATTAGTAACAACTGAATCATACACATATTAGTTATATAGTTAGAAATGAAATAGCAAAAGATAGTTTACAATATTTTTTTAAAGATTTACTTATTTATACAAGAACCTGGGTACAGGCCAGATGTGCAGGAAGGTGAGAGGACTCACCAGAGACAGAGCAGGGAACAGAACAAGCAGACTCTCTGAAATACACTGCTGAGGGGAGCAGCGGGCGAGACAGGAGAGGTCTGCCATGCCATGTGGGTATCTCCCCAGCTGGCCGTGATCAAACCTATACTGCAGAGGCTGCAGACAGCTTCACAGTGCTGTACTCAACCGCCTGCACCACCAGGGAGACCCTACAACACTTGTTTATAAACTATGAAGAATGAGAAGATCCAGGATCAATAGGACTCACAGAAATACCTCTAATTAATTGATTCAAAACATACTTGATCCCAGGTCCTATTGTGAATTCTGTGGGTAGTTGAATAAACAAGACATAGAAGGTATCAAAATCAATAATACTAACTTCCTAGAATGTGTTGACAGAGAATAAGACAATTCAGAAAGTGCTATAAGGAAAATGAAACAGGGTGTCACAATATATAGTGACTGGAGATAACAGAGCTTCAGTGATTTTCTATTGTTTGAAAGAAGACAGTTTTCAGTATCTAATTAGGGTTTTTCTGGTAGAAAAACCAATGAATGTAGATTAGGAACATGTTTGCCATGCTTCTTTCTAGAAGGCACTATGGCTGAGGCAAAAGACAAAAGTCAAAGAGTTAGCGGTAAGAAATTATATAAGTAAAATAAGCAGAGGCAAGATCATATAAAATTTTGTAGGTCAGTGTAAGGAATTTAGATTTTTTTGTAAATGTAATAAACCATTGGTTGCTTTTAACAGGGGAGTTATATAGCATGATTTGTTAGTTCACTGTGATTTTTAGTATTTTTTGCTGAAGACAATAAACTTTATTAGAGAAAGAATAGAAGAAGTGAGATCAATTAGGAGGCTTTGCAGTGTTCTCCAAAAGAGAGTAGTAGTTTGCATTAGGGCAGTTGTAGAGATAACAAAATGAAGAGATTAACTTGATATATATTTTGAAAGTAGGGCCATGGGAACTTTGTGCTTTGGGTGTAAATTATGAAGGAAAGAAAAAAAAAATAGATGATCCATATGCTGTATTTTAAAGCATGGAAATAAGTGGTTTCCCTACTGAGATAACTTAGGCCAAGTATGACGGAAAGTCTAGGCCTGAGATTGTTAACTCTCTAATTACCCCTCATTGATGACATGTAAGATTTTGTCTTTCACAATTTTAGCAGTGCCAGTGTTAACTTGGACATATAGATAGGGCAGATTTGGCATGAGGAAAACATGGTACACTTTTAACTCCAATAATTTTAACTCCCCAATTGATACATATTTGCATACTTCCCAAAGGGCTAACAATGTGTGTGAACTTTTGTTTGATCTGCATACATCTTCTAACATTTGTCAGCCAGGTTCCTAGGACAGCTAACTATTTTAACTTTCTTTCCCTGAGATCTTAGTTCTTCCTCTAAGTTAAAATAATCATGATTTAAATTTCTGTGAATGAGAGACAGTTATCCTGCTGATCCTTAACAGAGACTCATACTCTTTAATTAAAAGTGAAAAATTTCCTTCCCCACATGCTTCAAACTATAATTACATTTAGGGATTGCTGCTGTGTTTGCAAAGAACATGCCCAAAAGACACAATTGGGTAATGTTCTGAATAGAGCACCAGATCTTAAACTGAGACTAATGTTCATTCTGCCATTGAATGAGCTGTTGTTGAATGCCTGCTGGGCATAAGCTCAGCTAGTAGCTGCTAAGACTCTAGTGACCAGAGGCAGTTTACATAATCATATGCCAGGTCTTTATCAGCTTATGAGCATATTTTTCAATCTTAGTGTTCTTGCATATTGTTTTGAAATGTTTACATTAAATTCATTTTATGGACATTAAAATAATCTGGTTTTTCAGCAAGAATAATACCTCCATTCCATAATCAAAAGTAACAAAGATGGTGCAAATTAAGTTTCTTAGTGACATTGGGCCACAATGAGTAGGAAGAGTGTAAGAAATATTTATTATACTGACTGTGGCATTATTTTTGGTTTTATTTAAACTATGTCACATAACAGTATGTATTCCTGGCAACGTGAAGTCAATAGCTAAAAGGAACGGGTGGGGATATATATGCCCAAGTCTTGGACAAGTGCTCCAAAACCTGAGCAAATGACACTTATGTTCTATAAGGAGGAAAGAGAAAAATCATGACCATCCATGATCTCTAGAGGAGTTTGAAACTATACTCCTATCATTTTGTTTACAACGTGATTCTGTTAAAAAGACAGGAAGGTAATGAAAAACTCAAGCAAAAGGTAAAGTTTAGGAATCAGGTCTACTGAGTGATAGGAGAGCAGGGTACTTAAGACTCCAGACTTCCAACTAGTTTCCAACAATTTTCTGGTTTAAGGAAGATGGCTGATGTAAACAAAGAATAACATGACTTTTAGCATGTGAGACTCTGGTGGATATTTAAGTGAAAGCTTCAACTACTTAACTATTTTTGTGTAAGTAGGCAGAGTCACTGGACCAAAACTAAAGAGAAAGAATCTAGGCAGAAGCACATTCTAGCAATGAAAGTATGTATCGTAGTGCAGCATATTTGCAGCTTCCAGGTTATTCAGGTTCACATTAGTTGATGGTTGGTTTGTTTGAAGTTGTGCTTTCAATTGGCATGAAGTAGATTTTGTTGTGTGGAGGGAGCAGTACAGAAATCTTGTAGTAGCTAGCCCATCCCATCCCTCAGATCAGGAAATAACTGATTGGGGTTAGGATAAATGACCCCTTCTTGGTTGACTGGCATATCAGCCTATATGTAGGGACATCAGTTGATCCTAATTACACAGAACTGGAGAAATAAGTTCAAGGCAAAGGCTGTGAAGTTTTGGCTTTATATTATTGACTTTTTGACTATTTGTACAGTAAGTTAACCCCATATGTCACTAAGTACATGGTGCTATCTAAAGATACTTGCAACCCTCATTGTAAAATACAAAAATCAAGTTCATCAAGTTCCTTAAATTAGCTAAGGTAATAGTTTATAGTCCTCTGCTATGTGTCAATGAAGCCAGAATAGGCTTCTTCCAATACTGTCACTTTGGTGTGTGGAACTATCGAGATTCCTGTGGGTCTCTGCAGAAATCGTTACCATGGCCCTCAGAAATGCAGATTGCCTGGATTAGGGACAACTCCAATAAGAATCTTTTTATTGGAGAAACTTATTTGAAGGCAGGGCAAACATCTACAGCAAGAGTCTGTCATATGGACTCATTTCCTCCTTAGATGCGAGACCCTCTCTTCTCCCCTTGATGCCCCAGACACACTATTCTCAGGATAGAATGTAAACCCCAAGTCTGTCCCATTTACTTTATAATTTATAGTCCAAAATCTAATCTGTTTGATGTTAGTTTGTTTGTGTTTCCAAACCCAGAAGAACCTAGAGGGTTGGGGGAAATTTTCACTGCACCTCAACAAGTCATAATAACAGTAATAGTAGCTAACATTTATTGAGAATTTTTAAAATGTATTTATTTATGCACACAAGAAGTGGAACAGGCCAGAGGTGCGGGGAGTTAGAGGATTCACCAGAGACAGAATGGGGAATAGAACAGGCAGACTAACTGAAATTCACTGCTGAGGGGAGCAGCGGGTGAGACAGGAGAGATCTGCTGCACTATGTGAGTAGCTCCCTGGCCTGCTGGGGATCCAACTCATGCTGCAGAGGCTTCGGACAGCCTCACAGTGCTGTGCTCAACCCCCTGCACCATCAGGAGGGCCTATTGAAAATTTATAATGCCATACTCACTATTTTAAGGATTTGACATTTTTAACACTATTACACCTCATAATAAAATTATGAATTAGAAACTACTATTCTCCCCATTTTATAGAAGAAAGAACTCATGTACAAAGTGGTCAAGTAATATTTCCAAGATCATACAGTAAGTGATAAGCTCAGGACATAATTCTAGTAAAAAGTATTTCAGAACATTCTAGAAACAAGCTATTTTTTCATTTTTTAAACTATCTTATTTTAAATATTTACTAAGGATATAGTAATTATTTTTTTTTTCTAAATCCAAGGTACATTGTTGCCTATAATGAGATCAGGGGAAGAGAAAAGAGGAATCTAAAAGCAAGTAGAAGAAGATGTAGATTTCTAAACAAAATATGCATGAAACATGGAGAAAGAAACATACAAATAAATTTTGTTTGGGAATAAATTTTCTAAGCAGAAAGACTAGCTTGACATTTAACTTATTTTAAAGTCTATGAAATAGTTTATGATCTTTTTCTCTTTGGTATTCTATATGGTTCTTTATTACATTCATATATTACCATAAAATGAAGGGGAACTCCTTCAGATGTTTGAATATTTGGTTTTCTCTACTATATATTTTTACATTTCAATTTTTAAATATTCTCCAAGGTAATAATTATTATATTCACTAAGCACTTATACTCCTACTGATCTCATAAATGTGTTTGTAGTTTTCTTTACAGATGATTCTTATTTTTCCAGTCTTCTTTCTTTTTGGTTAAGTCCTGTGCCTCCCTTGTGTTAATAAATATACAGCACTATATAGAGATCAAAATATTTATTCTTGGATGTGAAAATGAGAAAAATTAAGAGACTGGGTGGAAAAGGGTCCTGGCCATCTGTTTTTCATCCCCTACCTACCCATGCATCCATGTGGAGTCTGAGATATATGTATGGTGTGTACATGCATATATTTGGTATGGTATGGAGATAGGCAGGATTTACTAAGGAAAGGAGGTTACACTGAGAGAAAGGAGTTTACGCTGAGGTTACATATGACTAACAAAGATCTTGTTTTCTATAGCATCATTTCCATGGGCATGTTGTTGGCTTGGGCAATATGCATACCTTAAATTATAATCTTTCGCAGGTAATTTGCATGTGAGAAAGGCAAGAATTTAGAGAATTAATTAATTATGTATAAATTATTTATAATGTATAATTAAATAGTTTATCAATTATTTAATTTATCCTGAGAAAATGCCTTTTTATTGGGTATCTTTTGGTCAATCCAGGTATAGGACTTCAGGCAGTGCTTCATTGGTAATGGCTGATAGGTGAGGACAGGGATTTTTTTTTAAAGATTTATTTTTTATTTATATAAGCACTGGGTACAGTCAGAGGCGTGGGAGGGTGCGAGAATTCACCAGAGCCAGAGCGGGGAGCAGAGCAGGCAGAAGGACCGAAGTACACTGCTGAGGGGAGCAGCAGGCAGCAGGAGAGGTCTGCGTGCCATGTGGGACCCTCCTCTGGTGGCCGGGGAGCAGCCGGGGATCGAACCGGCACCACAGAGGCCGCGGGCAGCTTCACAACCCAGAGCTCAACCGCTGCGCCACCAGGAAGGCCCCAGGGATTTTTTTTTAATTTATTTATATATATTTTACATCATTGTTCCTTTTCAAACAATGTTTGCTTTTTTTTTCCCCCCAGGTGTATTCCCCATAGAATTTCCTCCACCAGTTCGCCCTTGCACCATCACCACAGTCCCCTGTGCTCCTCCCTCCCTCCCTCCTTCCGATCCCTCTCCCTCCCCTTCCCCTGCTCAATCTCTCCAGTTTATAATTGTCTGTTTTTGTTTTGTTTTGTTGTGTTTTGTACTATTATTATTTTTCCCCTGAGATATTTTATTTGGTTCCCTTATATTTCTCCTATAAGTGAAACCATCTGATATTTTTCTTTTTCTTCCTGAGTTATTTCACTGAGCATAATTCCTTCTAGCTCTATCCATGTTTCTGTGAATTACATTAATTTATCTTTTTTGATTGCTGAATAGTATTCCATTGTATATATGTACCACATCTTCTTGATCCAGTCATCTATTTTGGGGCATTTGGGTTGCTTCCAGGTTTTACTTATTATAAATAGTGCTGCAATAATAAACATAGGAGTACAAGCATTCTTTTGAATCAATGTTTTTGTGTCCATTGAGCAAATCCCTAGGAGTGGAATTGCTGGGTCTTCTGGTAGCTCCAGGACAGGACTTATTGCAGAGCTTTTCACAGGCCTATATCTGCTGACTCGGCCTCTGCTATTGTCAAATGAACAATGAAGAGCAATGTCCCAGCCAGTAAATGATGTCCTGAATTAACTCCACCCATCACCTTGTATTATAACTCCCAGTATGCCATAAACCAGGCTTCCTGAGCAGAGTTGCTGCTGGAATCTAGAGGCAGAGCTAAGCAATTGGGTGGATCTTTAAAACACAGATGTCATGTGAGACCCCCCCTCCTCTCTCTTTGTAATCCAGCTCCCTTAGCACACGGATATAAACCTATGTTTTATTCCAATTTACTTTAGAATTTACAGCCACATAAATTCTCCATATGCATGTTATAAAATTTTTACTTTTCCTCCTACTAATCTGCCTAATGTTAATTTGTTAATTATATAGCCTCAGAAGAAACCAGAGGGGTGGGGGCTTTCCCCCTTCAACCTATGGAACAAATTATATTGTCATATGACTTCATATGATAAAACCTTCCTTCTAGATGTTTGCCCTGATTTAAGATAGATTTTTCCCACAAAAGGGTTCTTTATGGCAATATCCCTAAATCTAAGTAATCTCCATTCTTTAAATAATGAAAATTTTTTCTGGTAAAATTTTCTCTGGAGGCCCACAAAGCATTTATTGACCTTAGTTCCATGTACCAAGGTGGCATGTATTGGAAAAGACCTACTCTGAACATTTTGACAAAACCCAACTGATCCTTTTAGAGAGAGACCAGTCTCACACTAAAATTTAATGCTTGATTTGTGCCAGCATAATTATCATGAATTCACATAAGTAAGAAGTATTTTCAAGGATGGCCAGCTTACTTACTTCCTCCACTTCTTCAAAAACAAATAAGTTACCTTAGACTACTGTTTCTCAAAGTTGAGTGCAGATCAGAATCACAAGGAGGGCTTATTAATTACAGATTGCTGATCCAGTCCTAGTGTTTCAATTCAGGAAAGCTCAAGGAAAGTCTGAGAGTTTTCATTTAATAAGTTCCCAGGTAGTGGAAATGACATATCCAGTCTTTGAATTGTATTTTAGCACCGCTGTCATATTGTGTTCTATGATAATCAGTTCAACCCATTTACAGAGCAGTCCAATGGAGTTCAACCATAGTTTTTTTCCTAAAAAATAGCCAGAAGAGCTGAGATCCTAATATGTTATTTAACAGATGAGTATAACTGATTTAAAGTTGAGACAAAAGAGTGTGGTTGCACAATTACCAGTCAACAGCCATTACTATATCAAAGACTCAGCCACATGCACTTTAATAATGACTTAATTCGGGCCTCCCTGGTAGCACAAGGGGTTAGGGAACTGCACTATGACGCAATCCACAGCCTCAGCAGTGTGAGTTTGATCCCTGGCCGGCCAGGGAGAAACCCACATGGCGAGGCAGACCTCTCCTGTCTCGTCTGCTGCTCCCCTCAGTAGTATATTTTGGTCAGTCTGCCTGTTCTCTCCCCCACTCTGTCTCTGGTGAATCCTCTCACCCCTCCCCCCCACCTCTGGCCTGTACCCCAGCTCTTGTATGCATAAATAAATATTTTTTAAAAATGACTAAATTCTATCATCTTTGCATAGTAAAGGTTATGTATTACACTGAATTAACCCCATAGGGCACTGATGCCCAGTTGTTGGCCGAAGTCTTAGGGGATACCTTTCCACTATTTTTTCCTAACCTCAGAACAAGAAATGTTTTCTTTTTATTAAGAAAAAATCCATTCTTATCCTTTTGTCATTTAATATCACTCCCACTTTCTACATTTTAATTAAAAATAATCTATATCATGCATAATGTACCTCATGTATTTTTCACAATTATAAGTATTGATATTTGTAGCAAATATTTATTAAATTTGTATTGACATCTTGAAAATACAAAAACAATATCTTGTTTTGTCATTTTTTAATAGTAGGCTTTGTATCACATCTCATTTAAAAAAATTGCTAATGAATTTCATGTTTCACCCATACACAAATCCAGGGTCCAGTTTAATCTTATTCATTTCATATTCTAGACCACTGTCAGATTCTGTTTCTTATATTTTAAATCAATATAATATTTTACCTTTCCTATTTTTCTCCAAACTCATTTCCTTATTGAACACATTGTTTTTGAACTCCTTTACCTAGTTCTTAATAACTTTAGCAACTAAATGTAAAGATGGTGCCTTGTTTTAAAACTCTCCTCTAATTTGATGAATCTGATGGGGAAAAATATCTGCCTATTGCTAATTAGCATCACGTAGCAAATAGGATTGTTTGGCAGAGTTCATTAATTTTCTTCTATCGTTTCTGACACTGAGAATATGATGGTTTAGTGTACTTGGAAGTGGTTGGCCAATTAACAAGTAAAATAATGCATGTGGAAACAAAAGCTAAATTCAGTGCTAAGTCACTGGAACATATTGCCTTCAGTTCTGTTGTCAGGGATAAACTCCAAGCCATGCCTTCTAATTTTTAAATGTGAGTTCTTTAGTTCTACTAACAACTATTTTAAAATATAATTTTTAATCAAAAAGTACAAAGGCTAGAGAGAGATATTTTACAATTTAAATATACACATGTATTTATCTAAATTTATTTTTATTTTACTGCCCAACAAACCTGCTTAGTGGAAAGCAATATTTACTAATTTATTTTATCATATTTAATTGCTTGATTTTGTCATATATCATAGCTTGGTTTATCTAGCCTACTTTGTGAGTACTTTATTCCAGCAAATTTAACAACAATTAAAAAAAATCATAGAAGTTACTTTTAATTGTGTTACTTATTTTGTAGTCTATCTTGAATTAATTTCAAACTTCCAGAAAAGTTTCAAGAACTGTGAACATTTTCCTATATGTCCATTTTTCATAACGTGCCAAAATATATTTTCTCCAAATAAGGCACTTATATATAACATCTCTTACGTCCTCCCAATCAGGAAATCAGTTCCAATTGCATATTGCAACCCAGATCACGTAACTCAATTTAGAGAAACCAAATGTCAGTTAATGTTTCTTTTTCCGTTCTGGTCCAGGAACTGATCCAGGACCATGCATGGCATTAAATTTTTTGTTTCCCTAGTCTTCTTTGGTAGTGAACAGTTCCTCCGGGTTTTCTGTGTTCACAATGGGACAGTTTTAAAGAATATAAGCTCATTCTATAAAATGACCATCAGCCAGAGTCCTTCTGACGTTTCCTCATGTCCAGTGTCAGACAGTATGCCCTGGGCAGGGACACGATAGAAATGATTTCTTCTTCTCAGGGTATCATCTCAGGAGGCACAACCTATTCAACCTGCTGACCCATCCCTTCAGGTTTTGTTATCCTTGACCTCCTGGTCTAGTTGTCAGCTAGGTTTCCCTACCACAAAGTAATTATGATTTCTTTCTTAATTAAATATTTTGTGGGAAATACTCTAAGCCTATGCCAATATCCTTTTCCTCATCAAACCCATCCTCCAGCCATAGAATCCACTAACAATTTCTGAATATATTATAAAGTACATTTCGATGGACAAATTTTTTTCAAATTTAGTCAATGAACTCTCTTTCAGGATGGTTCCTATATCCTTTTGGTATGGTCTCATCTTCTTTCAGCATTGCCTTATGTTGGCATAATGTGAGCCAAATTCATTTATCCTTTCCCTGACTCAGTCCTAGAATCATCTACTTTTCCAAGGAGCCCTTGTTTTTATTGGTGGAGGCTGGTATTTAGAAACAAAGATCTTAGCACTCACTGTACTCATTGCTACTGGGGTGACATTGCTGCTATACCTTTTCAGCAGATAGAGTTAAGATATATATTACAGGGCCTCCCCGGTGGCGCAGCGGTTGAGCGCTGGGTTCCGAAGCTGCCCGCGGCCTCTGCAGCGCCGGTTCATACCTGGCTGCTCCCCGGCCACCAGAGGAGGGTCCCACATGGTGCGCAGACCTCTTCTGCCGCCTGCTGCTCCCCTCAGCAGTGTACTTCGGTCCTTCTGCCTGCTCTGCTCCCTGCTCTGGCTCTGGTGAATTCTCTCACCCTCCCGCGCTTCTGACTGTACCCAGTGCTTGTATAAATAAATAAATAAATAAATAAATAAATAAATAAATAAATAAATAAATAAATAAATGAAAAGATATATATTACATATCTTACATATACATATATATGTGTGTATATATATTTTCATACATATGTACATATATAACACACATTTATTTCCAAATCAATCTACAAAAATATCTTCTCACATTTTATCTGCCTCTTGCCTGCTCCTCCTCTATTGACATTTTTTAATCTCTTGTCAAAGGATATATTCCTCTAGGCATTCTATACCTTACAGTGGGTAAGAGGGAGAGTCAAGGCAACAAGAGATATCCCTGAGGTGCAAGAGTCTACTGAAGGTAGAGGGAAAGTTAAGAGAAATGAAAGCCCTCAAGGCATCCAGTGTTCCACCTTGGCCACGGGAGAGGATTTGATTCCATTACCAAATAATCTGAAGTCTATAGTGAATTGAATTTAATTAAAGCTACCACAAAGTTTAGTTATAGCTCAATACAAACCACATTGAATACCCCATCCCCCATCCCTCACTTGAAGCCTAGTAGTAAAAGAAGCATGCTGATTTTTGAACATAATAATCATTTACTTTAACCTTTAATGTCTCATCACATATAATTTTGGTGTTCAATTAAAAAATGTGAAGAATCTGAAGTAAGAAAATACTTCAGTCCATCAGGGATACATGTGCCATAAAGAATAAATCAATTCTCCTGCCTCCACTTTTTGATATGTGTGCTTTTTACCAGAAAGAAATGTGACTGTGTGTAGATTCTCCTGCGTCTGCTCCCAGGGATGGCACACACCCAGTCTTTTAGATAGTCCATCCCTTCTAATCTCAACTATAGAAGCATGTTCCTCCCGCAATCTCATCACTTAATGATGAATGTTCTGTGTCTTTTCTTTTGCCTAAAAGAAATCGCCAGTTTCTGAATTTTAGTTTTGTAGGTTTCTTTGTGACTTCTCTTCTCTGATGAAATTTTTAGTGATTTTTTAGGTTCTCCTAATCAGTCTCATAAAGAGTAGTGCCATATTCTGTTGCAATTTTATACATACAGTTTAAATGGAAACAGAAATTTCCAATTTAATTGGAATCCTGAAGGGTTCAGTGAACCCAGCTAACATGTTGGCTGCAAATGGGATGTGTTAAGGGTTGTTTTAGACTCCAATGTTAAGCCCATCCATATCCAAGACTAAATTATGCCTAACATTTGTTAAAAGATTTTATTCTCATAAATGACTGCTAAATTACTAGATGAAAGGTGAGGAAAAAAACTTAATGTTTACAATATTGATTTTGTTAGTTTGCAAAAGAACACCTTTAACTCTAAAGAAGATTTTAGAAGCTTTTCTTAGTTGAACTTTAAGGCACTTATGTTGGTGTTTTTGATTAGAAGTTCCAAGTAGAGGGTTTAGCAGTATTCATGGTTGCTGGGTGTAATTAGCTAACAAAATTTCCCTAAATACAAGAAGTAAAAAAGCACCCAGGAAGATGGTGTGAAAACATTATGTTATGATACAAAGTTCCTTTTAAAATCAAAGTTCTTAAATGAAGGGGATAAGAAATTTTAAACTCATAGTTAAAGATATATATTTTGCTTTATTTACTGAGAAATACTCCCTGGAACACAGATTTCTATTGTTGATAAACAATGAGCATGTGTTGAAGCTCCAAGTAGAGACTACAAACCATCTGAAACCGGATAGTCTTAGCAACCGAGTTGCCAGAAAATTATGACTAGATCATGCCACAGAGATATTACAATCCTAACAGGACTATGAGGTAGAGCAGTGAAAAAGATTATTAAGGAACCTCCCAGGCCTTGAAAGCTATTTACAACATTAAAATAGCAAATGCTTCAGAGTATGCAACTAGCTGCTGAGCTGCAATCAAATGAATATTGAATATAATGGGGAACACCTGTGGTGTACACCTATCCAATAACAGAAAAAAGAAAAATGTTCTTCACTTGTGACAAGCTTTTACAAAGAGCTCTATAAAAGCAGCTTTTGCAGAAAAGAAAGAACTAGTCTTGATTAGAGCAAATAACAAAATTATTTAAGTAAAATTCTGCTACAAAGGCTCTTTCGGCATAGGAGATGTGCAGGAATCTTCACCCTTCATTCTCCCTGTTAGGAGTAGAGGAAAAGAAAGTGGTAACATTGCCTGATCTTAGAGAACATCCCAAAACAGAAGAACCCATTAGGACAGACCCAAACTCAGAACTGGAATGTGGGAGTTGATAATCATGTCATAATTCACATTCCTTATGCTTAAAGCCTTAGAGGCTGAGGATAGTTAGGATCCTCCCTCCTAAAATAGCTTCCCGAGCAGATACACAGCCCTGACAGGAAATTAATTCTAATATGCCGCTAAGGTGGCAGATGGTCACAAACAAGATAGCTGTGGCAAATCAACAAATTACCTCCTGGGACATAGCAAATTAGCATGCCTGTAGATGACCCAGAAAAAGTTTTAGCAATATGGCTCTCTGTGCTGCCAAGGACTGAATGATTGGAACATGATCCTAGATAGAGCTGAGGTTATCTCCTAGCAGAGATGTAAAACAGATCTTGAAACAACTTGCTCATGGGATTAAATTCCATGATGCAATGAAGTTGTGCTGTGGAAATACTATTACAAAATTCGCCATAATGAGAACTGAGCTGAAATGACGGGCTAATTGGACTTGCTTGGAAAGGATGGGGGAAAATGAAGTCTAGTCGAAGAGAAACCTTGCTAAACACCTGTTGCCCACATTCTCTTAATGCAGAGACCCGAGTCAGAAAATGAGAGCAGTTAAGCCATCACAGGGTACAGTATGAAAGAGTAGGAAATAAAGTGAACTGGGATTCAGAAAATAGAAAAGGTATGATAAAGCAGTCTCCTCAAACTGCTGTGAGCTTAATATTCATATGAATCACTGATTCTGAGTCTGCATTTCTTACAAGCTCTCAGATGCTGCCACCCAGAGATTGCACTGTGATTAGTGAGGTGGTAGAGGATTCTGGGAGGGACAATAATCTCACCATCCTAGTTAGAGCTGAACATCACAATGTTAATTTTTCAGCATTTTATTTTGTTTCATTGTTTGTTTTTTTTTTTTTTAAAGAAGACAGCCCCAGAAGCCATGATTCACTCGCAGTCTATTTTCAGCTGCTTATGCCCCTCTGCTATAATGGACTGTAGAAATAGCCCTTGGACTATTAGAAATAGTGCCCTTGGTTCTTGAGACTATCCAGGACAGGTCTGGAACTGTGAATAGGAAAAGATGTGACTCTAACCTCACTGCTATTGCTATGAGGTTGGAGAAAAAGCATTACATTCTGGGAGCTGAGTTGGGCAGGTTTTTGCATACAAACTATGTAGATAAAAATGACACAATAGAACATTTACTAAATTCATTAACCATTTCTTACTAACTAGTGACAAGTTTAATACGAATGCTTGATTAGAAAATGAACTTATAAGATATACTAATTTTCTCCAAAAGATTGGATTTGTACAAAATGGAACATTGTTGATCATGAGTATTATTTAGATATGTTAGCCTGTCATATAGGCAGTGTGCATCTAAATGTAAAGGTGGCTCCTCCAGATGCTACTTTCAGCAGGTGCCACAAAAAGGCTGCAGGTTTTCCCCAGACTGTTCCTTG
Source organism: Talpa occidentalis (assembly GCF_014898055.3). NCBI lineage: Eukaryota > Metazoa > Chordata > Mammalia > Eulipotyphla > Talpidae > Talpa > Talpa occidentalis. The sequence continues at coordinate 57,284,531 of NW_023605083.1, forward strand.
AGCAGGTGTTATTAGATAACATCTGTTTTTTCCTGCTCATAAACCTTTAATTGAAGACCTATCCACACTAACAGTCTCATTATCTGATACCCATTTGGGTTAGGTTTGTTTGAAGTCCTAAGAAAGGCAGGGATAGCAACAACTATCAAAACTGTAATTAAGATGCCCTTCTTCAGAATTTTATTTTTTGATCAAATAATCTTTTGTAACCTGGTCTTCTGTGAAAAACAATGGCTAGGCAGCCCCACGTCTCATGGACTGTAATGCTGGAAAATTAGTGACCTTTTCCCATACACTTTTAAAATTTCTCTGTAATTTACTTTAGAGCAAGAGTCCCATACTTTAGCATTCCTGGATCAAAAAAAAAAAAAGATAGAAGTACTGACACACAGGTGCTACCTTTTACTTTGCTAATTAAGATTTTTTAAAAAAGGAATGAGTAATCTCAACCACTGTTGTCATGGTAATTTCAATTTTAAAAAAACAATGTTGACAGTAAAATAAAGAAAAATGGGAGAAATGTTCTTTCATAATACAGGGCCAAATAAATTTAACTCTATAGAAATTTCCTTCGCAATCATTTATTTCCTTTTTCACAATGAATTCTTCATTTATATTATTTCTCAAGCCATATTCTTTTTTGCCTTCTTACCCATCTGTACCACCCATCACTTAGAATCTGAGCATTTATTCAAGATTTACCAACTATAATAGATGATGAATTCAGACCTAGGTCTGATTTCCAATTTACTATTCAACTCCTGGAAGCAACCTCAAAGAAAATTCTTCTTTCCATTTTTCATTTGTCTATTTAGTTTTGCTCATAGACGGATTTTTCCACCACTCACCTGAAAAATGTTGGCAAACTGTTGCCTTTCAATTATTGCAACTTAAATCAAACAATCACATCAAATCATTTTTCCTAAAATTATTCCATCACTTCTCTCCATAATTTTAGTCTGTATCATTTGAGGGAAAAGTGGAAAATTTATATATATAAATTCATTAACTTAAAAATATCTGAATGCCTCCCTTTGTCTTCAAATAACATGAATTGTCCACAGATGACCTACTCCACACATCATTTTATCCTCATTTGCTCATTTCTTTTCCTGTCCACATATCCTGCATTTTGCTTCTTCATGTACCTGAGGTTTCATACTATAAAACCAACTATTTGAAATGCCCATTCCCACTGTAGCAGGTTGGTAACTCCTGCTCATCTTTTAGAACTCAGTCATATTACATCTTCTCCAGAAGTTATTTTTTTTACCTCTGGCCAGGCAGGTGCTCCTCCTTTATTCTGTCCTGTCTAGAAAAGGTATAGAAAAAATATAAGAGGTTTATGAGCATCCAAGTAATATAATTTGATTGATTCTCTAGCTCCATCACTTGACTAGCTCTGACATATGACCAAGTTCCTAAAACTTTCTGAAACTCTATTTTCCTCTTTGTGATTTGTTAACAGTAATATTAGCCACAGAGTAATTATTCAGATATGAAGACTGCCAGTTCCTGGCCACCCCAACACCCAACAACAACAACAACAAAACCATTCAATGACTACTAAGTTTTAATAATAAATTGAATCTTGAACTTTTGCAATTTCTATTATGTGTACTTACACATTCTATTGAAAATGTTCCCTAGATGAGAAAATGTTCTTCTCATCTAGACTGTGAACTCCTTAAAGCAGAGGTTGTGCTTTCTTTATGTCTCTAGGGAAGAGCTCAGCAAATCGCATTGTGTTGTTTGAATTAATGAATACTCCTGTCCCTTATACATTGTGATTTACAAGGAATTAACTTATATTTGAAAAGACACCTGAAACAGTGCCAGAAGTCATTATATACTTTTTTTTAGCTTTCTCTGGGGTCACTCCATGAAAAGGCATGCTCTAAATTCAAAGAATGATCTCTGGGGCACACTCTTCCTTCAAGTCAGAGTCTTGAATTAATCTTGTGTTGTCTCATAATATCACACCACGGTAGATATCCCTAGGCTCTTATTAAGGATTTAATACAATTTTGCAATTTGTTTTATGATCATGAAAATGCTGTTCAATATTTTTATGGTGTCACTTCGTATCACCTTGCTAAATATATCATTGTAGTTATTAAGAAAATGTCTTCCTTTTAACTATTTCATAACAAAATGCTTAAACATAAACTATTATTTCTGAGTTGTTTCTCTATAGAGACTTAAGTCTAAAATAGCATCTATAATCTTAAAATGGCACACTAGTATGCGGGTAAAATATTTAAAGGCCAAAGCACAGCTGCAGTGTGAATAACATATTATTAGACATGCCCTTGATCTTTAGCTTTATTATAGTTTGGAGACTTTTAATTTTAATAAAATTCATTGCAATGACAGATAAGATAGATTATTCTCAATAGTGGTTCACATCAAAGAAATGATATACTATGCCTAACTACCAAACATAATGGTGTGATTAATTCATAGATTTAATTACTTCTTTTGTTGCATTTTATTGAGGAAAAAAATCCCTTAAGATCACTTCTCTATGGAGAAACATAATGAAAATCAAATGAACAAGATGTTTAAATTAAGAAAAAATTAGGAGATAGTATTATTGGCCCACCCACTGATGCTCTGTAGTATGTGATGTACAGGTTGAGTATAAGTTAAATGTTTACTCAGGATAAATGAGGAGGTAGCAAAGATTATTACCACATTGTCATTGGACTTAAAAGAACATAGAAGTAAATATTTCAACAAGTTAATTTTCTGAAGGATAAAGGATTTTTTCTGATTTATTAAGAATTATGTCAGAATTAGGTTGCAATGGGGTTTCTCTAGTTGTTATCCTTTCCCATTTTCCTATTGAACCACTCACAAAATCAATAGATGGAAACACAATTGCAATAGCATTAGAAAGTGAGTGTATTGATTCATCATCTGCCAGTACCAAAGAGAAATATTCACTAATCAGAGTGAGAAGGTAAAGTGAGGGGAAAATAAGACATTTTTATTCACACCATATACAGAAGTATCACTTGTGATAAATTGAGACCATTCCTCCTTACTGATTTTAGTCCTTCCTGCCCTTTCTGATGATTTCCGTCTCTCCTCTTTGTTGAGACACCGGTCCGCACATACTAGCTATGTTCCATATGTTCTAGATATCTATCCCTGAAGAAATGAAAGCTCAAGGATTCTGTCTATCCACTATCTTCCTTAACAACCCAAAACAAAATTTTAAAAGTGAGAATGATGACTGTTAGTTAACATGGAAATCAATTAAATTACTTTGAAATAATTATGGTAACATTTATTTATTTAATCAGATAAATCTGATATTCCATATTATACTATAAAATTTTGAATGCTTCCACTGTTTCATATTCCATCAGCATTTCAGTCACTTACTGTTACACATTTTGGCTGAGAATGCAAAGATCCCCTTTAATTTGTTTTCAATAAAGCTTTTTTTATTGCATTTTATGACTCACCTTTTCCTTTAAGTTTCATTTGCATATATCTTGATCAAAATTCATTGATTTCTGGCATTTGGGTGTCATTCTTCAGTTTCTACTGTTATGTCTTAAAATATTTATTGCAAACTTTTAAAAAATAGATTAAAATTAAAAATTCATATAATGAATAACATTTGAGAGAGTACCATTACTTGAAATAAAGTATGCAGTCATGGGGAAGGAAAATCTGAAATGTGAAAAGAGAGCATAAAAATGAAAAGCACGAATACCAAATTAAGAAGTTCAAAGTACTAAACAGAGAAGTGGACACTGCAAAAAATCCAAATCAGAGAAAAATTCAAACATGAGCAGATAATTAAGAGGCATTAAGAACAGATGGAGATAAAGCATAAGAAGAAAGTAGATAATATTGAAAAAAAATACATGTTCATAAGGCAAAGAAATAGAGTTTATACTAACTTCATGCTTGTGGCTTATATGCCGCCTGTCACAGTCCTGTTGCTCTAAACATATTGGTTTATTAGTTCAGTTAATCCTCACAACAACCCTACAGTTGAGGGCTAGGATTATCATGTCTATTTTAAGAAAAGAAAACCAAAACACCTAGACATCAACTGCTTCAGATCACAGTTGCTCTGTGGTAGAAACTGGATTAAACCTGAAGCTGACAGACTCTGTAGTATACGCTAAAGCTGTGCAGTATAACAACTCTCAAAAAAGATGAGCATACATAAATAAGAATAAGGCAAATTTAAACACAGCTATACTTAGACATATTTGTTGGTTTAAAAGCATTATATATAGATAAGTATATGTGTATGTGAATACATATTATTATAATACTTGAAATACATATAATACATCTTCAAAATAACACGTTATTATTTTAATCTGGGAAGAAAAATTATACTATCTACAGAGAAATATGTCTGTATTTTGAAATATCCATGGAAATTCTGAAAACCAAAAGATATTTCCTTTTCTATAGAGCTAAACGATGAAAGATATTATAAAATAAAGATATTTATTTAGCATAACAAAACCAAATTAACCTGTCTATACAAGTTACACAGGGAAAACAATCTCAGCTATATAAGGCATTGAAAAGCATACCATCATTGCATATCAGCAAGTTACTGAACAACACATAAACACCAAATAATTTATCAAAATAAGAAATTTTAAGAGTGAAGAATTTTGTACAATACATGACAGTAGCCATTAAATATTTGTGATATAGTAAATCTTCTATTGATGACTTTAAAAAATAGCATTGTAATTAATGTATCATGTAATGTACTTACTATTTTGATGATATAATTTAATAAGACCTTATGCAAGATGTTAAAATATTCAGGTGAAAAATTTTCATTTCTATGAGGTCTAAGTTGAATGCTATACAAAGTCCCAAAGACATCATTTAAAGATTTCATAAAATGAGTTGAGTGCTATGCAAAAAATTTGATAAATGATACAAAATTTAGGATTCTGTATTTGTATTTCTCTTTCAATTTACACTCCATCTTAAAACCTGAATTTGGTTTTCTAGAGGATGCACTAGGAATGTGGCTTTAGAAAAACAATGAAATTCACTGGATCAACTTAAATGTTCGGAATATATCAAGGTGTGGCCTAATCAATGAACATGCATAACTGAATTTAATTTGAAAGAAAAAGCATATTTTTCACTGAATAATTTTCTGTTAAAGTAACATGGCATAGTACATATGTTTCAAGTTTCATTTTTGAAAATCAAAATGTATATATAACATTAAGTTCACCACTAAAAGTCCCATTCTATACTTCACTTTAACATTGTTCCCTTTCTCCCCACTTACCCACCCCTTTCCTTTTGGTAAAAACTAATTGGTCTTATAGTCCGAAAGTTTATTTTTGTTTTATTTAGTTCATCTGTTTGTTTTCTTTATGTACCTCATATGAGAGAAATCATATGGTGTTTGTCTTACTCTGTCTGCCTTATTTCACTAAGCATAATTCCCTCTAGACAAGCCATGTTGTTGCAAATGGCAGAATTTCATCATTTTTTTATAGCTGAATATATTCCTTTCTGTATAAATACCACATCTTCTTTATTTATCAGTTGATGGGTTTTAGGTTGTTTCTTATTCTTGGCCATTGTAAATAAAACTGCAAGGAACATGAGTGTACATATATCTCTTTGAATTGGTATTTTTTATTAATGGGGTTTAAAACTCAGCAGTGGGATAACTGGATCATATGCAACTTCTATTTTAATCTTTTGGGTAATCTCCATACTCTTTTCCATATTGCCTGCACCAATTTACATTTCCTCTAATCTTCTGTCCATATCCTCTCCAACACTTGTTGTCTTTTCTTTCTTTCTACCTGAATCTTTTGGGCATTACTTTCTTTGAAGTCATTGATTTGATGATCCATTTGGTCTTTTTCCTCCCAAAACTTTTCCTAAATTTCTTGATCCTATTTACTATCTCTTTACATCATGAATCTTTGTTATTTTCTTCTTTAAAGTGTTAATTTCAACATTCTATTTATTAATTTTATTTCCGAACTCAATTTTTTCCTGAGTTTTGTTTTAGCTCTTTGATTAGTTTTTCTGATTTACCTCGTATCATCTTGATTTACCTTTCTGAGTTTTCATCTATTTATTTGAACTTACAGCAATTTTGAGTTCGCTATCTGATAGGGAGATCTAATTAACCACTTTTTTGTCATTGGATTCTGGAACATTGTTCTCTCCTTATAATGTCATATTCCTTGATGTCTCAAGTCACCATGTGTTCTTTTTTGTCTGCCAATTGTCATTTTTAATTTCTCTATTTCTATACTATCTGTAGCAGTTGGTACAGGTGGTTTTATTTGAACTGGTTTGTTGTTTTCATTTTTATTTTTTGGTCTTTTGACTTTGCTGAATTTTCTGTTTTGTTTTGGGGGGGTTCACTTAATGAGCCAGCAAGGATGGTGAGGAGTCTTATGGATGGTGAGACCTTATGGAGTCTCACCACTAATGTTAATATATAGGAGGGCATAGGCAAGCTGGCTTGTGTTTGTGGCACACAGATACCCTTCTTTTCTGAGCTTTCAGATCTGAGATTCAGCTCTTTGTCCACTGTGAGTGCTTTTCATGAGGTCAGTACCAGTCCTGAGTTGTGGTGGAGGGAGCAGTGAAATCTAGACCACCTGCTGTTCTTTCCTCTACTAGGGACCTGGCCTGTGTGGAGCATCCACACTCCTTTGTATAGGTTTCTCCTAGATCAAAGTGTGTGCCTGAACATATTCTTGCTCTTGCCTTCCCAGAGTCCCTGGCTGGCTGGCAGACCTCCTGTCTGTGTCCCCTTCCCCCCAGACCACAGCATCTAGTTATTTCTCTCTGCTACCTCCTGTCCAATGAAGCATGAAATCTTCTGTATCTCTCCTTGATGCAGTATATGCTGGTCTCTGACATACAAGTGGTATTTCAGTCTCACCGAGCTTTGGGAATTTTAGTGTGCCTCTAGGTAACTATCAAATGTTCATTTTGTCAATGAAACAAGGAAACTTCTCTGTTCCCATCTGGGTGATGACCTCTATTTCTGAAGTTCAGTAATGGTTGGCCTACAGATGCCAGTGCATAATGGTTGATAAATAACAAGTTTATGGGAAGAATTCAATGCAGCAGTTGCCACCGAGGCAACTAGATGATAAATAGTTTGGGCTGCTATTGCCCAGTGGAGCCCTTGGAATTTTGTGTATCATAGCCTCCTAAATTTACCAATTTAATTATTTTATCCAATACATTGAAAACAGTAACAGTTTATTTTCCATAGGTAAGAATGAAAAAAATTATATTTAGGGGCCTCCCCTGGTGGCGCAGCAGTTGAGCGCTGGGCTGCGAAGGTGCCCGCAGCCTCTGCAGTGCCGGTTTGATCCCCGGCCACCGGCGAGAGTCCCAAATGGCGCGACAGACCTCTCCTGCCGCGCCCGCTGCTCCAATCAGCAGTGTGTTTCGTCAGTCTGCCTGTTCTGCTCCCCGCTTTGGCTCTGGTGAGTTCTCTCACCCTCCGTGCTTCTGACTGTACCCAGTGCTTGTATGGATAAATAAATAAATCTTGAAAATATATATTTAATTAAAATATTCACATACAACACATATTTATTACATTTATAAATAAAATATCAAGCTGTAAAGATGAAGTTCAGTACAAATTACCTCTTACTGTCTTGTGACAATCTCATTATCATGCATTGTAGGAATGTACTGACATTTAAGGGATATTGTGATAACGCACATAGTATCTCATTGATAAATTATTCTTTCTGACAATCCTGCAACAGAACTCTAGAGATTTAGGGGTTGACTCTTACCATTCCAATGAATTGGATGCTTTATTTAACTTTGCCTCTGACAAGAGTGCTAATATTTCACAATAAATTCCATTTCTCTTCCCATGCTGTGGCTTCAGTGTGGTTATATCCCTGAAACTAATTTCCCCTTCCATTGATTGCCTCAGTGAACCATAATTCCAAATCGATAACCAATGGCATACTTAACATCTTTGTTTGGAACACTAACAGATATCTCAAAATTAACATGGTCAAAAGCATAACTTTTTTTTTCTTTTAAAGATTTATTTATTTATTTATACAAGCACTGGGTACAGTCAGAAGTGCGGGCAGGTGAGAGAATTCACTGGAGCCAGAGTGGGGAACAGAACAGGCAGACTGACGAAATACACTGCTGAGGGGAACAGTGGGTGTGGCAGGAGAGGTCTGCACGCCATGTGGGACCCTCGCTGGCGGCCGGGTATCAAACCGATGCTGCAGAGGCTGCGGGCAGCTTCGCAGCCCAGCGCTCAACCGCTGTGCCACCAAAGCAGGCCCAAGCATAACTTTTTACCTGTCTGGGGCCACGGCAGGCATTGAGCAGCTTGAAATGCATATCGTTCTCCAACCGCCAATGAAAAGTGTACACGAGGGCAGTCAGCAAATAGGAAAGCACCACACCATCCAGAAAGAGGGAACAGGGAAAGCGCAGGCGCAGCAGAGGGTATATAAACAGGGTGCAGTAGGAAATAAAGGTTCCGCTTTGCAGCACATCACAAAGAGTCAGCCTCTCATTTCATCCCCAGCCCCTCTTCCATGCCCTCTCATTTCATCCCCAGCCCCTCTTCGAACCCTGCTGGTCAGGACATTTGCCCCCCACTTTTACTAAGGCATACTTGACAAATAAATTGAATATATGCAACATGCACAATGTGATGATTTGATATCCATACACATATACATAGACACATACACATTCATGTATATACAAATATGTGAATCTTTTCTTTGTCTCTTCTGCTGTAGTCACTGCTGATCCTGAGCCTCAGGTGTGCTATACACTCACCCTGGGGAACTCTCAGTATAATGTCCTTCATGCCCCCTCTGGTCAATTGTTAGATATTCCTTTGGGAATCAAAGCAAGGAGCCTCCGCTTTTGTTGCCGAACAAGGTCATCTGTAATTTTATGATTCTGTGATTAAACTGACTTTCTCAAATTTGCCAATAAAACTGACCCTTATCCAATAAATATAATTAATTGTCTCTCTCTGGCTTCTCTATTATCTCAAAACAGACACACAGAAGAGAAAAACTTGAATGACATAAACTTAAAAGTGAATAGAAAATAGTTTTCTTTTGTTAATTTTTTTTCTGTTTTCAAAATAAGCTGGTTGGGAATGATTAAATAAAAACATCAGTTTAAGAACGTTTTTAAAATATAAATTTAAAATAAAGAGGGTTTCAAAAATCTCTAAAGAAAATCCTCCTCTATGTCTATGATAAATCTGTCCATTTATAGATTTGTGAAGTTTTTTCTAGTTGCTTTTAAATTGTTTCTTATGTATGAATCTAACCAATTTAAAAATGAGGGCTAGAATGCTGGAAAGAAAATTATTTAAAATCTCATGTGTATTAGCGAAATTGAAGAAAATAGTCTGTAAATGATGCAGTGTTGTACATGCACTTCAGGCTTAACAACTATGATAAAACTTGACTTTTCAAGTATGATACAGTACTGACAAACAACTTTAAGACACTTAAAGTTATTTGGTTTCTTCATCTGGAAAAAGAATTTCCTAATATGAATTCGAGAACTAGTAATTGAGAAAACCACTAATAATATTATGGAAAAGAAAGTTAATACTCACTGAAATATAAGATACAGTACAAAACATTGTAATTTTGATTACTCTAAAGGAAGGGGGGAGTAAAATGTATAACATATGCTATCATTTTTAAACACTGTGCTAAGTGTTTTAAGTATATGTTACCCTAAGTCAAGTCTCATAACAGGCCTTTGTTATAGGTATTATTTTATCCTTTTCACAAATATGAAAATGAAGCTTAAATAGATTTGGTATCAAGTAGAATGTTTATCTCACTGTATCAGTGTAAATATACATTGTGACTCAGTTTCAGCAGAGACTCTATCATAAGAGGCACAGAAAAGATTTGTGTATATGTATACATGTATGTATAGCAAATCATCAAATTGCATCTGTGAATATTCAATTTATTTCTCAGGTATGCCTCAAAAAACTGGAAGATAAAATGTTATTTTTGACCATATTAATACAGATTCCTATTAGAGTTTCAAAGAAAGATGTCAAGGAATCCCTACCACCTTAATCAGAAATTCTAGGGATGGGCCTCAGCAGTCTGGGTTTTAGCCTGTTTACCAGGTGATTTTGAGGCACACTTTAGTTTGAGAACCATTATACTATTGTATACCTTAGGTACTAACTACATTGATTGGAAAATAACTGAACAAATATTCTCAGGTTCATTTAAAATATGAAAACCTATTTTCTTTGTTTGCTTTATCCTCTTTAAATTCACAGGACTCTGAAAAACTGTGAAGAAAAATTTGAATCTAATATGTAAAGCGTAGCAATAATAAAATTTACTTGCTGAAGTTTTGAATATCTTTTTTATTTTGTACAATGCTTTTGTGTTCATCCTGTTTTGAAGTAAAGAAAGTTCTTTAATTTTTGAATATCTAAAATTCCACTTTTAACCCCTGAAATTTGATTTTTTACTAAAGTGGCAGAAGAAAAGGTAGAGTGGGAAAAAAGGAAGAGAGACCTGGGAGCTAATATTACTACATTTTTTTCAGTATATTCCAGATAGATGACGCATTGGAAATATTTTGTTTGTTTTATCTTATGGCCTCTGCTTTCTCCCATTAAGTCCTTTATAATGAGACAAATCTATCCTTGATAAATGTGATCTCCTTCATCTCAGTTAATGAGTTAATATTCATCTATTCTGAATTGAAATCCTGGTCTACAGTGCCATCACCAAGGGCGATTTTCCTCAGGAATCAGTCTTCACAGAAAACAGAAAAGATAGATGTGTTGGGAGAAATTCCTTCAGGTTCTATTAATGAACTTTGTTTCTAGTTAACTTAGCCGAAATCAATAGCAAAACAAAAGAATCAGAATTATGTGCCCATTATGTGCCGAGTGTCAACTTCCAGGAATCTGGGGCTTTTGATGATGGACGTATGTTAAACGTTATGAAGACAAATATAGCAATCCTTTTCATTGATCTCACACGAAATACCTGAAATGTCAGTTTCCCATATTTTTAATGAAAAAATTTAATCTCTTTTAAATGTTACTAACTTATCTGAAATTATTAATAAGATATTATGCTCTAAATAGATTTTCCTTTAAATATTTTGCTTGAGCTCCTACTATTGAATTATTCTTATTCTTATGAAATGCATCCTTCACAATGCATAAGATCATACACAGACCAAGAAATGATTTGTATGCTCTATTATTAAAACTTAAAATATCTTTATTAATTTATGTTTACTTCCCCATAATCTGTTTTCTTTTGAATATAATCTTGGTTATGTTTATTCGCCCTTATTTTTTTCCTTTGGATAGCTTCAGTATCACTGGTGCTTGACTTGAAATAAATCTATATACAAATGTGAGGGAAAAAAATGTATTTCTTGTCCCTTTCAAAAATGTGTGTGGCTCTACAATTATTCAAATTTATTTTTGTTTCTTCTTGTAATTTAGTAATTGTCCTTACTAAGACCTCAAATTTTACTTACTAAATTTATGTTTTACTATTTTATGACTTACCTGTTTCCTATAAATCTATGAAGGCAATCCCTTTTCTCTTATATTTCATAATTCCTAATTTTGTATACATAGGGTATTTGTGTATTCATTTTATGTGACTTGTAAACCGTTATTTCTTGATTGTGCTGTTTTCTTTGGCAGTGTAGCACATAATTGAGCAAAATATTGAATATACTTAAGAGATGTGCTTCATATAATAAAATTTAAATGTAAATTCCATAAGACACTGACATTTCTTGTTACCCTTAACTTAGTTGAAAGAATTGTATACTTGATAGTTGAAGAACTGTATGTTTTAAGACATAATGTTCTATACCCTTCAAAGACCATAGATCAATCAAAACTAGTGGAAGAATGGTTGTTTGACAGACTGGATTAAATAAATTAATTATACTCGTAAAAATTCTTTTTTCTGGTTAATCTCATTAATATTACAGACTCCTGTTGGGCACAAAAAATTACAGAGGAATGAAACAAGACTGATTTTATTTGGAGATATTTTCTACATTTTCTCTATATCCTTTTTCCTGGAATTGGTAAACAATCTAGAATTTATTTAATTGTAACATTTTATTTTCAACTCGCATTTATTAAAAAGCATAATTATTCCAGGTGGAAATAGGCTAATTCAATGCCTTAAGCTAGGGATTGTTTTCTTATTTCCTTCATTCTGCAGGGTTTTGCAATTTAAGTATCTGTCATTTTGCTGTGCTATTGTAGAAGTAATCGTGGGTATGTCTAATTAAAATGAAACTTTGCCACTTATTATAATGTGGACAGAGCACAGATACTGAAATTATAATACCTTACTGAGCTTGTTTCTTCATCTGTAAAATGGTGTGATAATAATAATGATAGAAAATGGGCTGGAAAATGTGAAATGTTCCATCATCATTGTATAATAATATACAAGTGCTAATTATTGTTATATGACAAATAATTTATTCTATATTAAAGTATTATAGTTTCAATTACTGAGTTATATATTATTCAATTCCTTCTTATTTCCAGCTCAAAATCACCAAACAATATTTAATCAATGTCCCAGTGTGCCCGGAGCTATGCTAACTAATAGGCAATTTACAGATTCATATTTTGCCACATATTTATTAGACTTCCATTTAATGAAAAATCATAATCCAGAACTTAGTTGGGGATTTTAAATATATGTAGAAGTTTATTAGAAAATGTTTCCTAAATCAGTATGAAATGTTTGTAAACATGAAATTCAATTTGTTGGTAGGAACTTTAAGCCATACCTGGATTAAACAATTAATTATAGAAACTAGTTAATAAATAATGGACCATTACCACTCACTTATGGTGGGTTAGAAAGTGTACTGTCCTTTGAAAAAGTGATTTTTATGTAATTACCTTTCTGGTCACATTTCACACATAGAATGCAACACAGAAGTTGTTAGAAAGAAAGCTTGGTCCATAAATTTAGAGGCTATTTCTACAAGATAACAAGACATTCAAGCAATTAAGCCAATTAAATAAAAATCAGACAAATAAATTTTGGTTCACTAATTGCTGCACTGAGTTCACTATAGTTGCTTTGCTGAACTAGCACTTTTTTGTTTGACTGACAGAAAAATATTTTTAATAAAAAGAATGTGAATTCAGTAAAAAAGAAAACATAACAATGAATATTTGAATTCCTTCTGAACATTATGAATTTGAATATGTAATACACATTGTCAGAAGAAACCAAGAGCATAAAATCAGATCAATTAAAATGCTAGCCTCCCATGATATAATGCACACATGTGTGTGCATGCACATACATACACACATACGCACACACACACACATTTTGGTGCTTTTGCAAAATGAAAAATCAAAAGAAAATTAAGTTTTTATAACATTTTATTAAACAACCATGAATCACAGGATATAATTAGAGGTTTATTTTTTTGGTTTGCCCTTAAATTTTATTTTTTTTTTAGTATTGTGAATGTTCTGTTTCTTACTTTAGGTGCTAGTTGGATAGGTATATTTGATTTGTGAAAACTGAGCAAACTGTACACTTATGGTATGGGTTATTTCCTGGAATGACTCTTTTCCACTAGTAGAGAAGATAAGTCATGTTTTTATTTGAGTGAAGTACTAACAGAATGCCAAGAAGAATTTTATGGAGAAAAAAGTGCATATATGGCATAAATGTTGACACAGAACATTGGAAAGAGTCAATGGCAGAGTAAGAGGCAGGAATAGCACAGAGAACAATAATATATTTATTTGGATACCTCATGCACAGAAGATATCAAGTCAATTGTGGTTAATGGTAGTTGAATCAAAAGATGATTTCATAGCCCCAAAATATTTGAATGTTTTGTGACTAGTGGAAAAGGAAGTACAATAGTAATCAGAAAATCATGAGAGTTTTAGAAAAAACAGAAAGATAAAAGTTTGATTACCAATTATAATACTAAAGGTAGGGCGTGAAACCTCAGGCATAGATTTGACATTTTCAAGGACAGATTGTCAGGCCTTTGAAAGGTCTTTAAATGGGAAAACCCATCAAGAGCTCTAATCCTAATGTTAGAGTTTGTGCTAAATCTCAAGAGAGATTTTAAAGCATCTTATCTAGAGGTACATGGTTCTGATTACAAGGTAAAGTATATTTTGTTTACTTAATATCTATAATAAAATGAACATAAAGCACTTTAAAAAGTATACCAAGTATCATACACTAGTATAGTAGTAATGATCAATATCTAGAACATTATCCCCAGGCCATACCAAAAGTGGTAATGTTTACTCTGTTCCCTCCAACAGTATTACAGATAGAGCACTATAGCTTACTGGGAATTTTCCTTTTGCAATGGGTATTTGCAGCTTATGCTTGCTTTATGTCCTTGTTGATTTTTCCATTTGCTAGTGCCAGTACCAATTTGCCAGTACCAAAATTGTACCATCCTACTACTGCTATACTATTTTTTAATGATTTATTTATGCATATAAGAACTGGGGTGTAAGCCAGGGGTGGGGGGAGGTGAGAGAATTCACCAGAGAGAGTGGAGAGTAGAACAGGATGATCTTCTGAAATACACTGCTGAGGGGAGAAGGAGAGGTCTGCTGCGCCAGGTGGGTTAGCTCCCTGGCAGGCCAGGAATCAAACTCAGGCTGTAATGGCTGGCAGTATTTTGATAGCACTGTCTTTAATCCCTGCGCCACCAAGGGATAAGAGGCCCCTACTGCTATACTATTGACTCTTCTTACTGTTACCAATGTTGGTTTTCAGAATGGTTTGTTCTAAGCTGTTATGATTCTCATACACTGCAAAAGGAAAGACTTCCTTATCTTTTCACAGCATACTCTTTTTCTTGCAACTTGAAAAATGTTTCATGGGACTGGGACATGAAACCTCTACCTTTGCCAGATTCAGAGTTTTTCTTCCTCACCAGTTGTCAGTCAGTGTCCAGAACTAAAATACAGAGTCTTGGTTATCTCTTATTTCTAGGCATGTTCTCTTCTTTCTTGGAATATATCACTAATTTTAAAAAATGGTATGGCCACAGTTTTAAAAACTGATTTCTTGCAGTAAAAGAGTTTTTGTCACTGTTGTTCTCTGCTGGCTGGCTCCCATACCAAATTTTGGAAGTGGATGTATGATAGGGGCCCATTGCTAACAGAAAACAAAATGAAGACACAGAGTAATTACCCAAAGGAGGGAGCAGTACTTGACATCAGGCTCACTGTCTCCTAATATAATGTAGATTACCAACTAGCAAAGTCAAGAAGATCCAATGTTTCCATCTTGTAGGTTTGGGACTTCGCTCTTATCAGTCAGGGAGCAGACAGAAATAGCGTATAAGAGAAATTAATCAAAGAGAATTCAGTGAAAGGATAGCAATAGAGCTGAATCACAGAGTTGAGGGAGACAGCAAGAGGTCATGCAGCACAAAGGGATTTGCCATAGTGCTACCACCCACTGGCCTGAAAGTTAGAGAATAGGTTTGAGAACCTGGAAGATTCTATACTATGGAAGAAAAGCCTCAGAGACAAATTGGAGTAGCAGACAAATGTAGCCATTGATAAGCTGTAGCCAATAGGGAAGATATAAAACATAAACACCCAACCTCTCTCTTCTTTACCCTCTGAGCTTCTACTAATGCCCCTTATCAGCTGAACCCAAACAATAGCCACCTGGCAAGGAGAGCTGGCGGTTGATCTGTAGAAGTCAGTCTCCTAAAACACAGGGCAGTGTACAGAAGGACAAATAAAAGATAGGCAGGTGAACTGGGAAAGAGTCAGTATAGCCCAGTCTTTTTGCCATTCAAATTCTATCATCACTCTTTTATTTAAATTTTTTTAAAAACTATCATGTTGAGAACAAAGGAAATACAAATGTATAACCTACTTTGTCACTGTAGTTCCAGTGGCCTACCCTCTACCTATTTTCCATTAGATGCTACCAAGTGATTATTTTTTTTTAAAGAGGCATGTATTTTATTTATTTGTTTGTTTGTTTGTTTGTTTATACATGCACTGGGTACAGTCAGAAGCGCGGGAGGGTGAGAGAATTCACCAGAGCCAGAGCGGGGAGCAGAGCAGGCAGAAGGACTGAAGTACACTGCTGAGGGGAGCAGCGGGTGGCAGGAGAGGTCTGCACGCCATGTGGGACCCTCCTCCGGTGGCTGGGGAGCAGCCGGGGATGGAACCGGTGCCGCAGAGGCCGTGGGCAGCTTCGCAACCCAGTGCTCAACCGCTGCGCCCCCGGGGAGGCCCACAAAGTGATTATTTTTTAAAAAATCGTTACCGCTACAGAACATAAATTACCATTGTCATACATACAACAAAACCCAGAATCCCATATTGAGCATTTGGTTCTTGTGTGAACCATGCTACCAATTATTTATCAGAATTTTATCAGAAATCAGATTTCACATTCAAATTTTAATTAAAGGAAGTATAATGCAACTATTTCATAGATACATGGGGAGGGGTAAAGATGGGCCTCCCTGGTGGCACAAGGGGTTAAGCACCACACTGTGAAGCAATCTGCAGCCTCTGCAGCATGAGTTTGATCCCCATGAATCCTCTCACCCCCCCCACCTCTGGCCTGTACCCCAGCTCTTGAATGCATAAATAAATAAATTTATAAAAAAAAAAAAAAGGAAACAATGACAAATGGTAAAGTGCTCAGATATTAGCAATGCCTTGACTCTGTAGTATCACTATGCCTGACTGGGCAAGGGGAAGAAGCTGGGATTCAGTCTGATGGGAGTGGGAGTTGTTATAAAGACTAAGTCTGTTAGATGAATAGGACCAATGTTAAAACCGTCCTGATAGAGAAGGAACAAATACCCAGTCAATTTTGTTTCCTGCCTTTTACTCTTTTGCCAATGCATATTCCTGGATAAAACCAAATGGAAGCAGAAGTTGAGAGAGCCTGCATGCTGCCTTTTATATTTTTTTTTTTCTTAAATACTACAGAGCAGGGCAGAAAAGAATGAAAATGAATCAAGATTGTCACATGGAAAAAAAAACTAGCATTGTCATTAACTTTGATCTCTTCTAAGTTAAAAGTGAGTCGGTGATATATTTCAGTTGGAAGTTAAAAATAGTTAAAAAGATTTGGAAAAGAAAAATCTTATCACATTAGTAGATCTCACACTGGGTCCCAAAGGAACACTGATGAGACTTTTGTTTCCTTTTAAGTATTTAGTTGCCTGATTCCCAGTATTCTGTCTCACTGAGTAAGATTCCACAGTGAAAAACAAAGTGAATAAAATACAGTTATCTATTTACTTGGCCATTTGGCACATATTTCACAAGTTCCTCCTTGACATAATTGACATAATGAAAGGCATTTAAAACCATATTTTTGAATTATTTGATAAGAGGAATACTAGGACAGGGAGGGAAACATAATGTTGAAGGAGAATAAAAGTCAGGAAGAAATTGGAAGGCTATTATCCAAAAATCAATCAAAACATTCAAAATTGCATCAGGGAAAATTCTCATTCATTTTCAGAGTGACAAATCTATGCTGCTTCAGTAATGGCCACAAAAGTCAGATGCTTGCTTTGCTCCAGCAAGGAAACATATCCATCATAAGGTTTAATATGCTCGTGTACACTTTCTTGAAAGCTTTGCTAACGCCTGCTGATTTACCTGCAATACATTTTCCAGAAACTGTTGAGTAAAATGACAACATGTATATTTAGTTTCACACTTCAGTCTGTCCAATTAGCAGTGTTTGCAGAACCAGCTGTGAGCCCAGGAGAGGATTTAATTTTAAGTGTAGCAGTCTAGTTAACAAACAAACAAAAAAAGCAACAAGCTAAACTACAAATTTGCTGAGTGTTAGCTTCCAGTCATTTTTCTGAGAAATAGCTCTTTATCGCTATTATTAAAAATTGCTCAAAGAACTGACTCCTGAAATTATATAAAGGAGTAGCATGAGGCAGGCTACTATGGTAGACACCATATTAGTAAGTTTGATAATTACCTGGATACCTTGGGCAGATTCTCTTCTCTCACTTAATCTTGGTTCACTCATTCTTCCCTGCTCATTTTCATTGATGATGACATGAGATTAAAAAGCTTTGAAAACAGTAAAGTCATACACAACACTAAAATGTGGGAAAAGGAAGAAAATTGACTTTTACACAAAAAGAATCAACCTAGTAGATTTTTCCTTCTTCATTAACTATTTAGGCAATACCAAAGTGCCATTTGGGAGTATATAGCTGAATTACCAGAGACAGTACTATTAAAAAGTATTAATTTGGAGACATCGAAGGAGTTTATGTAGTCTGTTCTTAGAAATATATAAAAGATGACCAGTAAGTCATCTATTCTAGATAATATTAGCCAAGGATAGAAATTTCTTTAGCAATTTGTATTATCCATACCAAATATATAATGATAAGAATTATCTAAGTAATAATAAATTTAAATTATCTCATTAGATTGTGTTTTCAAAAAAGAATAAGTATTAAATGTGATAATTATCTCTGTTAAAATTAACCTCAGCTCTAGCTGAGGAAAAGAGAAAGTAAAATCACAAAAATAAAATATTTAAGAGAAAATGAATTCCAAAAGTCTATCAAAATCTAACTGAAATGAATATATAAATATATGATGAAACAGTTCTTGATAGGAAATACTTTTATTAATGAATAAAACATTTTAAAAATGAATTAAATCTGCAAATATAGAAGTAGTAACAAAATATAAGAATCAAAGAATAAGAGAAGAAATCAATAATAAGACACAAAGGAAAGAGACAGTATAAAAGAGTGGAATTCATTCATCGAATCGATGGATTGTATATTGAAAATAAACAAATCATAAATTTAAAATGAAATAATAACTCACCTATCAATAAAAACACAAGCCAAATACTCAAAAATGGAAATAAGAAAGAGGGTATGTGGTATCATTTCATATAAAAGGCTGAAGCCACATAGCACTACAGCCATGTAGTTAAGATTGCAAGATAAAATATAAGATGCCCCATTAAATTTAAATTTCAAATAAACAACAATTTTTTTATCATATTTATCTTAAATATTGCATGGACATGTATATAATAAAAGGTCCTTTTTGTACTTTATCTGAAAATGTATTGTAAATTATTTAGCTAAAATTCAAATTGAACTGGCATTTCTCAGTTTTATTTGCTAATCCACCAATTCTACTTGCATTGTACATACAAAATAGGGTTTATCAGATGAGAACTTAGCAGTAGGTAAATAGCCTAAAGCACACAATTCTCTGAAGTAGCAATAACCTAATAGTTGAAGTGTACAGGTGAGCTACATGCACCACCACCTGATCACAATAAAAGCAGCCCCACCCCTAAGTATTACATATATATATATGGGTAGGAAGTGGAGGAGTAGGAGCAAAAAACATCTATGCTACTCTACAACAAAGGAAGCATACATATTAGTGAAGTAGCCTTGTTATGAATGGTGAAATTTAGTACCTGGTGTATCTTTAAACCAGCTCCTGCTGACATGACTCATACCTGGTAAGCTACCAGAAATCCTTAAGCCAATTTTGGAACACACATATGTCCCACAAAATCCTGTTATTTTCCTGGATTTCAACTTATTAGCATAGAGCTATATGATTTTTTAATGATTTTTATCATTATTTTTATTTATTCTGTACTTTTTGTGCCCCCCTCCTGCAAGTGAAAGACAAATCATAACCACAGAGCCTCACTTATTCTCTCAGTTTGGTGTCTTTGAATGCAACTGACTTACTGCACATCATTCAAGAATACTCTTATAGTAATATATCCAAAAGAACATATGGGGCCTCCCCGGTGGCACAGCAGTTGAGCGCTGGGCTGCGAAGCTGCCCACAGCCTCTGCAGCACCAGTTCAATCCCCTGCCGCCAGGTGAGGGTCCCACATGGCACGCAGATCTCTCCTGCCGCCCGCTGCTCCCCTCAGCAACGTATCATCAGTCTGCCTGTACTGTTTCCCACTCTGGCTCTGGTGAATTCTGTCACCCTCCCGTGCTTCTGACTGTACCCAGTGCTTATATAAATAAATAAATAAATCTTAAAAAACAAAA
Source organism: Talpa occidentalis (assembly GCF_014898055.3). NCBI lineage: Eukaryota > Metazoa > Chordata > Mammalia > Eulipotyphla > Talpidae > Talpa > Talpa occidentalis. The sequence goes on from NW_023605083.1 coordinate 57,304,659, forward strand.
AACAAGCAAACAAAAAAATATGGTTTAACTATTACAAGTGGTACATGTATAACTAAATTGTACAATTATAAATAGGTAATAAAATAAAAAATTAAAAAATTAAATTATACCAATTACAGATATCAACAACACAAAATACCTAGAAATAAATCTTTAAAAAGTCACATAAGACTGGGCCTCCCTGGTGGCGCAAGGGGTTAACCACCACACTATGAAGCAATCCACAGCTTCTGCAGCACGAGTTCGATCTCTGGCCAGCCAGGGAGCAACCCACATGGTGCAGCAGACCTCTCCTGACTTGCCCGCTGCTTCCCTCAGCAGTGTACTTCAATCAATCTGCCTGTTCTGTTCCCCACTCTGTCTTTGGTGAATCTTCTCATTCCCCACATCTCTGTCCTGTACCTCAGCTCTTGTATGCATAAATAAATAAATCTTTAAAAAAAAAAAGTCACATAAGACCAGAAAACTAGAAGTTATAAAACTTTGAGAGAATTGAACAAATAGCTGAATAAATAGGATATATCACTTTCATGAATTCAACATTATGAAGATGTAAAATATCCCCAAAATGATCTTTTAGCTTCATTGTAAAACCCAGCAAAACCCCAACATATTCTGTAGAAGTTGACAAATTGATTCCAAAATTTACATGAAAATACAGAGAGCCAATGATAACCAAGACTATCTTAACTGTAACACAGCTGTAGGATACACACTGATAGTTATCAGACACATTACAAAATTATAGTAATTAAGACAGTAACATGAAGATGGACACATAGTCATGAGGAACATTATATAAATGCTAGAAGTAGGCACACATGTACACAACCAACTGGTCTTTTATGACAAACACATCACTTCAGTATAATACTAAAAAGCAACCTTCTTCTTAGTAAAATGGTATCAGACAAATTGAATGAACACTTGGAAAACAATAGTATTGCTATCTCATAATATGCAAAAATAAATTCTAGATGAAGTGTACATCAAAATGTGAAAGGTAAAATAAAAATTTTTAAGGCAACATATATAAAAGATGACCAGGCAAAGATATCAAAAATAGGTCACAAAAAGCACTAACCATTAAGAAAAAAAGGATCAATTTCATCAAGAGATGAAAAGACAAGCCACAGAGTAGGAGATGACATTTTCAATACATGTTTTCAATCTGATTCATGATCTCCCCTTCCTGCTTGCCTGTCCTACAGATTTGTTTTCCCATCCCCCACTATTGCATAAACCAAATTAACCTGCTTCTGCTCCTCTGGCTGAATTCTTATATAGAACTAGTTTCCTATTGCCATGGAACAAACACAAAAGTAATGACTTAAAAAAACATACATTTATCATTTCACAATTTCTGTGTACAAGGAGTCAGGCACAGTCTAAGTGTTTTTCTGCTAGAGTCTCATAAGGATGTAATCAAGGTATTATCAGGCCGCCTTCATTATGGTTCCATTTCGTATGGTGATTAGTAGGATTCACTTCTTTTCAATTATAAAACCAATGTCCCCATTTTCTTGCTAGCCATTTCTTGCTGCTCTCAGCAACTTGAGGTCACAACCTAGCACCTTATATTTTTAAGATCAATAGCAGAATCTCTTTCACCTTTAAGACCCTCTTTTAAAGAAATTGATTGATTAGGTCAGGCTGACCCAGGATAATCTCTGAATTAATTTAAAATCAACTGAGAATTTTAATTACTTCTTTAAAAATTCCTTGATCTTCACCATATATTATAATCTAATAATGAAAGTGTTAGCCATCTGAACACAGGTCCTGCTCACATTCAAGGAAGGATACTCTACAGAGTTTTTACCTTAGGGACTAAAATCTTGAAGGTCATCTTAGAATTTTGCCTATAAAAGTCCAGACTCTAGAACCCATGGTTCCTAGCCTCATACATGCAAAATATGTTTATCCAAAGGTTCTTAAGAACCTCATCCCATTTTAGCATTAAGCAAAAGTTCAAAATTTCATGCTCTGAATCATATCCAAGTGATTAATGAGCCTCTACCCAACCCTGATGTAATATTAGGTATAATGCCTGGGACTCAAGTCCTCTCTATTTCCACACTGTGAAACTAAAGTTACATGATACCAACCCCCAATGGTGAACATATAATGGTAAGACAAAATAAACATGAAATAGTAGCTTTGAGCATTCCAATTAAAAAATTACAAAAATGGATGTCAGAAGGGATCCATGGCAGTTCTGAAATCAAGAGTTCTTTGACCAGGTTTCAAATCCTGGAAATTATCCTCCATGATTTTGAGTTTCACCCTTAGGACTCTTGAATCTGATCGGGGTCATTCCTTTTAGTAGCCTGTTTCCTTCTAGAAGAATCTTGGAATTCTGACAGTCTCCATTAATTTTACTACCTGCCCTTTTTAGTTCAGGTTGGCAGTCTTCTACTGAAAGAATTTTCTCAAGAAGTCTGAGACTCTTGTGTGGATTTTCACTAAGTTTCATTCCATTTTACAAAAGTCATACCCACAAATCTTTTCAAAATATTACTTCCTCTGTCTGTCTCCTACTGTGATGGCTGAGGGTTAAATGTGCTTAAATTTCCTAGTGGTCATCTGGTTTGATTGAAGGATTCTGTGAAAGATATGCACTTAATTTCAAGGAAAGGGCCTTTTGTGTGACTGCATATTCTGACCTTTGATCTTTCAGAAGTTTTAGCAAAAGATTGTATAGATACACACTCAGCCTTTTCTTTATGCCACCATTTCAGTTGACATTTTTGGCTCTTACTATCTTTTGATATCCAGAAAGGCAGAGAATTTTCAAAATTATCTGGTCTTAACACCTTTTATTTAACAGTTGGTACCTCAATTCATCTTCCCTGCCACATAATACTATAAGCAGCAAGAAGAAATCAGTAGCAGCTTCAAAAACTTTGTTTGGAAATCTTCTTAGCCACAGAACCAATTTCCTTGTTTACCACATAACTGCAGGAGAAAAGTGGGATGGTGTTCTTTTCAACAAAGGAATGAATCATTTCTTTTTCCTGAATTTGTTAGTAACCTGGTTTACTGGAGTAATTTGACTTGGATTCTAACAACGTGGAAAGGGTTCAAGAAAGACTCATTTTTTCTTTAATCAGTCATATGTATCCCTTAATACCAGAAGCATCATTCCTGTAGCCCTTGTCAGAGTAAGTCCAGAAAAGCAAAAACCAAGCTGTGAGTAGCAGAGTGAGAAAATATCCTTGTAAATATTTTTTATTTTTTTAAAGATTTATTTATTTATTTATACTAGCACTGGGTACAGTCAGAAGTGCAGGAGGGTGAGAGAATTTACCAGAGCCAGATTGGAGAGCAGAACAGGCAGACTGATAAGGTACACTGCTGAGGGGAGCAGCAGGCAGCAGGAGAGTTCTCTCACGCCATGTGGGACCCTCCCCCGGAGGCCGGGAATCGAACCATTGCTGCAGAGGCTGCAGGCAGCTTCGCAGCCCAGCGCTCAACCACCTGAGCCACTGGGGAGGCCCTCCTTGTAAATATTTTTAAAATCTTGCCAAAGTTTGAATCCTTGTCATTCATAACTTAAATAATCAGAAATTTGTTTTCAGTGTATATTAAACAATGGTATGAAATTTGAGCTGAGAAAGGAGGATATTATTAAAATTATTACAATCATACAACAAACTAAAGAAAGCTCTACAAACTAAAGAAATCCTCTACAACCATAGAGGATTATGTTCTTAGAACTGTAAGTGGGATAAGGAACTCCACATGCATGTAAAGTTCCAATTATGTGACTGACTCTTCATAAGCTATTGCACATTACAAATTCCTGTCCTGCTGTGGAGAACAATTGTCTAGCATGGAATAAAGAGAGCAGGGTTAATGGAATTGACCTTGAGAATGACAAAGTTCCAGAAGCACCAGAGACTGGATTTACTTTTTATAGAAAAACCTGTTAATCATTCTGAATATTTTCCTTTGTTGAACCATCTTCCCAACTTCATAGTCATTCTTAAATTCCATGGCAAAATTTCTCAATTAAGACACATAAAATTTGATTCAGAACCACCAATTATTTTTCTTAAAACCTACGTGTGCTTTTTCCTCCCTCTCCTAGTCTCTTATATATATACATATGAGAAAAGGAAATTGGTTCAGTAGCTAAGATTTCCAAACAAAGTGTGTAAAGGTGCTACCTGGTTTCTTTTTGCTACTTATAGTAATATGTGGCAAGGAAGATGAATTGAGAGAGAAACTGTTAAACAAAAGGTGCTGTGTGTGTGTGTGTGTGTGTGTATGTGTGTTCAGTTCCACTGATTCATCCTACATTTCTCTGTCTGAAACATTGAATTAAAAATCATTTGGTTATCCATTTTGCCACAAGCAAGGAGGTCTAATTCTAGAACATTGGTTAAACAGAGGGTAGGAATATGGCTTGGCATAAGTCTCCCCAAACCCTAGGACACAAGCTCTAATTACAGGGGAATAAGTCTTCAGTTAAGTAGGTACTTTCACAAAAGGCTCACCATAGGAATTTGGCTTAATAGACAAGGTATGGTCTCCAGTGGTTCAGCAAATGGTTGACTCTGGGACAGAGCCAGTGGCAAAACCAATAAATAAGACAGTAATGGGATGGCAGGCAGAATCTGAAATGCCTGATATTAGAAATAATTGCATAAATCTACATGCTTAGTATTCAGGGGGTTTGTAGGAATCCCCAGAGTGACTGACTGGCCAGAGTCAACTGAACTTCAATTATAAAATGGGATGGGAGAACCAGGTAATTTACTTGCACAGAAATTCAAATTAGAGATCAGAGGAAAAAACTATATCTTGTGGACTAATAACCCTGAGGATTATCAAAAGCACCTTCTATATTAAATATTTTATAGCCATTATGTTATTCAATCATAAGATAGGTGGTAGGCAGAGGCAGTAATGGGGATAGACAGTTTTTGAAAGGGCTTCCGATAATCTCCCTCTCCTCATGCTTTTGTGTAAGCCTCTCCCTTTTTGTGAGCTGGAATAGTGACTTGCGTCAAATTAATAGAATATGACAAAAATATAAAATATCAGTTTCAAAATTAGATTCTAAAATACTGTGAACTTCCTCCCCCTGGTCTTCACTCTCTGACTCTTCTCAAATGGCTTGCACTGATGAGGCAAGATGCCATGTTTTCAGTTTAATGTGGCAGGAGAAGCCATGTGATAAGAAACAGAGGTGGGGCCTCCCCAGTGGCACGGTGGGTTGAGCGCCACGCTGTGAAGCTATCTGCAGCCTCTGAAGCACGGGTTCCATTCCTGGCCAGCCAGTGAGATACCCACATGGCGTGGCAGTCCTCTCCTGCCTCACCCGTTGCTCCCCTCAGCAGTGTCTTTGGTACGTCTGCTTGTTCTCCTCTGTCTCTGGGGAATTCTCTCACCCTTCCGTGCCTCTGACCTGTACCCCAGTTCTTGTATAAACAAATAAATCTTTAAAAAACAAACAAACAAATAAATAAATAAATAAATAAATAAATAAAGTATGGCTAAAAGCAAAAAAAAAAAAAAGAATAAAACAGAGGTGGACTCTCCAACAGTCCAACAGTCAGTGAGAATCTGTGGCCCTCATTCTAACAATGCTTGCTAAATTTAATGCTGTAAAGAGTCATGTGAACTAACTGGGAAACTAAGTGAGTCTTCAATTGAGACCATGGAACCTTAACACATATCTGTTTTGCCTTTTGTTAGACCAAGGACTCAGTTAATCCACGCTCAAACTCCTGCCCCAAAGAATTTGTGAAATAATAAATATATTTTTTAACTTCTAAATTTTGAGAGTTTGTTATGAAACAACAGATAACTAATAAATATGTATTTTGAAAGTCAGTGACCTCCCCTCAACTTGAGCTATTGTGTTCATAGCTATGATTTATTATAACAAAAGGATACAAATTAAAATTGGCAATGAGGAAAGGTACCTGGGATGTTGTCCAGGTAAGGCCAGGTGCAGAGCAGCTTTTAAGTTGCTCCCAGTAGAGTTGTGTGAACAGTGTTTATTTCTCCCTTCAATGATGTATGACAATATGCACATAGTACTGTCAGCCACAGAAATTTATCCAGTCCTTGGTGTCTAGAAATTTACTGGGGGGTAGCCACATAGACATGAGAACTGCCTGCCTGACTGACCTTAGTCTCCATCTTCTCCAGAGGTCAAGCTAATACTGTTTGACTTAAGGCTGCCAACATAAATCATATTGTTAGCATAGAATTACCAGTGTGGCCCAGGGCCCCTAGATAAACAAAGACACTTACTGAGCAGGATGTCTCAGCGGCTTAAAGGTTGCCTCCCAAGGAGACAGGAGCAAAGGCCAACCTTCTCTTTTGGCAAGGTTAATCTTTCAGCATTACCTGTACTCAATATTCTTGTTTTAGCTCTAAATTTATTCTATTTCTCAGACTGCAGACTTCTGTTAATTTGCAAAATTCATTGCAACCAACCCACATTTCTGAAGATGAAAGTTATTAATGGCCTTTATGCCAGTTATCAATGTTTTGCCTCTCAGCAACAAATCCATTCTTTATTGTCCTGCTTTGTCATAACAGAGTCAGACCCTGTAAACATTTCTCTTTTGCCACCTGGCATGATGTTAAATTCTGTCATCAGAGAATGCTGGAAGGACACTACAGAGGAAGAGGCTTCTCTTTCTGATCTTACTGTGCTCCTCTCTTGCTTCAGAGGTCAGTATGCAGGACACTGGCCGCAGCAGAAGGACGCAGTGGTGTTTTCCTCCCAGTGGTTTTTACATCCCAGAGTTCTGTCAGATCCCCCGCTGGCAGAGAGTTCAGTGCAATTCCAGTAGGCAGACTTCTCAGAAAATTCCACCAGCTCCACTATCTATTCCCAGGAAGTTCAGTACCAATTCCACAGTACGGTTCCCAGAAAATCCCACTGGCACCGCCACTGGCTTCCCTCCCTGTCAGTATTGAAGGAGCACTAGGGCTTCCCTCCCTGCCAGTCTTGAAGGTGCCCTAGTGCCAGCTTGCACTAGCAATGCAGCAGTGCTCCTGAAACAGCCTCCTAGGAAGTTTTGTTGGCATTAGGGGCCCAGTCCCTGTTTTGCCAGTCTCAACCTGCGGCACCTTCAGTGGACCACAGCCACTTCTATGAGACCTGGATCTCAGTCTTGGTGGTGGTCTTGTCTACATTTTTTCTTTCCTTGATTATTTTGCATCAGCCCTAAGGTGCATACTGTTTCTACATCTGCTTTTCTTATGTATTTTGGAATTATCATCCCCACATATAGTTAATTGTCTGTTAATTGGTTAATCATATCGTCCTTCATATAAAAGTTCCTGCTCAAACTAATCTGTGGTTTGAGTCCTGACTGGGTCCCTACAGATACCATCTTTAAAAGACATAAACATAATTTTATGTGATGTATTTTGCCGATAGTTAAAAAAAAAAAACAGTAGAAAGTCTTTTTTTGGAATATTTCCTAACAAATTTGCTGGGAACTTGTGAACTCGTTATGCTAAAATTCTCCCTAAGCATTTGTGTACTTTTAAAGGAAAACAACAACAACAACAACAAAAAATCTGTAAAAATTCTCTCTGATAACAAGAAGAAAACCAGGTAAAACTTTCATTTTCACTTTGAGGACAACTGTGGAATAATACATATTAATGTGCTGCCTACAAAAAGGCAGTTTTAAAGTAATTAAGCATGATGCACACTTGTAATGATCTCCAAGAAGATGTTGAAAGCAAGAATAAGATTATTTTAAATTTCAAGAAAAGCATCCCAAATTTGAGATAAACTTTATAAACTTAACTCATTATTCTACATGCTGCATCTGATATATAGGTATTATTGCCTGTGTTTATTAGGGCTGGGATACTGTGTTTGGCTCCTTGAAGGCACTCAGCAAGTTTATGAACTGCATGTCTGATGCATATCTATTGCTTTATGGTTAATTCAGTAGCTGGCATCTGAACTAAAAGTACAAGGAATCTGCCCGTCCTGACTTTGACGATTTTATCTTGGCACAGGTAGGATTAGAAATAGAAAATCCACACGGTAGTGTCGAGGAGTACTTACTGCCAATGGTCTCCTGAAAATCTCACTTTTCCTGCACTCTGTCTTTCTCCTGAGTTTAGATTGTTGCTTCAGTGAAAACTGTTACAGAATCAACACCTGAAGAACTAATAAAAAGATCTGTTCAGTATCTACCATGTGCCATGTGCCTCACACACTCTGTAATTTTACCCATGCCCCAGTGGGTAGATGTTATTATCACCATTTTATAGATGAAAGAAATGAGGTCCTGTGATCCTACATGACTTCTCAACATCACACTTTATTAATTACAGAAGTAGGAACTGTTGCCAGATTATCTGATTCAAGACCAGATTCATTATGCTGCATTAACTCTTTAAATCAAAAACCTAAAAAAATTTTTTTAAGTTTATCCAAACACTCACTATCTAATGTAGAAATACTATCTATAATATTCCCGACAGGTGTCTCTGCTTAAACTTCTAGGGATGAAGATTATTATTCCATCAGTTCAACTTTTATACCTTTCAATTTACCAGGAAGTTCTTTTGTATAGATGTTCATAGTCTTTCTTCCCACTGACTTCCCCTCAGTGGTTGTAACTTTGCTCTCTGGCATGCTTTCTAGCAGTTGTAACTGTGCTGTCTTCTCCCAGAACTAGTATGACCTCTGTTTCACACACCCACTGAAGCAGCAGAAAGGCATGATATCTCTCTGTGTCTAGCATATCCCTCCCTCCATTTTATTAAATTGGGACCCAACTTACAATAGACTTTCTCAGGTTCTCAATATTTGGTTTTAGCTATTATAGCTACTAGGATGTGTATAAGCCTTCTGTCCTTATTACTTAAATGGAAATATTAGACATTTTTACGCTGTTTTATGCACTCCAAAGAACAGATGGTAGATGTTGATTTGGTGGAACCCCCACCTATATATCCAGACTCATGAAAATCAGCTTGCATCTATGCTCTGGGGAAGCACTTAGAGGATCCTTTGTGAGTAGAAGTCATCATGGAACTTTGGCATGAAACCAACTAGGAAAGCAGGGGGTAGTGACGAGGACAAGGAAGAATATTGGCAGCTCTGTGAGCCCTGGAGGGGGAAAAAAAACTGAAATAACTTCAACTATGGTGCAGAGATGGGACAATACTTCTAATTCTGGAATTAGAGAACAGATGTCTGGTTCTGGAAATAGGAATCCAGGTCTTTTTTGAAGGTTTGAGAGTCAAGCGAGTGTCCTTCGCAATGAATCAGGTTGACCTTCATAAATTTAGAGAAGAGAAATATAATCACTTTCTACCTGTATATCTTCAAAATGGGACATTGGTCTTCTCCTGCACTTGGAAAAGAATTTATACCATCAAGTTTCTGGTTCTCAGACTGTAATTAATACCACAAGCTTTCATTCGTCTCTAGCGTGCAGGAAGGAGATAGGAGATTGTGGGATTCTCAGCTTCCATAATTGTATGAGCCAGTTCCTTAAAATAAACTTTAATATATCACCTGTTGGTCTGTTTCTCTGGAAAACCCTGGCAATAATATACTATCCTCTATCAAACTTTAAACTTCAGCTAAACTGAACTATTTCTAGTTTCCCCAAAATATCTTCTCACACATCTCTGAGCTTGAACATACTTTCCTTGATATTTATGACAGCATTTCAAACATTTACAACATGCACACACACACACACACACACACACACACACACTTACTTCTTTAATTGGCTAAATATTCTATGCAGTGTCTCCATACTCCCACTCTCCTGAAAAAGTAAACCTCAACTTAATACATTAATTTCCCTTAGGGACTGTTATTTTATTTTAAATTTAGCATATTTTCAGATTACATATGAGGTTGAGTGTCAAACAATTTATGCTCTGCTCACCAAATATGATAATGGTGATGATGATAACAACAACAATAACTTCTGTCATTTACTGAGTGCTTACTACATCCCAGGCTCTCTGCTAAGTACTCTTTATGTATTATTTATCATAATCTGCCCAAGCAATTTAAAGAATGTTACCCCTATTTTTAAGATGTGAAAGCCATGAATTAAAAAAATTAAATATCTTGCTTAAAGCCATGCAGCTAATAAATGGGACTAACTGAAAGCTAGGTCTAGTCTCATCTTAGTTTCTGCTCTGAATCATTTTGTATACTGTCACTTAACCACAAAAAAATAAAATGCCAACTCTTAAGCTTTTCATTTATATGGTAATTCTTGCCTATCTTTCCATATATATTCTGTTTAAAATTGCAATATAAATATGCAAACAATTAAAAATTAATAAAAGGCAAGCTAGTAATCTAAGTTATAGGTATGCATTTGGGGTAATCTGACAGGTGCACAGTAGGGGGTGTTGTCAACACAGCATAAGCCCTGGACAATATCTACTGCAAAGCAAGGGAGAATATGACCCAGTTGTCTTGAAATCCCATTTCCTATATGTTCCCATTGAGATTCTGTCAATGCAAAGCATTTGAAGAAGACCTAGAAATACAAAGGGGGAGGGACAAATCACTATTTTCAAGTGTTATCTATAAGCTGACTGCAGTTTCCCTAGGTTTCCAGGGATTTTCCTGAGAATCTTCCACTTTTTCAGTACAAAAAGCTGATTATATGCTGGTAGCATTCCACACCTCTACTTCTACAGCCCTTTCCAATATTTCTACAGCATAAACTTCTATTTCCCTGTTTTAATTTCTCTCTCTATTCAGAATAGCTAACAATGTGTTTGTACTTCTAACTAAACCCTGACTAATGTTTGTTTCTATGCTATCTATCATTAAATAAGCTAACATTAAAAGGAAATATTTGATGAAACCATACAAAGATAATCTCTAATGGTTAACAAAAGGGAAAAATGTTTTTTTGGAATCCAATTCTAAAGTCAAGGGTTTAAGAGCATCTTTTAAATGGGGTGTTCTGATTATCTGCAGGGTCTAAAAATCTAGGGCAATATTATGTTCCAAGAAACCTCAGCATACTAGTATGTATATTGATGCTTTGTAAATCAATGGAACAATTTGTGGGATAAATGTGATTCCTAGTCCCAAATTGCTCCATATTAAAAAAAAAAATGAGATTAGCAGGGCTAGTGTGGAAGTTGTTTTGTACGGTTTGCCAGTCTTTATTTTCCACCATATACTTGTTTTGTTTGTTAACCTACTATCTCCCTTATTAGATGATAAGATCCTTAAAGTCAAGGGTCCTGTATTATTCACCTTTAAGTTGCCATTCCTACCCAGGGTCTGGCATGTTAAGTGTGAAGTGTTTGCTAAGTTGAATCGAAACAAGTTTGTGAAAGTCAAAAGTACACTGTAGCAGAAGGGATCCAAAATCAACTTAAACTTCTGATCTGCCTCACAGGCTCATGGGAATCTTATAAAAAATTTAAGAAGTCTGGAAAGCCATCTGAGATAACATGGAACTTTCTAAAGCTGCCTTTGAGATTTCAAACTTTCCTGAGCATCCTAAGTAGGACTATTCCTGCAGGACCTTATTTGAAGATATTCAATATGTTACATACCTAAAAATGGAACTTAATTAATCAATTGTCCTAACTCATTTTGTATAAATAGTGCCATTAAGTGGCTGCAGTATTTTAAGAATCATGAAACAATAAGCAATTTGCTACTTAATCTTTTATATTTATCCTTAGATAAAAATTTTGTTATAAGACTTGGAAAGATACTAAGTCTTATTTGGGGACCACCAACAGTTAGCTCAATAATTAATTAGTCAGAAGACTATTCAAGGTGCTTAAAACCCCAGAATACAGTAAGTTTAGTGAGTTGTTGGCACATGCAATAAAACCTTAGAGTTCATTATTAAAGATAATATACTGCCTACTGGAAACTATACAAAAATAGTAGAAAATGAAGTCTATTACATATCTCTATAATCATGAGAGCTCTTATTACTAAATATAGAGATTTACAAAGTCTCCTTCTATGTTCTATTAATTAATTCACAATTCTGGAGGTTTTTTCACATAAGGATCCTGTCATCTTGGAGACAGTCTGAGGAGGAGAACTGAACTAGAAATCAAGAGCCTGAGTACTAATCTCAGTTTCACTGCTTACCATGCTTTTGATGTCAGAATGGGCACAAAAATCTTTGAGAGTCACAAAATCATTAGTAAAATAAGAATGTTTAGTAACTATCCACATTACAATGCTCTTGTGAGGGTCAAATGAAACACAATAAGTGAAAGTCCTTTAAAAACTGTGAAATGCCATATAAATATAGAGAACCAAGACAATAAAGTAGATTTTCTTGGTAGATTCACAATGAATGAAAAAAATGAGTTGTGTCATCTTTTAGGCAGTCCTTTTAAAAGATGCTGCTTGCTTCAGTGGTGCTTAAAGATTATTAAAAATCCTCTTTTGAAAGTCCTTCATATTCAGACATATATTTAGCATTCAGAGTTTGCAGGTATGTTTAAGCTTTGGACAATTAGAATGCAACTGGGTCTACAATGCAAGTTATCAGTGAGGTGATAAATTATTTAGTCAGAAAGAAGAGGAATAAATGTGAATTAATGAATTTTTAAACTGTCTTCAAATATTGGTCCAAATAAACCAAAATTAGTTGAGTAATGGAAGTATCCTTGGATCTTTGACCATTTATTCAAGATAAAAATTTTGATGTGGCAATCATTTAATAAGATGTAAACTCTAAGACTTTTGCTTTAAAGGGAGGGTATGTTGTTTGTGCATCATTAATTGCATAGAACCTTTCTTGGTTTAGAAAAATCAAACCCAAAATGAGCAAGATAGAACAGCTGCTGGGATGATATCACACAGATGGTCAACTTCTGAAATTAAACACACTGTATATATTGAAAAGCAAACTTAAGACTAAAAGAAAGAAACATGGTGATTATTGTATTTGATTAATATGGTTTTATTCACAAGTGGCTATCTTCTTTCAAGTCTGAGATATTTCAATGTATTTAAATATCAGCCAAATTAACAATATGACAGAAAATAGATACAAATAATAATGCACTGATGACCAAGTAAGTCGACCTTTGTCATTTACCTCAAAACTACATGAGGAAATATGTATGAAAGAAAAAAAAATAAAGGCAAAATTTAATTATATAATAATGTAAAATTCGGTAAATTAAATATTTATAAGTTGGAATACTTGTCATGAGAGAAAATTAAATTTTTTCTTAATTAGAGAAGAGGCATATGAAAAGAAGAAAAGACACACTCAAAAGAAGAAAATACACACTCTCAATAGAAGAGCCAAGCTCCCCCTCTCTCTATGAAAATCAGACAGACTTCATAAAAGTAGAGACATTTAAACTCATTCTTGAAATATGAATTTGTAGACAAAGAAAAGATAGCGAGAGAATTGTAGACATGGAGAGAAAAGTGTGCATTGTAAAAATTGTGCAAAAGGGAATATAGTTTTAGGTGAAACAGTGAACGGTTGGTTTGGTTAGAGAATAGGTTACATGGAAGGCATGGGGGATATATTAAGGCTTGAAAGATAAGTTCAAGTTGAACTTTAAAAGGTCTTGATCTTTACCATATGAAATTTGAACTTCAATAATGGAGCTAGATCTCAAGTTCTTGAAAATTACAAAGCATTTGATAGCACATTTGTGAGTGATATAAAAAATATGGATAAAATTGATTGCTGTTATATCTTGCTTAATGATACAACTACTTTAATTTGACTTTTTGATTATTTGTCTTACATAATTAATTGTAAATTTGAAAAGTCATCTTAATGCTCCTGAGATCCTTAGACTTTGGTATAATACTTGGAAAATAGAGTTGGTATCAAATAGATGTTTGAATAATGAATCAATAACAATTAGAAAGCATGATTCTGGTCCTCTGCTATAGTTTGTTGGTTAATTAATCAGTTATTTAGCTCCTATAATGTGTCAGGTAGTTTAAATGTAATGGAATATCAATTTAATTTTCATATAAGCCATTAGAGATTTTTTTTCTATTTTGCATATGATCAGACTGAAAATAAGGAATATTTGGTACATTTTCTTTACATTTTACTGATTATAATTTGAGGAAAAGAAATTCTGCTTGGCTACAAAATCAAACAACTATATTGTTCAACTACTTATCACTTATTTCAATGATAGCAAATAAAGTGGCTATCAGTTTTATAGATAAAATAAGTTGGTTGGAGAAAAGGAACAAAGAGATATAGCAACTAAAATATTGGATAACAAAATCAGGATTTCAAATTATTTTCACAGGCCAGGAAGGTGGGTCAAAAATCAACCATTTAAGAGTTAAATGTGATATGTATGTAATGTCACCAGACAAGGAAGGTGACCCAGAGGTCCCTTGGGTCCAATTTTACCATCCAAAAATCCAAGTAAATAGCGCAGAGCAAGTCAGCCACTTTCTGCTCCTCTACCTGCTGGGAATTGGATGCTTAGACCAAGGGGCCCTGCTCTCAAGCCTGTGAGAGACTTTTATGATGCTTTAGTGAAGATTGAAAGAAGACTGCACAGATACTGATGATGACAGGCAAGGAATCAGTATTTATTGATTAGTAAAAGAGCAAAGAGAGAGTCTAGGGAGACCTCTTTGAGATGAGTCTCCCTGAATTGTCAGGGCTTGGGGTCTATATAGGTTTCAGAGCTGGAGTTTGAGAACAAAGAAATTAAACTTTATTGGCAGAACAAGCAAGGAAACTGAACTTTGCCAAAGTCCATTTGTTCATCCAAGTGTGGCCCATTTATGTTTCTAATTGTGGCACCAGTCAGGGCCTATGAACATCTCTTGAGGGTTGTGCACATGTGTATACCCAAAGTTCCAGATTGAACCTGTCTGTAACCCCCTTCTTTTGCAACCACAAGGGAACTCAATAAGTTTTAAAGAGATAGCTCTGGAATGTACAGGCAGGGGAAAGAAATACTAATAAAAAACACTGGGCCAAAGAAATATATGGCAGATGTCTGAATCTTTTGTGAAGAATCAAAATGTGTGTTTAACCTTTTGTTTGACCAAGTTAGCACATAGGAACAACAATGTTTTATCCTTGTCCAGGACCCTTACTCTCTTACCCAGCTTGTAAGTTCAAAAGCTATTTATATAAATTCAATGTATATTTAAAAGTGTTTCCCTTTAGACTATGATATGCTTATTTTTGTATAAGTTTTTCAGTGACTACAAGAGTATCTAGAATTTAAGATGTTCAAGAAATCTGAATTCAGGGCCTCCCCAGTGGCGCAGCAGTTGAGCGCTGGGCTGCGAAGCTGCCTGCAGCCTCTGCAGCGCAGGTTCAATCCCGGGTCGCCGGGCTAGGGTCCCACATGGCGCGCAGATCTCTCCTGCCCGCCCGCTGCTCCCCTCAGCAATGTATCATCGATCTGCCTGTACTGTTTCCCACTCTGGCTCTGGTGAATTCTGTCACCCTCCTGCGCTTCTGACTGTACCCAGTGCTTGTATAAATAAATAAATAAATAAATAAATAAATCTTAAAAAAAAAAAAAAGAAATGTGAATTCAAGTAGAGATATTAAATTCATTTTGAATGCTATAGAACTCAGAACTCATGGAAAGATAACAAACATCATGTAGATGCCACATCCTTCTATAGTTGCTGAGATAATCCAGACCCCATACCCAAAATCAACATTAGCAATCCAAATCAAATTAGCAATTATAGTTTCCACATCTGATTGAAAATTTACA
Source organism: Talpa occidentalis (assembly GCF_014898055.3). Taxonomy (NCBI): domain Eukaryota; kingdom Metazoa; phylum Chordata; class Mammalia; order Eulipotyphla; family Talpidae; genus Talpa; species Talpa occidentalis. The sequence continues at coordinate 57,320,370 of NW_023605083.1, forward strand.
TTGAGCATTTAATTAAGTAGTAGCAAATCCTTTAACTACTGTAATTTCACAATTCTTTCTGAGTATGACCTCCTTCCTAGGGGAAAAAAAATGTAGCAATCAGTAACTGAAGGAAATGACATTAGGGCTTATCACTTGATACTCTTGTTAGAATTATCAACTATTTGGTACTGTCATCCTTTAATTTAATCTTAAATACTACCTCATGCCTTTATGGCTATCAGTCAAGTAATTTTCATGCATTTGGATAGGTCCTTCCTGTAAAATTTTGTCTTCCTTCTATATTCTTTTAATTTCTTATTTATCTCTTTGTTAACATAAAACCCTAACAGTGACTCCTGTTGCAAAGAAAATATATGTTCATTACTCAATCCTCTTAATTTTTTTTTTTTTTTTTTTTTAAATATTAAATTTTATTTTTATATCCCCCATACAATTGCAAACGCCCCATTCTGACCCCAATCCTTCCCTCCCGCCCCCCACCCCCCAAAAAGTGTCTCTGGTTCATAGTTTTTTGTTGATTTTGATTTTCACTTTCTTATATTCATTTTCCTGGTCCCTTATTTAAGTTTTCTAGATTCCTGCTATGAGTGAGACCATCCGGTATTTTTCTTTTTCTTTTTGGCTTATTTCGCTGAGCATGATCCCTTCCAGTGCCATCCATGTTGCTGCAAATTGCATGTGTTTATCTTTTTGAATGCTGAGTAATATTCCATGGTATATATGTACCACATCTTCTTGATCCAGTCATCTATTTTTGGGCATTTGGGTTGTTTCCAAAGCTTAGCTATTGTAAACAGTGCTGCTATAAACATAGGAGTGCAGGTGCTCTTTGGAATTGATGTTTCTGTGTCCTTTGGGTAAATACCTAGGAGTGGAATTGCTGGATCATATGGAAGCTCTATGTTTAGTAGGTCCAGAAATCTCCACACAGCTCTCCATAGTGGTTGGACCAGTTTGCACTCCCACCAACAGTGCAGGAGAGTTCCTTTTTCTCCACACCCTCGCCAACATTTGTTGTTGCTAGTTTTTTAATATGTGCCATTCTCACTGGTGTGAGATGGTATCTCATGGTAGTTTTGATTTGCATTTCCCTGATTACAAGTGATGTTGAACATTTTTTCATATGTCTGTTGGCCATTTGCATTTCCTCTTCAGAGAAGTTTCTTTTTAGCTCTTCTGCCCATTTTTTGACTGGATTATTTTCTTTGTTGTTGCTGAGTCTCATCAGCTCTTTGCAGATTTTTGTGATCAGTCCTTATCATTAGTGTTGGGTGCAAAAATGTTCTCCCAGTTGGTGGGGTTTCTCTTTGTTTTTGTTATTGTCTCTTTTGCTGTGCAGAAGCTCTTTAATTTGATGTAGTCCCAGCTGTTTATCTTTGCCTTCACTATCACTGCTTTGGGTGATGTGTCTGTAAAGATGTCTTTGATGTGCAAATCCCGTAGTGTTTCGCCTATATTTCCTTCTATGTATTTTATGGTTTCAGGTCTTATGTCTAGTTCTTTAATCCATTTTGAGTTGATTTTTGTGTATGGTGTGAGGTAGTGGTCAAGCTTCAGTCTTTTGCATGTAGCGACCCAGTTTTCCCAGCACCATTTATTGAACAAACTTTCTTTGCTCCAATGCATAGTCTTTGCTCCTTTGTCAAAGATTAGTTGACCATAAATCTGTGGGTTTATTTCTGGATTTTCTATTCGATTCCATTGGTCTGTATGTCTGTTCTTGTTCCAATACCATGCAGTTTTGATGATTATGGCTTTGTAGTATAGTTTGAAGTCTGGGAGTGTGATGCCTCCATTTCCTTCTTTTTTTTTCAGTAGAGCTTTGGCTATTCGGGGTTTTTTGTGATTCCATATGAATTTCATCAATAATTGTTCTATTTCTTTGAAGAATGCCATTGAGATTTTGATTGGAATAGCATTGAATCTGTATATTGCTTTTGGTAGGATGGCCATTTTAATAATGTTTATTCTTCCAATCCATGAGCAGGGGATGTCTTTCATTTCTTGTGTCTTCTTCTATTTCTTTTAACAGTGTTTTATAGTTTTCTTTGTATAGGTCCTTTACCTCTTTTGTTAGATTTATTCCCAAATATTTGATTTTTTTTGTTTCGATAATAAAGGGGTGGTTTTTTTGATTTCTTCTTCTTCAGATTTATTGTTTGTGTATAGGAAGGCTACTGACTTTTGCGTGTTGATTTTGTATCCTGCCACTTTACTGAATTGATTGATGAGTTGAATTAGTTTTTCTGTGGAGATTTTGGGGTTCTCTATGTATATTATCATATCATCTGCAAATAGTGATAGTTTGACTTCTTCTTTTCCTATTTGGATCCTTGGATGTCTTTCTCTTGTCTTATTGCTCTGGCTAGGACTTCCAGTATTATATTGAAAAGCAGTGGTGAGAGTGGACATCCTTGTCTTGTTCCAGATCTTAATGGAATTGCTTTCAGCTTTTCACCATTGAGAATGATACTGGCTGTTGGCTTGTCATAGATGGCCTTTATGATGTTGAGGTATGTTCCTTGTATCCCAAGAATTTCAAGGGCTTTTATCATGAATGGGTGTTGCACTTTGTCGAAAGCTTTCTCAGCATCTATTGATATTATCATATGGTTTTTATATTTCTTTTTGTTGATGTGTTGGATAACGTTGATTGATTTTCGGATGTTAAACCATCCTTGTGCCCCTGGAATGAATCCAACTTGGTCGTGGTGAATTATCTTATGGATACATTGTTGGATTCTGATAGCTAAAATTTTATTGAGGATTTTTGCATCAGTGTTCATTAGGGAGATTGGCCTATAGTTTTCCTTTTTTGTGTTGTCCTTATTCGGTTTTGGTATTAGTGTAATATTGGCTTCATAGAACGTGTTTGGTATTGTCCCTTCCTTCTCAATTTTTGGAAGAGTTTGTGAAGGATAGGCACTAATTCGTCTCTGAATGTTTGGTAGAATTCATTTGTAAATCCATCAGGTCCTGGGCTTTTGTTTTGGGGAGGTTTTTAATTACCATTTCAATTTCGCTGCTTGTAATTGGTCTGTTTAGGTGTTCTATTTCTTCTTTATCTAGCTTTGGGTGATTGTAGAGTTGTAGGAATTTGTCCATCTCTCTAGATTGTTGAACTTGTTTCCATATAACTGTTCATAGTAGTTACTGATTATCCTTTTGATTTCTGCTGTGTCCGTTGTGATTTCTCCTCTTTCATTTATGATTCTGTGTATTTGTGCTTTCTCCTTTTTTCCTTTGTGAGCCTGGCTAGGGTTTGTCTATTTTATTTATTTTTTCAAAGAACCAGCTCTTGGTTCATTGATCTTTTGGATTGTTTTTTTAGTTTCAATTTCATTTATTTCTGCTTTGGTTTTTATTATTCTTTTCTTCTACTGGTTCTGGGTTTTTTTGTTGTTCTTTTTCTAGATCTTTGAGCTTCGAGATTAGGTTGTTTCTTTGAGTTCTTTCTTGTTTTTTGATGTGAGCTTCTATTGCTATATATTTTCCTCTTATTACTGTTTTTGCTGCATCCCATACATTTAGGATATTGGTGTCCTCCTTGTCATTCAATTCAAAGAATTTTTAATTCTTCTTTGATCTCCTCGTTAGTCCAGTGGTCTTCCAGTAGTGTGGCTTTTAATCTCCATGAGGTAGGATAGTTCCTTGCCTTCTTTTTATGATTTATTTCTAGTTTGATGCCTTCGTGGTCAGAAAAGATGGTTGGTATGATTTCAATCTTGGTGTATCTGTTGATGTTTGTCTTGTGCCCCAGTATGTGATCGATCCTGGAGAATGATCCGTGTGCGCTTGAGAAAAATGTGTACTCCGTTTTTTTGGGGTTTAGTGTTCTATAGATGTCTGTTAAGCCCAATTGCTCTAGTCCTTATTTAGAGCTTTGTTTCTTTTTACTTTTTTTGTCTTGTTGATCTATCCATTGTTGATAGTGGTGTGTTGAAGTCTCCACTACGTATGTGTTTTCTCTGATGTCTGTTTTCAGAGAAGACAACAGTTGTCTGATATATTTTGGTGCTCCTTCGTTTGGTGAGTATATGTTAATGAGTGTTATTTCTTCTTGAAGTATTGTCCCCTTGATCATAATGTAGTGACCATTGGGGTCTCTTTTTATCTTTTTGAGTTTGAAGTCTGTTTTATCTGATGTAAGTATAGCTGTTCCTGCTTTCTTTTTTGGCCCATTTGCTTGTAGGATTGTTTTCCATCCTTTGACTTTGAGCCTATTTTTATCTTTTGTAGCTAAATGTGTTTCCTGGAGACAGCAAAAGGTTGGTTTTGTTTCTTAATCCAGGCTGCAACTCTGTGTCTTTTTATTGAAGAGTTTAGTCCATTTACATTTAGAGTTAATATTGATATGTTAGCATCTGTATTTGCCATTATGTTGTCTTTCCTTTGATTTTATTTATTTATTCTTTTAATAACTTTTTTTTTTTTTTTTTTTGGTCTTCTTTCGTTGTTATTCGTCCCTCTGAGGTTCTGGCTTTAGGATTCCTTGTAGTATTTTTTGGAGTGGGGGTTTAGTCGCAATGAAATTCCGGAGTTTCTCTTTGTCTGGGAAGGTCCATATTCTTTCTTCATGGAGGAAAGAGAGCTTTGCGGGATAGAGTATTCTTGGTTGGCATCTGTTTTCTTGGAGTCTGTTGACTATGTCCCTCCACTCTCTCCTTGCCGTAGTGTTTCTTCAGAGAAGTCTGATGTCAGCCTGATTGGTTTTCCTTTGAATGTTATCTGTTTCTTCCCTCTTGTCAGCTTCATTATTTTTCCTTGTCCTGGATTCTTGGGAGCTTTACTATTATGTGTCTTGCTGTGTTTTTCCTTTCGTCGTGGAAGTTGGTGTTCTTCTTGCTTCTTGTATATCAATTTTCAGCTCCTTCTTCTCATTGGGAAGTTCTCTTCAATTATATCCATGAATATTTTCTCTGTTCCTACATCTCTCTCCTCTCCTTCTGGAATTCCTATAACTCTTATATTTCCTTTCCTCATGGAGTCAGATAGTTCCGAAGTCTTTCTTCATTCTTTTTCCTTCGTACTTCTCTTTCCTTTTCTGTTTTGGTTCTTTTTATTTCTGTGTCTTCAAGATTACTTATTCGTTCTTCCATTTCATCTATTCTGCTTTCATTGCTTTTCCCAGAGTTCTTTAGTTCCTCCATTAATTCTTTGATCTCCTGCATTTCTCTTACTTCCCTCTTTAGGGACTCAATTTCCTTCTTCTGATCTATCACTTTTTTAATCATGGCAATTTTAAATTCTCTTTCTGGAAGGCTCAGAAGTTCTTCCAAGTTGCTGTCGTTGCAATCTGGGGAGTGGTTTTCTTTTTGTGGTGTGCTTCTTTCCTGAGGAGTTTTTAGGTTGCGTGTGGTTCTTCTCCTCCCTACTGTCTGTTTTCTAATTTGTCGTATGCGTTGGGACACTGTGTTGCTCGGACTGACTGACATCTTGGGTGAACTTCTCCGCTCCCCTCTGGCTCTTCCAGGAGCCATCTCTGTCTTCTGGGGGAGCTTTCTGCTGGTTTTAGGCAGTTTTTACTGAAGAAATGTCCCTGTTCTCAAATGGCGAAGCGGGATGCAGTCCCTGCGCCTCCGGAATCCTCTTAATTTTCTTAATTGACACTTCCTCCCAGGAATTACCATTAGAGAGAACAATAGCTGTAAATCTTCACTATTAATTACCTGTGGAATATGGGATTTGGGCTGAGTAGTCCTCACTTCTGCTCCCTTCTTTGAGTCTTCAAATAATCCAGCTTGCCAGAAAAGGGAGATATATATATATATATATATATATATATCAGTGGTATTATGATATCACAAGTTTAATCCACATCCCAGAGAGGAGCACAGATGGCCTTGAGGAGTAGCCTACTTCATTGGTTAAGTAAGCCATTTTTCTCTGCCTTACTTAAACTTTAATTGGAGGCTGCCTTTGATGGTTGTGGAATATACTTGTTTTCTGATAAAATTCCTAGTCTGAACAAAGCATCTCACTGTAATTTCTAATGCTGAAAAACTGGAGAATAACTTAGTCTTAATGCAAAATCTACAATTCCACTAAATGGGCACTGAGACTCCAGATAAATTCAAGTAGGCAAGTAGAAAACGGTTCACACAATTCTAGGCAAGAAATGGCATTATAAGGAAACTGTGTGTTGCTTGTATATATTTTTTGTCTTTACTTTGTAATCTACCTATAAAGCATCTAGTTCCCTACACTTCCTTGGCCCTTAATAACACCCTCTCAAAAGACCGTGTATGTGCAGTAACTAGGAAAGTTGTGATATAGTTGGTATATCTGAATTTAGAATTAAATTCTTGCAAAGGTGCTTATTACTTAAGTGTGTGGGTTAAGATGTTGAAACTCCATATGCATTATTTTCAATACAAATTTTAATGGATTGAAATACTCAGCTACCAATTGAAACTCATAGTGATCATAACAATTTATGTAATGCAAAGATAAAACAACAAAAAAATCAATGGGTCAGTAGGTAGATAGTGATGAGCATTTATGCCAACAGTTGCTCAGCCATTTTAAACTGTTCAAGAGAAATAATGACAAATGTTTGTTTAAAGTAAGTACCAATATTTTCCTTATGAAAAAAGGGGGAAAATGGGATATCTGATGAAATCAACGGAGTGAGGACTTCAGTAGTGATGAAGGAGTTCTTTTAAGGCCTCTCAGACTTGATGAGACACAGCATTGCAAGTTTATGGGGCAATCAGTCTGTGTCTCTATGTTCTTGGGGTGGAAAGCGAAGCAAAAGCTCACTGCCCAAAATCCCTTTCATACTGCCTCAACATCAGCCAAGCGCATCTTAAACTTAGAAAAACTATGGTAACAATTCATCTAATCAGGGTATATAACCCAGACTATTTTCTGGATTCTGTCTATTATACCATCATCTTAAAAGTCTTTGGCTTACGGGCTTACAGGTTGGGTTCAGCACTGTGAAGCTCTCCGCAGCCTCTGCAGTGCAGGTTTGATTCCCAGCCGGCCAGCAAGAGGCCCACATGGTGCAGCAGACCTCTCCTGTAGCGCCCTCTGCCCTCAGCAGTGCTTTCAGTCCATCTGCCTGTTCTGCTCCCTGCTCTGTCTCTGGTGAATCCTCTCACCCTCCCGCGCCTCCAGCCTGTACCCCAGCTATTGTATAAATAAAATAAATCTTTATAAAAAAAGAAGTCTTTGGCTTAGAATAAAACAAAAAGATTCCAGTGTGGTAGTAAAGCAAACTAGAATGAGTAGAAAACTGAGACTAATGTTTAGACAAACATCCATAAACTATTTTTAGTCATGTTTAATCATGGCTACCCTAGATTCAATCCTAAATCCTATCAGCAGGCATATCAGTAAGTACCCAGGGAAGAGATTGGTGATAGTAATTGATCGTTGGTTATAATCCATAGGTAGTTTAGTAAGAGCATTTGATAGATTAAATCTTGCCACTGTCCTCCCATATTTATATCAAGTCATTATCTCCCCTAATTTCTGTGAGGATAGAAAACTGCTCATCATATAATGTTGATAGGGATCATATTGACATCAAACTGTGGCCCAGCACCATGACTTCTGGCAAAAGATGCCTCTACTTCTATCCTGCTCCTTCCTTACAGGAAGAGTTGTAACAAAGTGATAGAGTCATTTCCAGTGACATTCTTGAAAGTCATTATTTATCTAGAATTTATAATGTGACATTAACATTGTTAGAATAACAGTAACTTTAACTAAAAAAAAAAATAGTTATTATATCCTCCAATGGTAACACACAAACACACAGATTGAGGACTGGAGGTGTTTCTGTTCTGGCATGTTTTATCATGAAACTTGTATTCTCTAAGGACATGTTAATGAACTATCAGAAATAACTAACAAATAGTCTCAAAGTGTGAATAATTTTTATCAATTGTATCAAGAAACTTCTACTGATAGGAACTTGACACTTTATTTGTCTCTCAAAATGCTCTTCATAATTAGAAAAGTGTAAATAATAAAAAAAGTATGATATTTGAAGCAGAAAAAGGTGACAAAGTAATCGCCACAAACTAAATATGGATGAATATGAGCAGAGCTTCTCAAGTCTTATGAGCAACTGTACAGTATTGAGAGCAATGAGTAGGAAGAGGGAAATTCCTTGAAGATTCCCAGTACTCACCTCCCCAAAAGATAGTATATGGAGTGGGAATCTGAGAACAACTGGGAATATTTGAAGAAAGTTCTTACAAGCACCATGTTTGGGATAAACAAAAAAGAATGAGGAGAATCGCCAAGGAGTGGTAGGGAATGCAGACATTTCTAAAGGCAGTTTAGCTGTCAAGGATCCTAGGATTATCAAACAAATATGTGCTTCCAAAAAATAAAATTCACCTTGAAATAAGTAAAATCCCAAGAGAAAATTAGTGCACATCTGGAAAATGTGGGCATAAAAAAGGATGAAAACAGTAACCCAAAAGTTAAAGTGAACTAAAAGAATTTCAAATAAGTTCTAAATTTAAAAAACAGCCTACAGTGGAATTTGCACAGGTTCTAAGGCAATGTTCCCACCTTTAAAATTGTATTTTGCCGTCACTGTACTTTCTAAGACACACTTCCTCTCTCTTACCCCTCTTCACAACTGGCTCTTTTTCTGGGATCCACAGCACTTCCTTCTGCTCTATGTGAATTTTGCCTTCAGCAGATTTACTTCAAGAATATAAAACTAAAATAAAACAGTTAAATTTGCATATATAAAACAGAATCAGATTAGAAGACATAATGGACCTTGATTGGATGCTGATTGTATGAAAAAGAAACAGTTTTAAACCAACTAGAGATATGTATTGGGTATTAAATGTTATTAACCATTTCTGTGAAGAACTAAGATGTTATAGGGCACATATGGATTTGCAAAACCCCTTCCTTGAAATGCAGTTTGAGGAATTTAAGGATGAAATGTTTTGACCTGTCTTAGTAAAAGAAAAAAGTGGAGCAATAGATAAAATGTCTGTAGAAAATGTCAAAAGGTTTTGAAGCTAAATGATGGTCATTATACTATTTACTTTGCATATTCTAGAATTTTCATACTAAAAACTAAGCAAAAATGTAAAAGGAATTGCATACGATTACACAGATACACAGTCTATTAAACTGTCCTTAACTTTACTAAATTAACTTTATGAAGTATTTCCAAGGTTTGAGTCTGTGGAATTTCAGAGTATTCACAGTATGAATACTTTTTGCTGGGCCTCTATGTTTACTTCTTCTGAGAATGCCCCCCCATCAGTAAGCACTTTTTCATAATAGCTTTTTTTTTCTTTTAATGTAAATGGAAAATAACATTATTTTAACAAATAATGTGTTAATTCATCTTATGGAAACTATCTTAAAAGTCTTCCTTAAGTAGACATGGTTGTCAGTGCCAAGATGTCAAAGGAGAAAGTTATTTTACAATATAAAATATAAAAATTGAGAGCTTATAGTAGGAAACTTACGAGCAAAGGAGAAGTAAGCAAGAGTGAAATATTGTGTGATACACATAGTTACATTGCTGAAGGTGTCCTGAACATCCATCTAACTCTTTAGCAAAGCTTAAGAGACTCAATAAATTCTAGGTAGGACAGATTAGATTGTCATTACAGAGACTGAATTCTCTATGGAGGTTTATGTAGAAAAGTAAAACAGTGAGCAAGCAGGCAGTCCTCCAACTACCCCCTGACATTTTGCATATCTTCTAAAAGACTTTAAATCCATTCTTTATGCACCGTCCTTGAAAGGTTAGTACACTTTCTGGGCAGAAATAAGAATTTGTTCATTGAGGGGGAGCAGAATGAGGATTATTTTGAGCTGAAGGCAATTGTCAGTGTGTGAAAGAAATCATCCTCTACCCCCTCATGGTTCTTCTAGGCTGGCAAATAATCAAACAAGTACCAGACAGATTGATAAGAGAAAAAAAACAGCAAAAACAAGTTTAATAATAACATGTACACTCCTGTGTACATGGGGAAGACCCAGCATGACTGAATAACTTGCCATATGGTTTCAGACACTATCTTAAATAGCTTAGCTAAGACAAGGGAGGGTGGGGTGGAGAAAGGGGAAAGTCAGGGAGTTTAGCAAGGAAGGCACAATAAACAAAGGTATAGAAATTTAAATTTTGCCCTCTCCATTGAAAAAAAAGAAGGGGATGGGTCTTCCCAGTCAGAAAGGAGAGACTCCCTTAAGTGTCTTTTATGAAGGCAACCTCCACATAGCCCTCAAGTACCTCCCATGAACTCAACCTTTGCCAAAGACATTTTTTAGGGTGGCAGATATTTCCTTCCCTACATAACTAAGGACTAGCTGACTCAAGAAATTTTTTTGTTTATTTTTTCACCTTAACTACCTAAAAGAATTTAGTTAGGGTACCTATACCAGGGGAGATCTAACACAAACATAATTTTTTATTAGAAAGACTTATCTGCTCTTCTCATCTTCCTATGAATTGTCTTCTTCCCCTTAGAAGTCCCAGTTCCTTACCCTTTTTTCTTTAATTCAAGATGGCACATAAACATAATGGCCTGTTTGGGGCTCATGTCTTTGAGAATTCCATATGCATGAAATATATTTTTTCTCTGCTAATATATATCAACTTAATTATTAGACCAGCCACAGAACCTGAAGTAAAATAAAAGCTTTTCTTTATTACACGTAATATTTTCTGCTAATATTTTTCTACATCTATTTAGAGTGTCAAATCACAGAGATGTCAGAAATTCAGTCCTTCCCGAAAGACAGGCTTATCCTCTCCTTTTCTCATAGGCTGGAGGATGCTTCTCTCTGGCTTTTCTTCCTTCCCCTTTACTGCTCTTCTGTTATTGTTCAGAGACACTTTTCCCCCAGTGCCTTCACTTAGTAGATCTTTGGATTGAAATCCCAGTGTGGGGCCTCCCCAGTGGCTCAGCAGTTGAGCGCTGGGCTGCGAAGCTGCCCGCAGCCTCTGCAGCACCGGTTCGATCCCCGGCCTCCAGCAAGGGTCCCACATGGCACAACAGACCTCTCCTGCCATGCCCACTGCTCCCCTCAGCAGTGTATTTCGTCAGTCTGCCTGTTCTGTTCCCTGCTCTGGCTCTGGTGAATTCTCTCACTCTCCCGCACTTCTGACTGTACCCAGTGCTTGTATAAATAAATTAATTAATTTAAAAAAAAAAAAAGAATCTAAACAAAAAAAAAGAAATCCCAGTGTGGTGATAGAGGAATGTTCATTCCTAAATAGACATACAGGAAATAGATAATTAAAAACTTAGCATTGTTCATTTATTGTAGTTTGAACCAATGTTACAATCCTGGAGGAAAAAATAAAATCAGGACAGATACCCAGTCAGGTTTCTCATTTCACTCTCATCTTAATAAACTCAAGGACCTTTTTATATGTCAAAAAGAGAAAAAAGAAGTAACTCAGCAGAAAAGCACTTTCAGCTTAATACAAAAATACAACAGACCACTCATTGTAGGGGCAAATCTCTCTCTGCTTCCCTTGTGATTCTATTTTTTTTAAAGATTTTATTTATTTATACAAGAACTGGGGTACAGGTCAGAGGCGCGGGAGGGTGAGAAAATTCACCAGAGACAAAGCAGGGAGCAGAACAGGCAGATGGACCGAAGACACTGTTGAGGGGAGCAGTGGATGAGGCAGGAGAGGTCTGATGTGCCATGTGGGTTTCTCCCTGGCCGACCGGGAATCGAACCCACATGAACCCGCATTGCAGAGACTGCAGACAGCTTCACAGCACTGCACTCAACCCGCTGCACCACCTGCCACTGGAGAGGCCCTTCCCTTGTGATTCTAAAGGCAATTTTGAACTGCAGCCCATTCATTGTCATGATAATAGCATTGAGCGATCAAGAAAAAGTTAAAGTAACTATTAAACTCATCTCTAGTTAACTTTCTTCTAAGTGCTAAAATTAAAGATTTGGGTGGCTGGAATATAAAGGGATAAAAATTCATTATCTGGGAATTTGGTTGTATAAAATGCTTAACTTCCTAATGGTTTTACCAAAATGAAAATTCTCTGAATATATAAAATGTATAGTAAATAAAAATTCTTCCCTCTCTTCTCCATGCATACATTTGAATCCTGACTCATAATTTAAAATTGTGTGAGACATAGAGAAATCACATCATCTCTCTGAGCCTCAGTTTTCTTATATGTTTATTAGGACTACATACTTGTCCTTTTTCTATAAATAGCATTCCTCAATATATTGCAGAATATGAAATATCTTGCTAATATTATTTTAATATTTATCCTTTTTACTTTTGTCATTTTTATCATATTTAAGAATATATACGATCATTTTAAGCCTTAGACAAAACTCCCTTACTCAGAATTTTCTCAATTATATTTATATTTACCTGCCAAGTATAATCATGCAACTGTTCTTTAAAAATAGCAATATTATTTTACACCACAAAACAGCCTAACCACATTTTTATTTTTAAATTCATTTCCCTTGAGAAAAAGCAAACTGTCTTGCGCTCCCATCCTGATTTGACAAAACCTCCACTTTCACACTTAACAGTGGCCACCAGGTGTTCTATCAGCATGAATGGGTTCTGCAGCATAGGATAACCTACTCTGAATGTAAGGCAATATTTTATGTCTTTCATCTTGGCAGGTTGTTTTTACAACTTTGTAAGCGCAAAGATATGGACCTCTGCAGATAAATGTTGCTTGGGGCTGAACAGCTTCACTCGTTCATCAGACTTTTGATGCTAGCAAACTACTGTGGAAAATTCAGAGGAGTATTATCAATTCATAGCAACCGTGGATGAGTGGATAGGGATTAGGGAGCATTCATTTTAGCCTGCTGTTATCTTTCCCTTGTCAGAACAAAACTCTGTCATGCTTGACTGCCTTTAAGTGCTAAATGTGATGGTAAAACCTGGTGATGATGACTACTTTAAGAGGATATAAATAATATCTAACATTTGTATAGCACAATATGATTTTAAAAGCACTTCCACATTCATTCTCCAATTTCACCATCGCCACAATTTTATGAGATAGCTCATAATCTTGTTTTATCCCTTTTCTTTTAAACAAATCCAGAAAGTAAAGTTTCAGGAGTGCATGTAACTTAACAAAGTAAACAATGTCTAAAAATGGGAAATGGAGTTCAGCACATTCTCTAAATCTAGATTAAAATAAGACTTGAATACACTGGTGTATGACCTTGAAGAAGTGATTGAATGTTCTGAATAGAGAAATATTATTTTCACAGGGCGTTTATCAGCACTAGAAGAGATGAGGCTTATTTAACATTCTCCCAAAGTGTATTTAGTATGTTGTATGCTCATCACTTGCATGCCTTCCATGTATCTCAAACTCCTTCTTTTTCACAGTATTAATCCTCTGAGTAGAGTTAGTTCCCCGTATTATTTACCCAATCAATGGAAAAAACATATGAACTTCAAATCAAGTTGGATTAAATGATTAGGTGTCCAGATTTGATACTAACTTGCTTTATCATATGATTCGCTATTACCTCTTTCCCAACTATAAAATGAAGAAGATAACCTGCTAATTCCTAGTTTTTCACCTCTAGAACTACCAAAGCAGTTAAAGTAATGTACGTTAGCAATGATGTTTCTGCTCTTCAGATGCAATCATGTGATTTCTGAATTAATGTTTCTCTACTCAATAATCATAGAAGAAAAGACAGGAGTTGCAGTTTAGAAAAGATTAGTAGAATACTAAAAACACCTCCAGACCTGCAGTTTAACAGAATGTCTATCTAGCCCTAAAGCAGCCTCTGCTATTTTTCAACTAATATGTATTCTGTTATCTTCGGGGGAAAAGTTTAACGTGGCAAAATTCTACTCCAGGTTCTAGAAGGAAATAACACTAACCAAGAAGCAAACAGAACTGGGCAGTAAAAACTGTCACTGGTTTTAGCTCAAGGCAACACATATTTCACTTCTTAAAAACAGAAATTTTCAGGAAAAAGGTTGAAGGTCACTTTTTTCTCACCCATTTTCTGCCTTCTGATTGGAAATATGGATAGTATAGGCAACCATGGTTAGACTACAAAGATAGCTGACAAACATTTCCCTGATCAAATTTCTGATTACTTTTAGGAACAAAATGTACTCCTTGCTCCAGAACAGAATCAGAAATAGTATTTGGAATCTCCTTTTGGATAGAATTTCAGAAAATTATAGCAGTAATAAGGAATAGAAAATACACATATGCTTATAAATTATATATAACTTAAATCATATATATATGATTATATATAATAGATATGTTTGCTAATAGAGTAAAAATTCAGAGAAAAGACTAAATAGACAAGATTATTTCATCTCAGAACAAAAGGTTAACTTAAATGAATATAGCTACTGTAGAATGGGAAACAGTTTGGAATGTGTGGATTATAAATATTTCTTTTGCCTTAGATCAGAGAAACAGACTCAATAATTACCCAAATAGACTTTAGAGTATGTAGGTCAGCCTACAGTCTTTGAATCTGTATATTTTTTACCTCATTCAAAGATGTTCAAGGAATACAACTAAGAAATAATGTGTTTATGGAAAGAAAATAGAGCAGTAACTAACAAAAATTTCATTTAAAAGAATGAATACCTTTAAGGACTCATCTACTAAGGAATCTGGAAAAAAAGTCAGGAACTTGTCAATTTCAACAGCATGAGAAGGCATTGATTTAATAGGCTTGGAGTAGAAAATATTACAAGAAAAAAATATAATGTAAAGAAGGGGAAAGAAGCAGCTTGAAATGATGACATATTGCAAGTACATAAAAGCTATAAAGCCAAAATGACAATCTATATTTGAAACTGTAAAAACAAGAACAAAGTTGATGAAGCCAAGATGTGATATGGAAGACAAATGCCAGAATGCTCAATAACGCAAAAAAGATCAAAGATGACAATTTTGAGAGAAAATATAATTAATATGAATAAAGAATATGCTAAATAAGTCTAAGCAGAAAGTGATAGGTTCAGTAAATGAAAAATAAAAATTAATAACATAAAAATAGTTGAATTAATAGCTCTAATCTAGTAAGACACATCGAAGAAATATATGTGAACTATGAAAAAGATAATTTTATAATAATTGTATTCAGTGGCAAATTAAGGAACTAAATATCAGTAAGATGTTAACTAACTTATTATCTAAACTGAATATTTTGTGAATAAAAAGGACTGATCTAATAATTACATCAAGACAGCAGGTATATATGGTGCTATGGCCGGAAAAATGGGAGGGAGATTTTGTCATCCTAGTTGTAGGTCAAATATAGAGTCATCAGTTGTTTTTCTATATACCAAGAATAACAAAGGACATAAAGCAATGAGCAAGGAAAGGGAAGAGAACCCCCAAATGAACATTAAAATGTAGCAAATGTTATAAACATTCAGTGAAATTTTATTATGAAAACTATGTAACAACACTAAACAAGTCAAATGAAGAAAATTATTTTTCTGGATGAGAAAATTAAGTTTCTTAAAGGCTTCCCCAAATTAACTTAAAATTATAATGAGATTATTAATAAATAAAAATCCTATGTTTTCTACTGGGAAAGAAGAGGAAAAAATGGGGTATTGACTAATTCAAAGTATTTTATGGATGAATATATAAAGATAGTGCAGACAAATAGTAAAAAAGAATGAAATTGGACTTGAATTTATCCAAAACAACAATATAAAGTATAGCTATGTAAGTTAAAAAGTGTCCTACTAATGTAGGAACATTTAATATTAAAATAGTAAATATAGGGGGGCGGAGCAACATGGCGGCGAGGAGACGCTGCGAGTAAGATCTCCCATTAAAAAAAGTGAATAGGGAGGAAAAGCAGCAGGTCCCAGTGAGAACTGGGACACGGAAGATAAACGGAGGACTCCAGCAAACTGCCCAAAGAAGAAAGTTGCCATAAAAGAGGACCAGAAGGGAGGGAAGCGCAGAACCCTGCTCCCCTCCCCCGCCCACAGAGGCGGCACTCTCCGACCGGCAGAGGGGAGGGAAACAACAAACCAAAACGGCCCACAAGAAAAACGGACGCAGCAAGCAGGACTGTGAGTGGAAAGGAACTATTTCAGCCACCACACCCCGTGAACGGGAGCTGTGGAGAACCCTGCAGGATTCGCCGCAGCGGGGAGCGAACGGCTCCGGGCGCCATTAGAGAAGAACAAAGACTCTGGGAGACGCGCAGGCTGCCGGTAAGCTTGCGCAGATAGCGGCGCACTCGGCGCGCTTGAAAAGCAAGTGCAGACCAGGATCGCGGCTGCCCAGGTCCCCGCGCCTGCGACCTAGGCTTGGGAGACGACCTAGGCTTGCGGGGAGACGTGTGGAGGTCCTCACTGAGGTGAAGGTCCCTCCTTGAGTGAGCAGGAACCAGGCGCCCAGGCACGGGAGCGGTGCAAAAGGCGCCATTCCCGCGCCACTGACCTGGGCTACAGCCCGCGTCCTGGAACTGAGGGCTTTGGAACTGAGACCCGGGGCACGAAATTAGGGGCGTGGGTTCCCCACGACGGTGGGGCACAAGGCAGACACAGCACCCCAAAGCCGTTGAGGTGTACCCTACCATCCCCGCTTTGCTCCCTGTCCCACGGGGTGGAAAATCAGCTCCCCAAGGGCTCTAGGAGAGATCTTTGGCGCCACCTAGCGACTTGTAGACAGCACAGGCTCCTGAAGGAGCTAGTGGCCAGCTGGGGAGTTAGCCCACACCCGGCCCCTTCCGAACAAGTAGTCTGAGCCCACAGGGGGAGCGAGCACCCACAGCCAGGGCAGACCAGGCACGCAGAAGAGTGTGCCTGACACCGGACGCGCAGGGAGTGTGTCCCACATCACCATTTTAGAACAGGGACATTTCTTCAGTAAAGACTACCTGCAGAAGGCTTCCTCAGGAGCCAGAGGTGAGCGGGGGAAGTTCGCCCACGCGAGACCCCCTCTGGCCTGCAGTCCAAGCCCAGAGGGGGAGCAGGAACCCACCGCCGGGGCAGACCAGGCGCACAGGGGAGTGTGTCCCCACATCGACATTTTAGGACAGGGACCTTTCTCCAATAAAGACTGCTTGAAACTGACAGATGACTCCTGGAGGAACCAGAGGGGAGAAGAGAAGCCCACCCAAGATGCCGGCCAGTCCCAACAACACAGTGTCCCAACGCATACGGCAAATTAGAAAACAGACAGTAGGGAGGAGAAGAACCACACGCAACCTAGCAACTCTCCAGAGAAAAAGCACACCACAAAAGAAAACCAGCCCCCAGATGGCAACGACAGTAACTTGGAAGAACTTCTGAGCCTTCCAGAAAGAGAATTTAAAATTGCCGTGATTAAAAAACTGACAGAAGTCATAAAGGAAAACAATGATAAGGGAAAAATAATCAACGATCAGAAGAATGAAATTGAGTCCCTAAAGAGGGAAGTAAAAGAAATGCAGGAGATCAAAGAATTAGTGGAAGAACTAAAGAATTCTGGGAAAAGCAATGAAAGCAGAATTGATGAAATGGAAGAACGAATAAGTGCTCTTGAAGACACAGAAATAAAAAGAACCAAAACAGAAAAGGAAAGAGAAGTACGAAGGAAAAAGAATGAAGAAAGACTTCGGGAACTATCTGACTCCATGAGGAAAGGAAATATAAGAGTTATAGGAATACCAGAAGGAGAGGAGAGAGAAGTAGGAACAGAGAAAATATTCAAAGAGATAATTGAAGAGAACTTCCCAAATGTGAAGAAGGAGCTGAAAATTGATATACAAGAAGCAAGAAGAACACCAAACTTCCACGACGAAAGAAAAAATACAGCAAGACACATAATAGTAAAGCTCCCAAGAATCCAGGACAAGGAAAAAATAATGAAGCTGGCAAGAGGGAAGAAACAGATAACATTCAAAGGAAAGCCAATCAGGCTGACATCAGACTTCTCCGAAGAAACACTACGGGCAAGGAGAGAGTGGAGGGACATAGTCAACAGACTCCAAGAAAACAGATGCCAACCAAGAATACTCTATCCCGCAAAGCTCTCCTTCCTCTTTGAAGAAAGAAGATGGACCTTCCCAGACAAACAGAAACTCCAGAATTTCATTGCAACTAAACCCCCACTCCAAAAAATACTACAAGGAGTCCTAAAGCCAGAACCTCAGAGGGACGAATAACAATGAAAGAAGGCCAAAAAAAAAAAAGTTATTAAAAGAATAAATAAATAAAATCAAAGGAAATACAAACACAATGGCAAATACAGATGTTAACATATCAATATTAACTCTAAATGTTAATGGACTAAACTCTTCAATAAAAAGACACAGAGTTGCAGCCTGGATTAAGAAACAAAACCCAACCTTTTGCTGTCTCCAGGAAACACATTTAGCTACAAAAGATAAAAATAGGCTCAAAGTTAAAGGATGGAAAACAATCCTACAAGCAAATGGGCCAAAAAAGAAAGCAGGAACAGCTATACTTACATCAGATAAAACAGACTTCAAACTCAAAAAGATAAAAAGAGACCCCAATGGTCACTACATTATGATCAAGGGGACAATACTTCAAGAAGAAATAACACTCATTAACATATACTCACCAAACGAAGGAGCACCAAAATATATCAGACAACTGTTGTCTTCTCTGAAAACAGACATCAGAGAAAACACATACGTAGTGGGAGACTTCAACACACCACTATCAACAATGGATAGATCAACAAGACAAAAAATAAGTAAAGAAACCAAAGCTCTAAATAAGGACCTAGAGCAATTGGGCTTAACAGACATCTATAGAACACTAAACCCCAAAAAAACGGAGTACACATTTTTCTCAAGCGCACATGGATCATTCTCCAGGATCGATCACATACTGGGGCACAAGACAAACATCAACAGATACACCAAGATTGAAATCATACCAACCATCTTTTCTGACCATGAAGGCATCAAACTAGAACTAAACCATAAAAAGAAGGCAAGGAACTTTCCTACCTCATGGAGATTAAAAACCACACTACTGGAAGACCACTGGACTAATGAGGAGATCAAAGAAGAAATTAAAAAATTTTTTGAATTGAACGACAAGGAGGACACCAATATCCTAAATGTATGGGATGCAGCAAAAGCAGTAATAAGAGGAAAATATATAGCAATAGAAGCTCACATCAAGAAACAAGAAAGAACTCAAAGAAACAACCTAATCTCGAAGCTCAAAGATCTAGAAAAAGAACAACAAAAAAACCCCAAAACCAGTAGAAGAAAAGAAATAATAAAAACCAAAGCAGAAATAAAGGAAATTGAAACTAAAAAAACAATCCAAAAGATCAATGAAACCAAGAGCTGGTTCTTTGAAAAAATCAATAAAATAGACAAACCCCTAGCCAGGCTCACAAAGGAAAAAAGGGAGAAAGCACAAATAAACAGGATCATCAATGAAAGAGGAGAAATCACAACGGACACAGCAGAAATCAAAAGAATAATCAGTAACTACTATGAACAGTTATATGGAAACAAGTTTAACAATCTAGAGGAGATGGACAAATTCCTACAACTCTACAATCACCCAAAGCTAGATAAAGAAGAAATAGAACACCTAAACAGACCAATTACAATTAGCGAAATTGAAATGGTAATCAAAAACCTCCCCAAAAACAAAAGCCCAGGACCTGATGGATTTACAAATGAATTCTACCAAACATTCAGAGACGAATTAGTGCCTATCCTTCACAAACTCTTCCAAAAAATTGAGAAGGAAGGGACAATACCAAACACGTTCTATGAAGCCAACATTACACTAATACCAAAACCAAACAAGGACAACACTAAAAAGGAAAACTACAGGCCAATCTCCCTAATGAACACTGATGCAAAAATCCTCAATAAAATTTTAGCCATCAGAATCCAACAATGTATCCATAAGATAATTCACCACGACCAAGTAGGATTCATTCCAGGGGCACAAGGATGGTTTAACATCCGAAAATCAATCAACGTTATCCAACACATCAACAAAAAGAAATATAAAAACCATATGATAATATCAATAGATGCTGAGAAAGCTTTCGACAAAGTGCAACACCCATTCATGATAAAAGCCCTTGAAATTCTTGGGATACAAGGAACATACCTCAACATCATAAAGGCCATCTATGACAAGCCAACAGCCAGTATCATTCTCAATGGTGAAAAGCTGAAAGCAATTCCATTAAGATCTGGAACAAGACAAGGATGTCCACTCTCACCACTGCTTTTCAATATAATACTGGAAGTCCTAGCCAGGGCAATAAGACAAGAGAAAGACATCCAAGGAATCCAAATAGGAAAAGAAGAAGTCAAACTATCACTATTTGCAGACTATATGATATTATACATAGAGAACCCCAAAAACTCCACAGAAAAGCTAATTCAACTCATCAATCAGTTCAGTAAAGTGGCAGGATACAAAATCAACATGCAAAAGTCAGTAGCCTTCCTATACACAAACAATAAATCTGAAGAAGAAGAAATCAAAGAAACCATCCCTTTTGTTATTGAAACAAAAAAAATCAAATATTTGGGAATAAATCTAACAAAAGAGATAAAGGACCTATACAAAGAAAACTATAAAACACTGTTAAAAGAAATAGAAGAAGACACAAAGAAATGGAGAGACATCCCCTGCTCGTGGATTGGAAGAATAAACATTATTAAAATGGCCATCCTTCCAAAAGCAATCTACAGATTCAATGCTATTCCAATCAAAATTTCAATGTCATTCTTCAAAGAAATAGAACAATTATTGATGAAATTCATATGGAATCACAAAAAACCCCGAATAGCCAAAGCTCTCCTGAAAAAAAAAGAAGGGAATGGAGGCATTACACTCCCAGACTTCAAACTATACTACAAAGCCATAATCATCAAAACTGCATGGTATTGGAACAAGAACAGACATACAGACCAATGGAATTGAATAGAAAATCCAGAAATAAATCCACAGATTTATGGTCAACTAATCTTTGACAAAGGAGCAAAGACTATGCATTGGAGCAAAGAAAGTTTGTTCAATAAATGGTGCTGGGAAAACTGGGTCGCTACATGCAAAAGAATGAAGCTTGACCACTACCTCACACCATACACAAAAATCAACTCAAAATGGATTAAAGAACTAGACATAAGACCTGAAACCATAAAATATATAGAAGGAAATATAGGCGAAACACTACGTGATCTGCACATCAAAGACATCTTTACAGACACATCACCCAAAGCAGTGATAGTGAAGGCAAAGATAAACAGCTGGGACTACATCAAATTAAAGAGCTTCTGCACAGCAAAAGAGACAATAACAAAAACAAAGAGAAACCCCACCAACTGGGAGAACATTTTTGCACCCAACACTAGTGATAAAGGACTGATCACAAAAATCTGCAAAGAGCTGATGAGACTCAACAACAACAAAGAAAATAATCCAGTCAAAAAATGGGCAGAAGAGCTAAAAAGAAACTTCTCTGAAGAGGAAATGCAAATGGCCAACAGGCATATGAAAAAATGTTCAACATCACTTGCCATCAGGGAAATGCAAATCAAAACTACCATGAGATACCATCTTACACCAATGAGAATGGCACATATTAAAAAAACTAGCAACAACAAATGCTGGCGAGGGTGTGGAGAAAAGGAACTCTTCTGCACTGTTGGTGGGAGTGCAAACTGGTCCAACCACTGTGGAGAGCTGTGTGGAGATTTCTGGACCTACTAAACATAGAGCTTCCATATGATCCAGCAATTCCACTCCTAGGTATTTACCCAAAGGACACAGAAACATCAATTCCAAAGAACACCTGCACCCCTATGTTTATAGCAGCACTGTTTACAATAGCTAAGCTTTGGAAACAACCCAAATGCCCAAAAATAGATGGCTGGATCAAGAAGATGTGGTACATATATACCATGGAATATTACTCAGCATTCAAAAAAGATAAACACATGCAATTTGCAGCAACATGGATGGCGCTGGAAGGGATCATGCTCAGCGAAATAAGCCAAAAAGAAAAAGAAAAATACCGGATGGTCTCACTCATAGCAGGAATCTAGAAAACTTAAATAAGGGACCAGGAAAATGAATAACTATAAGAAAGTGAAAATCAAAATCAACAAAAAACTATGAACCAGAGACACTTTTAGGGGGGCGGGGGCGGGAGGGGAGGGATTGGGGTCAGAATGGGGGGGCTGCAATTGTATGGGGAATATAACAATAAAATTTATAAAAAAAAAAATAAAATAGTAAATATAACATTTAATCATTATACTGATAATATCCCAAATACTAGTTACATATTAAAGCATCTCCATATCCTCACCTTTCTGTAAATTCTACATCAGTCTTTCTTATTGATATCCTTTGGGGAATTTTTTAAATCAGTATAAGAGTTCTAAAAGAAAAATAAATAAAATCTATAAACAAATTGGTTATGAGTTTGCACACATCCAGTAAGAAGAGTGGAATCCAAATATCATGCACTAATTTCCTGGTTTTCATAGAACTGGAGCTGAATTACTTAAGTTCAAATTCCAGCTCTGCTTGTCTTTAGCTATATGATTTGTGCAAATTATTTAATCTCTGTCTCAATTTCATAAGTTAAATGGGAATAATAACAGTACCTGTCTGTTTTAGCTAACACTGATAAGATAGTGATTCATAACAATCAACAACAGCAACAAAAATAAACGGTGCACAGTACAATAAGCATCTAGTTAGCTGACATTCTGTGGTCAGTTGGGAGATGGCTGATTAGATGAGACCCAGTGGCAGCTCATCTGGGTTGTTGGTATTCTCCACATCTACTACCTTCCTCCTAGGACCAGGCAGCATGTAACTTTCTCCCCTTAAGAGAAGCAAAAGAAAGAGCAAGTCCAATAATCAATACTTTTCAAGCATTGGCCACATTACATGTGCTAACATTCTAGTGGTAAAAGCCATTTGCAGGACCAACCCCCAAGTCAAAAGACACAGAAAAAAATGTCATCCATAAAGACAGAATGTGGAGAGTGAATCTTTTCAATAATCTGGGTTATAAAGAAAACATAATTGGCTATTATATTGAAATATTTAGTACCTGCATAGAGAAAATACTCAATAGTTACCTACAATTATTGCTCATTATTGTTATTTGCTTCTCATGCTGAACTTGTTTGCTATGATGAAAACATAAGCAAATAAGCCCTAAATGATCATTTTCCTCTGAAAGTACAAAGGATCAATAAGATTGAATATTTGGTCTAGAAGGGTCAACACGGGACAGTATATCATAGTAGATTTTTAAAAAGCAAAAACAAAACAAACCAACCCAGAAAGTGCAGAAATAAGAAGAGTTGGAATTACTCCTCCCAATACTTGCCAGACCCTGAGCTTCTAGCTCAGTATTCTCATTGTAATTTCATACTAGTGTTTTTTAGAATTCTACAAACTTTCATATATGATGACTTTGGCGTGCAGTCTCTATTTAGTTGGTAAGGTAGGCATCATTGTTTGTAACTTAAACATGGAGTAATTAAGATTCAGACAGCTTTTACCTTGACAAAGATCTTAGGCTAATCAGCAATGGCGCTATTACTGCAACCTGGATGTTCTGCTTCTTAAACCAGTGTTTCTTCATTAAATGCACAACATCCTGGGTGTGACTTAATTGTGGAATAAATCCATCCAAAGGCTTTGTTGATTAACAATGTTTACACATAATTTTCATCAGTCTTCCTCACCAATCTGTACTAGATACATAATTACTAGGTGTTTACAAGTATGACTTTTAAGACCAATAATGTGGATCCAAGATTAAAGCAAAAGTGTTTCATTTTCTGGATTATCTAGTCCAAATGTGAAGTAAAAATCTATGCTTCTTCTGAATTTTTCCATGGGTAATTAATATAGCAGTTATTTATTTTTCCAGTTTTATAGTTATTCACTTACAGAAAACCTAGTCTAAGATTTTAGTTGGTCTCACATAATTATATTAAAAATTCTCAGTGTTAAGTAATTGATCCTTCTTTTATTCGTCATCTAATGGTGGGCTCATTTAATAGCCAAATCCATTAAGTTAATTACATATTGAACCTACTTGCTGCTCAATTAGAGTCCACATAAACATACATTTTGATCATTTAACTCCAAAGTATAAATATTAATAACATAAAATATTTAACTTATATAAATAGGATATTAATTTGAAGTACCTTATGAAGGAAGACATTCATACAATAAAATGTGAGGCCTTTAAGGCTCAAACTATAATAAATATACTTTTTGCATCTTTACCTACCATCTTAAGATCAGAATATGCATTTTAATTTTTACCACCCTTTTTGATTGCTGGCACTTAGGATTTTCCAATTTTGGAAGCTAAAACCATTCTCTGTTTTTATTTCCCTTAACACTCAACATTCTGGAAGTCAAATCTGAAAAGCTAATGCTGACCTCCCTTCCATCTCCACCACTGATGCTACATTTTAGTTAACATCATTTCTCTCTAGAAAAATTGTGAAGCATTTTATTTTTTATTTTTTTTTCCATTTAACTCTGCCTCTTTATTGCTTTATTTTTTTTTTAAATATTAAATTTTATTTTTATATTCCCCCATACAATTGCAAACGCCCCATTCTGACCCCAATCCTTCCCCTCCCGCCCCCCACCCCCCAAAAAGTGTCTCTGGTTCATAGTTTTTTGTTGATTTTGATTTTCACTTTCTTATATTCATTTTCCTGGTCCCTTATTTAAGTTTTCTAGATTCCTGCTATGAGTGAGACCATCCGGTATTTTTCTTTTTCTTTTTGGCTTATTTCGCTGAGCATGATCCCTTCCAGTGCCATCCATGTTGCTGCAAATTGCATGTGTTTATCTTTTTTGAATGCTGAGTAATATTCCATGGTATATATGTACCACATCTTCTTGATCCAGTCATCTATTTTTTGGCATTTGGGTTGTTTCCAAAGCTTAGCTATTGTAAACAGTGCTGCTATAAACATAGGGGTGCAGGTGCTCTTTGGAATTGATGTTTCTGTGTCCTTTGGGTAAATACCTAGGAGTGGAATTGCTGGATCATATGGAAGCTCTATGTTTAGTAGGTCCAGAAATCTCCACACAGCTCTCCATAGTGGTTGGACCAGTTTGCACTCCCACCAACAGTGCACAAGAGTTCCTTTTTCTCCACATCCTCGCCAACATTTGTTGTTGCTAGTTTTTTTAATATGTGCCATTCTCACTGGTGTGAGATGGTATCTCATGGTATGTGAAGCATTTTAACATGTTAGGTTCTCTTTTACAAGTACTCCTCTATTCTAGCTCAACTTCAGTGCTATCTAGCAACTTCAGTGCTTCCATTAGATGGAAGAAAAAAAGTAGATACTTGGCATTGGGAAAAGGCACAACATATTTTTCTAAATATAAGGTATGTGGTATTTTAATATATATTATGCAATAACAGAAACACTGCAATACCTATGGAAAAAATTAACAGCATGATTTCACTCTTTTCTAATGTCTCGTTGTTTATAGTCAAACTCCTTAATGCAGTACAAAAGATTCATCAAAACCAGAGTAACTCTCCAGCCCATTCTTCATCATAGGAATTCTTTTCTCCTGCCATAGATCCATTCATGCCTTAACTATACCATTCCTGGAAACTCCCTTTCTTCATCTCTAAGGATGCCGCCTCCTTGCCTACAGTCCATGGCTAATGCCATAACTTCTGTGAAGTCTTTTTCAAATCCTCAAGGCAAAGCTAATTTTCTCCATTTGCTCATTCTGTAAATTATAT
The DNA here is from genome assembly GCF_014898055.3 of Talpa occidentalis. NCBI lineage: Eukaryota > Metazoa > Chordata > Mammalia > Eulipotyphla > Talpidae > Talpa > Talpa occidentalis. The sequence continues at coordinate 57,346,109 of NW_023605083.1, forward strand.
ATTTCAGCCCATATTATACTGTGGTTGTTAAGGGCATCTATGTCCAAATGTTGATTTCTTTTTTTTTTTTTTAAGATTTATTTATTTATTTATACAAGCACTGGGTACAGTCAGAAGCGCGGGAGGGTGAGAGAATTCACCAGAGCCAGAACAGGCAGACTGTGAAACACACTGCTGAGGGGAGCAGCGGGTGCAGCAGAAGAGGTCTGTCGCTCCATGTGGTACCCTCGCCGGCGGCCAGGGATCGAACCAGCGCTGCAGAGGCTGCAGGCATCTTCGCAGCCCAGCACTCAACCTCTGCGCCACCAGGGGAGGCCCCAAATGTTGATTTCTTCTTGTTTATGATTCATCAGCTTCTGACACAAAATCTGCCATACAATAGTGTTTATTAAATAAATAATGTGGTGCAGAAAAGCACATAGACTAACAAAAATATCATCAAATCACCTTAAATTCCTCAAATTTAAGTTGATCACAACCTGTTTAATTTTCAGCCCCCATAGTTATGGGATAAAAATTTCACCAGGGATTAATTATAATAATGTGCATTAAGGTATCCTATATCGATCCTTTTATGGTTTCCATGAACCAGAATAGGAAGGAATGTTATTTGAATTTAAAGACCTTGTATTTTATATTGAAGATGTTGTATTTCTGTCCACTTTGACATTTTCTTACTATGTGACTTTGCAAAAGTTATTTAACTTTTCTAAGCTTCAATTGCCTCCTCAGAGAAGAGGAAGATAAAGTTGGCTCTAACTCATGGATATTATAACAGATTGTTGTAACCCCAGGGTAGTTCTAAGTCACTAATGAAGACTTATAGCTCTCAGCCCCTTACCAAGATCTTTAATTTCCTCCTAACCTGCATGAACTGATCACATTAAACATGCTTGACATCCAGGCTTTTAAAACAGGAAACTGTGTAGTGGGAATTGGGATGTGGATATCAAAATAAGAATCATGTTTTATGCTATCACTAACGTTGTTCTCTGCCTTGGGATTGGGAATTCTCACCAGCAAGGTTGACAGTCTCTTTAATGCATAAAGGAATGAAATGAGGCAGCTTGGGGAAAGATTTATCTGTCCTACCTGGGTATCTATAACTCTTTATCCAAAGGAGGAAAAAAAGACTAAGGTCAAAGCTCAGTAATTGGATAAATATCCCTGTGATAACCAGAAACCTACAAACTGAACCTCCACTCCTCATTACCATACACTTGTACTCTCCAAAGAACTTCACCCTCGTTTGGACCAGGAGTTTTGATACGTCAAAGAATAATTGCCTTTGTTGCTTTCTTTTTCCTAATACAGATGAATAGGTTCATTATTGGACAGTACAAATCTTCTGAATCTCTAGTTACCTGGTTAGAAAGAGTTATTGCCTATGTTGCCTCAGTTTTTCTCTATCACGGATAGGGTGTGTTCACTACTGGACAAGTTACAAATCTTTTTCCATATACTTCTTGAAATTGTGTATGCACTTGGTTAAGCAAGAACAGTTTCTCTATTTGTGTTCTCTCTCTCCCTCTGTCTTTTTCTCATTCTTTATAAACAATATGACACAGGCAATTTGATCTTCCAGTTTCTATCTAGCATGACCTTTGATAGAGAAAAGTTATAATGACTCGTCAGTGTTTCCTTAACAGTGGGTTCAGGGCCTCCCCGTAGTACAGTGGGTTGAGAGCCATGCTGTGAAGCTGTCCGCAGCCTCTGCAGCGTGGGTTTGATTCCTGGCTGGCCAGGGAGATTCCCACGTGGCATGGCAGACCTCTCCTGCCTCGCCTGCTGCTCCCCTCAGCAGTGCTTTCAGACCATCTGCCTGTTCTGCTCCCTGCTCTGTCTCTGGCTAATCCTCTCACCTTCCCGCACCTCTGGCCTATACCCCAGCTCTTGTATAAAAATAAATAAATCTTAAAAAAAAAAAAAAAAACAGTGGTTTCAAATCCTAAGTCTAAACAAACAAGGATTTATATAATGGTAGATCATTAATTTAAAAAAAAAAACCTGATTCTGTTCTTCTATATACCATATATAGTCAATTACTTCATCACTCTAAACCATAGGTCTTGATCTTAAAAATGGTGGTGATAATAATCCCCTCTTCATAGGGTTTTTGTGGTAAGTCTATAAAGCACTTAGCACAGTTTTTAACATACCAGCACTCTGATGATATTATTTATTGTGAATATTACTATCTCTAATCTGTGCCTACATGCATTGATGTGCTGGACCAACTAAATACCAGTTTTGGAGACACAATTGGAAAGTACTCTGAAATTTTACTGACCATTTGTCAAACTTTTGTTACTTTGAAATCACCATAGTATGAGTGTATAGAGCAAAGAAATTAACAAATGGTATAAATTAAGGTGTTTTTTTTTTAATTTTGCAAGTGATTATCAATATACTGTTTATGTATTGTGTGAATCTGAGAAAAAAAATAATGTAATAGTGGTTAACATTATCAATACATTATATATAAACCCAAGCTACATCTGGATAGTAAGCACTTCTCAATATAAATTTCTTTCATTTTAATTGTAATGATGATGAAACAAGTTAAATTATCTGAGGCATACAGCAGGGGAGGAAGAGGCTAAGGGGTCGCAACAGGGCAGGGAAGAGCACAAGGGATTGTGGTGATGAATTATGGGTGATATGGTGGTGGGAGAACCATGGGAATTACACCTCAGGAGAGAAACCAAATACTATTCAAAAACTAACAAAGATGTAAATAAATAAAATATGTCAATGAACATTGTGAACATGAAAGTAAGTTGTAAGAACAGTTCTTATTCTGATGTTATTCACAATTCAAAAAGGTACATACCATTAAAATCTAAGAGCAGTCATTGATTAAATTATCTTGTTTGTTGAAGTCTCAAGAAAATGTGTGTTTTCAAAAGTTTTGGTGGGGCCTTCCCTAGTGGCGCAGTGGTTGAACACTGGGTTGCGAAGCTGCCCGCAGCCTCTGCAGTGCTGTTTCGATCCCTTGCCACCGCAGAGGGTCCCACATGGCTGGACAGACCTCTCCTGTCTGGCCCGCTGCTCCCCTCAGCAGTGTTTTTCTCGTCAGTCTGCCTGTTCTGTTCCCCGCTTCAGCTCTGGTGAATTCTCTCACCCTTCCGCGCTTCTGACTGTACCCAGTGCTTGTATAAATAAATAAATAAATAAATCTTTAAAAAAAAAGTTTTGGTGAGAGTAAATGAAGCATGTATGCATAAAGAGCTATGAAAATGTAACCCCCCATTATATAATTATGTAAACAACTGACAAATTAACATAATTGGGGGGAATGAAAGATTTTTTTAACAAAGAAAATAATGTATTGTGATATTCCTTATTGACTGATGTGCACATATTTTAGTTCAGATGTGAGGGAGACAATAACCATTTCACTAATGAACATGTTCTTATGTTACTTCATTGTAGCTTCCTACAACTGAGATTGTGACATACACTTTTCCAACTAATTAAGTTTCCACTGAGACTTTCATCTCCCTCAATCTCTTTATATGAACCCTATAATTCAGGCTCACCATTCTTTTCAGTGACCTAAACTTAGATATTAATCTACTTGGATAATAATTTGCATATACTGCTCTCTATATCTATATTATCCCTTTTCTTAGGCCACTGAAAAAAATTGCCTTACTCCTCCTCTTCTAAACCCCTCTAGTACCCAGAGCCATCATTACATGAATTGCAATTATTTACATACCTGCATGTCAGGTTTTGAAGATTTTAAGAATATGAATTCTTTATGAAGAATTCTTTATGACTATTTTGGAATGAATAAATGTGTTTGATAACATATGCTCTTTAAAATTCTGCTGGTATCTTAATTTTCTATACCTTATTTTGTTACATAAGCATTTTTCAACTATTTGTCTTTCTGAGCAAGAATGTTGACGAAATGGATCAGACAATCTAGAAAATATTTTACTATCTCAAAAAGTCACAATCTTAAAAGACACAAAATAAAACCCTTATCCATTATAAAGCATGGTGGCCAGAGTAGGTATAATTCTTATTTGCTAGTCTCTAAAATGCAATGAATTCCCAAGGAAAGTTGTCACAGTATCTGAAAATGATTGGACTATTAGGATAGGGTTAATCTTTACCATTCAGCTGATGGAGGATGATGTCAATGAATTCCTTAACAGTTGTTTTCCTTTATGATACAGTTCATTTTCAGTAGTTTGACAGAGGTAAGATCTCAGGCCTTATGCTTTATAGTCACAATAAATTAAGGTGACGAGATGGATCATCTAGAAAAAAGTCAAACACCTCAGTAGATGATGCTCAACTTCCCTTATTATCAGCGATATCTCCCATATCACCTATAACCTTGCTAATTTTTACAATTCACTTCAATAAAAAAACGTTCTTCAGCAATCACTCACTGGCAAAAAGGGCACATATTGTGTGTTACAACCATATGCCAGGATTCCCTGACTCTTCTTTGAACATCTACAGGGAATTGCTATCCTCTGTTCATGCACCCCCTTACTCCTGGGTGCATGTTCTTTTCCTTACAGCTCCCAAAGCCTCTGAAGAATTGTGTTTTTCTTCTCTTAGTTGGACAATTGCTCCATTGTTCATAATGCCTGATAGAGGCCATTAGGGACCTGTTTGAAGCGCCTTTTGGTGGGAATAGGAGTCAGAGTTACAAACACACTCCTCTGAATTTGCCAAAAAAGGTGCTCCGGTGTGATTATAGCAAAGTACATTGCTAATGGTGATAGTTGTTGAATTCTTATATGTAGGAATTGCTAAAGAATCAATTTCCCTCTTGTATTTGTGACTAAATTCAGCATCTTGAAGTAATTGTGGGATCATTTACCCCAGAAGTGTCAGGTAGATTTTTCTCAATATGCCAGAATAGGCCTCTTCTAAGTAAGCATCACCTTGATATGGGAACTAAAGGTCAAGTGAAGCCCTGTAAACCTCAAGACATTACTATTACTTAATGAATACAGATTAGTTTTAGATTAGAGTAGTAAAATCCCTAAAGACTAAAGAGAGGCTTTTGTCCTTGCCTGAGTCCTTCACCCTTCCCTAATAGAAAAAGAGATGATCGCTCCCAAAGGTTGTGCTCTTTCCCTAGTCAAAAAAGTAATCAGTATCCAGAAGAATGTGTTGTGGGAAGATCATTCCAGTGTAGATTTATCTGTAAGCACGCCTTCTCTGAGATTGTCGTCTTTCATCTGATTCACCCCCTTCTTGTCTGTGATGGAAAGGCTTCCTTTTTCTTTCCTTGATGTTCCCTGGTTTGCTCTATTTTTCTTTAGAATTCTCAATTGTGTAAATTCTCTGTACATATTATTGATTTTTGCCTTGCTAACCCATCTGATGCTTTTTGATTACTTGTCTAGTCCAGAAGTCAGCAGAGTAGGTAGAGGATTTTCCCCTGTGCCCTGACAGAATCCTAATTTTATTTTAATTTTTATTGTGGTTTTTTTTTTGTTTTTTTGTTTTTGTTTTTGTTTTTGTTTTTTTTTCCTCCAGACATGAATAAACTTTCTGAGAACAGAAATTTGGTCTTTTCTATTCATGGTCTATGCCTAGTGCTTAGAATAAAACTTGTAATAGAGTAGGTACTCAACAATAAGTTCTGGATCAATGTATGAAGAATCTCATAACATGTATGTGGAAAATAATCACAGATAATATCTAGTGAGCACCTAGTTTACGAGAGTTCTATATACGTTATTTAATCTTCAAAATACTACTAAAAGGTAGCCACTCCCATTAGCTTCACATGAAGATGAGAACACTGTGTCACAGGGAAACTCTTTAGATTAAAAAAATAGCAAATAGCATTTTGTTGCACAGCCAGCATATGAAAACATTTCAGCTGGCTACCAGTGAACCTAGAACAATAACATGTATTTTGCAAATATGCAGAAACATTCAGATGTCTGTACAAATTCATTTCATGCTCAATGATTTTTGTCAACAGCTAGATAAAAATAAACATAATATTATAAGGGACAATATTTTAATGATCAGGAAAAAGCTTAGATAAAAAAGCTGTATTGAAGATTAAATGCAAGTGATAAGGCAAGCAAAACAAAGAAACTATATATATATATAACAAAAAACTCTGAGCATTATGACAAAGTATATGCAATTACTTAAAGAGGAAAAATATTCTTTTAAGTTTCTGAGACAGTCTTGAATAATGTTAATTTTCACATGTGGAAATAAAAACATTTTTATTAGAATATGTGATAAACAATAATTTCTTAATATGCAAGTAGTGTTAACATATATATTAACAATAGTCAACAGGAATTGATTCTATTGACTGTTGAGTTATTCATGCAAGCTACAGTTTTGATAATGGAATAATTCAGATGAAATATCTATTCAGGGGCCTCCCTGGTGGTGCAGGCGGTTGAGTGCCACACTGTGAGGCTGTCTGCAGCCTCTGCAGCGTGGGTTCGATGCTGGCTGGCAAGAATCCCACATGGTGCAGCAGACCTCTCCTGTCTCACCTGCTGCTCCCCTCAGCAGTGTATTTCTGTCGTCTGCCTGTTCTGCTCCCTGCTCTGCCTCTGGTGAATCCTCTCATCCTCCCGCGCTACTGGCCTATACCCCAATTCTTGTATAAATAATTAAATGTTTTTAAAAAAAAAGCTATATAATCAAGATTAAACTTAAAAAAAATCTATTCAGATAAAGAGTATTATGAAATAAGATAATGAAATAAGGAACACAAAGGGAGAGTCATAAATATTTTGGGAATTAAAAAAACAAACAAGGAGCCTACCTGGTGGTGCAAGAGGGTAAGCACCCACTATGATGCAATCCTCAGCCTCTGCAGCACGAGTTCAATCCCCAACCGGCCAGGAAGCAACATGGCGAGGCAGACCTCTCCTGTCTTGCCTGCTGCTCCCCTCAGCAGTGTATTTCAGTCAGTCTGCCTGTTCTGTTCCCCATTCTGTCTCTGGTGAATCCTCTCACCCCCCGCCACATCTCGGGCCTATACCCCAGCTATTGTATGCATAGATAAGTAAATCTTAAAAAAATTAAATAAAAAATAAAAAAACAAACAAGATAGAAAGAATTATCAAAAATATAAGTGAGAAGTTCTTCATTCAAAAAACCATCAATAAAAAAATGTATGGAATTGTCATAGCCCATAATAATTCAATTAAAAAAAATATCATAAACAGTTAAATTCTGGAATACTTGAACCACCAAGGAAATTTGTAAATGAGCAAATACAAATTATCTATAAAAGTACACAAATCAGTTTTACGTCTTTGTTCTCTACTGAATCTAAGTATGAGACATATATGAAAAAACACCTCCAGCTTTAAATGGAAAAAAGCCTGTGACTCAAGAATATTAAGTGAAGTCAAGGTACATTTTACATGAACAATTCTTTTAGACATGGAAGTAGTAAAAATAAATTCAGTTGTATATAATTTTTGAATAAAGCCAATGAAATATGAACATGAAAAGAACTATAAATATGAATGTAATAAAGTGGAAATTGTGAATTAAAAGGATTTGTGACAAGTGTCAAAACCTAGAAATGTTTGTATGTGTGTACACATGCATATATATTTATATACAAGCATTATGTGTATGTATTTGTATACATACTTTATATATGCATATATATACATGACATAATTTTTCTCAATCTTGTAATTAAAATCAATATACATGCCAACATTAATTTTAATGGAAAATATAAAGTATCTTTTAAATGCATTTAAAAATTCATATTGTATCAAAAGACATAGAAGAATATGTAAAGGGAGAGAAGGAAAATGATGTTTTAAAAATTAAGTCATTACAAACTACTTGTCTTAAAGAGGTTTGTGATAAAAAGGATACCATCTCACTTTGACACTGAAAATATAAAGTAAAAAATACATAGTTGTATCTGATGCAGGAAAAGAAAAAGGCAGATCAATGAAACTAGATAGAAAATACAAAAACTACTCAAGAATATAATAAACTTAGCTTATGATGAAGGTGACATTTTATATCACTGTGGAGAAAATGATGGATATTTTAATGAATGCTTTGGGGACAAATGGTTAGCCATTTGGAGAGAAAAGTAACATTAGATTCACACTGCACATCATACATAATAGTAAGTGCCAGATAAATTAAAGCTTTAAATGTAAAAAATGAAACCATTTCTGGAAAAAGTGTTATTAAAAAGGAATCGAATCTTGGTATAGTATAACATGTCTAAGCATGACATCAGAGCGAGGAAAAATATCAGATACTAGATTTAGACAACCAGTAGGTACATTTAGAAATATTTTATTATTAAAAAATGCACCATTGACAAAATGTAAGCACAAATTGTAAACATATTTGTATCATATATAACAAAGGAAATTCAGAAGTTCTTAATTTAATAAAAATACCAAGATTCAGCAATGAACCAAATCTTGAGACATTGCCAGAAAGAGGAATACAAAAGTCCATTGAAATTGATGGTAAGAATAATCATATAAATAACTTCCAGTTTTCAGTATATTTTTCTCTCTAGATTGTAACACCTTGCAATTATTTCTAAACTTTGAAGGAATCTACTATCCCGAAGAGACATAATCATGGTGCTATGGGAAATAAGGAATCTTGGAATCATTCCCAGTCAGACACTGTACTGCCCATATTAAATAGAACTCAACGAATCCAGGTGACTGGAATTTGAACTGCCTCCAGTAAAGTGAGTTAGAAGAGTGAAGTTCAATGAAGACATTTATAGTCAAACCACTTTTTTCTTAACAAAACAGAGAACAGGCTTTTAAATTGTAGTGAACTTTTTCCTTCTACTTGAGAGTTCTAGCCAAGCCTTAGATACATATTTACAAAACAAAAAAGGAAGAAATGACAATTAGGACAAAAAGAACTCAACTCATGGATTATCTCCTATCACTCACTATCCAATACAGTAGTCATAAGCCATATGTAGCTCTTTAAGGTTACATTATCATTAATTAAGTTAAATGAAATTAAGAATTAAGTTTCTTTGTCATAATTGCATATTTCAAGTGTTCAATAATAAAAGGTAATTGCTATCAGGGAAAGGAGAAATTTCCCATGTTTCTTCTCCAGCTGGAAAAAATAATTAGATTAGCATCAGACAGATAAGGGGAAAAATTAATCACATATGTATTGGAAACAGTTATAGACAAGGATTCCAAAAGCAATGAGGCAGTGTGGAGTTATATCTCCTGAGCTAACAAATGGATTAGGTGCCTAGGGACAATGTGAGTATCATGTGAGGGGGACTCACGGGATGAGGAGCGAGAGGGTAATTCATAAGAAGATGAGATGCTCTGTGATAAGATGTTTGCACTGCCATTAATATAGGTGTAGGGTAAGGAAAAATGTCGGGCTTTTCTGCCCTCCTGCCATCAGGATAGATGACGGATCCTTGCAGTCCTGAATGCATGCCTGATGGCGGGCACCTGGAGTAGGGTGTGGGCATTGGTAGATGGGATTCACCTGGGCTGAGACTGGGCTTATAAGGGCGGCGTCACGGGGACGCCAGCAGAAGCCAAAACAGAAGCCGAGAGAAACAAGAGAAGCAGAAGCAGAGAGAACGCCAGAGAGCCCAGATAGAGTGAAGATTTGCTGGGGGCTGGGAGGACTGCCAGCCTCCCAGCCCCCCAGCATTCCTGCCTGCCATGTACCCGCTAAATCCCAATAAAAGACCTGCAAAAAGCCACTGAGGACTCTGAATCCTCCTTTACCTGGTCTGCTGGATCCTAGAAAACCTGCTCAGTGGTCATTTCTGACCTTACAATTGGCATAGTCGGCAGGATGATCCATGCAGACAGGTATGGAGCCCTCCAAAGACCTGGAGGAACTGATGGACAAGGTCCGGGAGCTATGGAATAAGACCACGCCTGGAGGAGGAGACGCCTGAGAGGACCAGCCAACGATACCCGAAAGGACCAGCCAACAACCCCTGAGGTAGCAGAATAGTCGGGGAGGAGAGGACCACGATTCGGAGCTCGCTGGTGCGAATGCAGGGAGAGGCCTGATGGACTTGGATTAATGGACTTGGACTGACAATCCTGCCAGAAGGCGGAGGACCTTGGCAGGTTATGTCTTTTGGGAATCTGGGGGTGGCCAGTGGGATGGCCAAAAGCAGCCTGTGTATGCCCAGCAGCTAGGCGAAGGAGAAAAGCCAACTGAGAAGGCAAAAGCTGATGCTGATGCTAAGTTGAGAAGCCCTGAGTGGCTGTTAAGCAGCCTGAGTATGCTGAAGGCCAGTGAGTCTCGTAAAATCACCTGTGGGTGATGCCCTGCTTGTTGTCGAGTGAGGGTGAGGAGCTGAGGAACCTGTCCTTGGGGGACAGGTGGGGAACGTGGCTTGGGATGGAGCCCAAGCCAAAGAGGGGACCCGAGAGAGGCCGCATGTAGAGTTTGGGTCCCCGACCCATGTGCTTGTGCAGTGGGTTGGCCTGAGTGCAGGGGTCTGCGAGTCACGTTGGTGGCTATGAAGGCCGAATGTTGGAGCAACTGCGGACAGAAACCCTGAGGGTTGGCGATTACCCCCAACAGAATAGAATCGCCAATCCCAGAGTGAGTGCATCCTGGGGGTGGATGCGGTGTGTGGCTTGAAGCCGAGACTACAGCCAGAGAAGGCCAGGAAGCCCAACGGCTCCTGGTGTGTTACAGTAGATGCCGTGAGTGATTTCCCTCCCCGTATGAGCAGTGCCTTTGGCAGCAGATTTGGTGGCTCATCTGCTGGTACCAATAATTGTCTTTTGCCACTAGGTTGGGGCCCTGCCTGGACTTATTTGTGTTCTGTTGCATTTTGTTGTTATATTGTGATGTATTTGCTTTTGTGGGCCATGGCTGCATTGTTTATGTTTGCTAAGAAAATTGTATATATGTAGATTGTATGGCAGAAAACCCTGAGGGGGTGGACTGTAGGGTAAGGAAAAATGTCAGGCTTTTCTGCCCTCCTGCCATCAGGATAGATGATGGATCCTTGCGGTCCTGAATGCATGCCTGATGGCGGGCACCTGGAATAGGGTGTGGGCATTGGTAGATGGGATTCACCTGGTCTGAGACTGGGCTTATAAGGGCAGCATCACGGGGATGCCAGCAGAAGCCAAAGGAGAAGCTGAGAGAGAAGCAAGAGAGCCCAGATAGAGTGAAGAACTTGCTGGGGGCTGGGAGGCCTGCCAGCCTCCCGGCCCCCAGGCATTCCTGCCTGCCATGTACCTGGTAACCCCAATAAAAAGACCTGCAAAAAAACCACTGAGGACTCTGACTCCTCTTTACCTGGTCTGCATGGGATCCTAGAAAACCTGCACTGTGTCCTGTCCTGCCTCTACAATAGGTTTCCCACATAGAAAGCACATTTCTATTAATAACCCTAATTTATCATGAGATTCCCAATTTTCATTCTTTAGATAGTTAACATAGTTGTAAAGGTATCTCATGAACCTGCAGGTCCTCAGTTGACCTCAGCTGGAGTAATCCATGTGCCAATATGGCACACTTGGGGGATGCCTGTTCTGAATATCTTGGCGAGGCCAATTGCTCCCTGGGTAATGCAGGCAGAGAACTTTCCATCGCTGCAGAAAGCTGCATGAAACAGCTTCACTCTATAAAGTCTTTTCTGGTCTCAGGTTTAGGTCCAATAAACCATGCTAATGTGGGCTTTGGACAAATCTGTCATATATTGAACCTACTTATTTACATTCCTGTCCTCCTTACTATGTACCAAACTCCCCAAGCATAAGGGGATGTCCGATTCATCATTCTGAATCACTGGAGCCACTCCTTGAAAGGTGTTTAATAAATGCTTGTCGATACAGAATGATGTTTGGAGTGGCAAATATCTTTTAAGAGGAAATAAATAAGGAGGAAGTTAATGGGTCCTTATGCTTCTTCATCCTCTTAATCTATTTTTTACCAATCCAGAGAGTATCAATTGATATTAAAACACCTATCCAGTGGGAAAACAATCCTTTAGAGATATGTAAATGGACTTTAAGAATATTCCTGCATTTCTCTTCAAAACCTCATTTTAATTCAAAGCAGGAATAGGACATTATCTCTGCCTTGGTACTTCTAATTTCTACATTATGATGGAAGCACCAATCTTTGTGTCCCATGCAAAATAAGGGTAAAAAAGGCATTAGGTGCATGATTACTTACCAATTATTCTTTATGATCTATATAATCAAATACCATCTGGAGGTCTGGAAAAAATTCAACCACAATTGCAAAAATTGAATATCAGGGTCAGATAAACTTAGCCAGCCAGCAATGTGGTCAGGTTGTGGGGCCTCTCAACATAACCTGTATAACCCCAGGTGAGGGCCTCCCCGGTGGCGCAGCAGTTGAGTGCTGGGTTGTGAAGCTGCCTGCAGCCTCTGCAGCGCCGGTTCGATCCCCAGCTGCTCCCTGGCCACCGGATGAGGGTCCTACATGGCGCGCAGACCTCTCCTGCCACCCGCTGCTCCCCTCAGCAGTGTACTTTGGTCCTTCTGCCTGCTCTGCTCCCCACTCTGGCTCTGGTGAATTCTCTCACCCCCCCCGTGCTTCTGACTGTACCCAGTGCTTGTATAAATAAATAAATCTTTAAGAAAGAAAAAACCCCAGGTGATCTGAAAGAGCATGTGAGGCTGGCGTTCAGGCAGTCTCATGAGCAAATCATTTTCACCTCTGAGTTAAATGTGACCCTTGTTTAAAAAAAATCTGACCTCTGACCCCTAAAACCACTAGAAGGCAAGGTGCAAATTTCAGCTGAAAACAAGCTAGGGACCTGATAAATTGAGGTGCATGAAATACAACTGATTACTGAATCCATTAGAACAACAGGTACAAGGTAAGCTTATCTGAGCAAAGCTTGATTGCAATGTGGAAGCACCAGACCTATAGTGGGAAGGCGGCAGCTGCAGATGGGAAGTTGTGAAGGAATTACAGAGAAAGTGACCAAGCAAAGAAAAGAAATCATTTGGCCATAGTTTAGAGCTCAGCTGGATGTTACTGACTAGTTGTCCCTAATGTAACTTTGAGTCAATTACTGGCTTAGATCTGAGTTTGCTTATGTAGGCCACCAAGGCATGAGTCATTTTGGTATAATGGTCTTCTTGTTTAATTAATTAGCATTATTGTCTGCTGATCTTAATTAGAACAATTCTCAAATTTTGCATAGAAAAACCCCAATGGCAAAATGGAATGAAAGTATATCCCCAGAGAATGAGGACATGTTCTAAAGCAGCAGACTGTACCTCACGTTTACTTTCTTAAAAATCATGCAAACTTTCACTCAACTTCCTATTATATATGTACTGTTTGATTATCAAAGTAATGTTCTAAATTGTTTACCAACAGTGGAAAATGACTTACCTGTCTCAGTTAATGTAACAAGAGCATTGCATACAGTCTTTTCAATTTTAGGAAATTGTGCTGAAATGAAGGGAGGTGACAGTCTATATCAGATTTAACATGCAGACAATTTATCTGTTCTGTTTTGGCATCATTACATATTTTGAGAACTCAGATGCAGGCAAATAGGTAGATATAAATAGCAGCATATTCAATGCTGTCATAGCAGGAAAATTACTAAAGAGGTTCCAGATGTTGATATATAGATATATTAAAATGATTTTAAGTTACCTGTAGCAAAAATATCATGTGCTAGCTTCTTTAGAGGTCAGATTGCTGGTGTCATGATGAGGTAAAAGTATCTCTGATCCAGTGCTGCTTATTTCTTGTATTATTCATTGACACAGAAAAAAATATACAGCAAAATATTGGTTATCTACAAAAGGACACAAATCAGGCTTCCTTGGGGTGTCTCTATCACTAAGTAAAGGAAATAAATGGAAAAAATATCTACTGTTTTGAGGGGGGAAATTTTGGACCAATGTAGTGGCAGGAAGGCAACAGGGCAGGATTTCTATGATAGGAGCAGACCGGGGAAAGAAGGAGTCCTGGAGCCCTCGGTGGCTTTTCAGACTTTTATTGCCATTTTACCAGGTACACGGCAGGCAGGGGTGCCGGGGAAGAGGCTGGTAGGCCTCCTATCCCGAGGCAAATCTTCACTCTTTCTGGGCTCTCTGGCGTTCCCTCATGGTCTAGTTCTCTCTCTTCTGCTGGTTCCGTTTGTTCCCTGCTTGTTCTCTGTGATGCCGCCCTTATAAGCCCAATTTCAGCCCAGATGTACCCACCTATGTACGCCCACACCCTACTCCAGGTTCCTGCCTTCAGGCATGCATTCATGACCCCAGGGATCCATCATCAATCCTAATGGCAGGAGGGCAGAAAAGCCTGACAATCATTTACCCTACAACCAAGATTGAAGAAGATTGATTATGAAGCCCTTTGTATTTCTGCTAATGTTATAAATTATAACCCTGGCTAATAGATTGATTTCCAAATGGTTAATCATCACAAATCTCTCCTCCCAATTCTAAATTTTCACTTTCCAAGTATAAAGCATTGTCAGGCACATACTAAATGCTTTATTGAATAATCAAGGTCCTGATATGTGCAATGAAAATATGTATGGTTTATGCTTTAAATAATTCACTGTATTTATCCTTAAATAATATCTGCTAAACAAGCTTTTTTGGGGAATAATGATACACTGACTCTTCCTTGGATTTCACCCTCCTCTGTAAGACATTTTGCTTGTCCTTGGCAGAAAACATCTGTTTCATCCTGGGCTCAAGATTTTGACTTCTCCCTCCCCTAGACAAGAAAATCTACACAGATCTAGAACAAGCTTTTTCAATCATTTCCCTTATTATGCTGTGACCCAAATAGATCTCTGTTCTCAATTTAACCATCCCATTAAACACATTTTTAAACAAAGAACAGGTTCTTTGATGTGTGTGATGGATCCCATCTGGGTACCATTCCCACAGTTGAGATTGTCAAGGGCAGGAGTCATCTCTGCATGTTTCATCTTATTTTAAGTGACATTCTGCCCCCTCCTCCAAAGAAAAACCTATGTGGCATCTATTTATTTGTTAGGCATAAATGAATGAGGACATTGCTTGCTCTGATAAATTCTGTCTTTACCAGCTAGACTGCAATCCACAGTAACTCACTAGTTCATTCACCCCACACCACTAAGACTGCTCATGATTTTATAATTATTCCATAGTGTCTGTGCTTAAATTCGAATACCATACTGCAGCTGTTTTGTTTTACAATTGCTGCCTAAAACCCACACCCTTTTGTGGTTCTAAACTGTTTTCTTTGCTTATGGTTGGGCAATCAGAGTTCAGCTGGGCAGGTTTTTGTTCTAGCCAGTGGCCACTATATGGATTCACTCAGCTAACAGGGGATTCAACTGAGATGCTGGGGAGCTGGCCTTATCCTTTTGTTCATGTTCCTTCAAATTCTCAGAGCTTCAAAGCTTATTTGAATCAGTTGGTCTCTCTTATAAGATAGAAAAATTTCACACATGAGAGTGCTGAGGATGCCAACAGTGTAAAAGTAGAAGCTACTAGGCATTTGAAGTTTAGGTCTGTAATTGGCAGTTTCACTCTGTGACATCTTTTCCGTTGAGGCACATTATATACCCAGACCAAATTCTAGGACAGTTTGTGACTCAAGGAGATGAATACCAGGAAACACGGCTTCTTAAGAACCAACTAACAAGACATCCTTAGAAATAACTACCCCATCAGTTATAACCCAAAGGTCAATGCAGTGCAGCTTTAATACAGTACAGTCATGCTTTGTAATAGTTATTGAATAGTCATTTCTCTATGGGAACTCCAACCAGTGAAAATCCCAGTTTTAACATATAATTGTAAAAGTACAAAACTTTAAAAATTAAAATGAGAATTGACACTAAAACACAGAAACTCACCAAAAAAAATAGGTTGTGTTACAGAAAACACTTATGCAGAAAATGATTGCTTATATAATCTTATTTTTAAAATTTAAGGAGTTGCAGCAGGTTGTTGAACTGAAATTCTGTTTCTGGGAACCATTTTTTCTTGCGTGTAAGTGGAATTAAAAAAAATAACAGTAACTCATAAGTAGACAACCACATTTTCCTAAAAACCAGTGCACTGCCTGCCAGAAGCAGTAGGAACAATTATAGTTGCAAATCTCCTGCCTTGGCTGAATAGCACTGACTTAGCCAGTGGCACTATCCTGTTCTTCTTAAGGTCTGATGCTGCATTATATCAACCTAACTATACCAACAACAACCTGAGTTATCTGATAATAACATGAGCAAATTCTCTGGTGACTAGATATGAATTATTTCTTTGCCTTTTGAGGAGCACATATCCCTTAATGAGGCTGGCTTACATCATCATAATTTGTTTAAATTAAAAAAATAAGGTTTCTTCAAAGGTATTTGAGATACTTGACCCCCAAGGAATAAACAATAATTGACCTCTAATATCTACCAGCAGCAATTCAGTGACTGTGAGATAGAAACCAAACCAATGAAATTTATCTCCTAAGCCCTCCTGGAATGTACAAGTCTAGAAAGTTTAAGATCTTTTTTCTACCATATAGCTTGTGGATTCTTTTTTTTTTATTTCTTATTTTTTGCAGTATATTGAGTCTGATTAATAAGAATGTCAAAGTTATTGACATTGAATGCACATTTCCTCAGATTTTAATAAGGTTCATTTCCTTTCTTCAGGTTTCTGCTTAAATAGCACCTTCTTAAAGTGAACCTCTCTGAGTACTCATTACCTGTTCTTGGTGCTAAATATTTTTCTCTTGATAATAACCAGTGCTTTTATAGATTTTCTGCAGCTGCTGGAGCAAAGTACCACAAGCTGGGTGACATAAAACAAGAGAAATGTATTACCTCACACCTTCAGAGACTAAAATGGGAAAACAAGTTTCTTCAGGATTGGCTCTTAGAGAACAGTCTGTGGGAAACTATATTCTATGCCTCTCTTAGCATCTGGCACAGCTGCCTATTCTTGGCAATCTTTGGCTTGTAGATGGAGTGCTCTAATAGTCTTCCCCCACACAGATAGAGCATTCTTCTTGTGTGTTTCTGTGTTCCAATTAGACTCATAAGGACACTAGTCATATTGGATTACAGTCTACTCTGATGGTCTCATCTTTGCTTGTATATATCTGCAAACTCTCTATTTCCAAATAAAGTCACAAATACCAGAGGTAAGGGTTTCAAGATATAGATATACAATTCAACTCCAAAGAGGTATGCACCAAAAGTTTCCAATTCTCCCAATTGCCATTATTGTAGCCATTGTGCTTCTCAACACCTGTGCTGTGGTATGGAGGGAAAGACATATGAACTTTTGGCCAATATGTTATGAATTTGTTTTATTTCTTTCCAGGTCAGAAGATTCAATTGCCTTTTTTTAAAGATTTATTTATTTGTGCATAGAAGAACTGGGGTGTAAGCCAGAGGTTCATGGGGTTAGAGGATTCACCAGAGAGTGTGGGGAACAGAACAGGCAAATCTACCGAAATACACTGCTGAAGGGAGCAGGAGGTGAGAGAGGAGAGGTCTGCTGCGCCATGTGGGTTAGCTCCCTGGCATGCGGGGTGAGGGATAGGGGATCTAACTTGTTCTACAGTGGCTGCCTACAGCTTGATAGCACTGTGTCTTTAACCCCTGCACCACCAGGGAGGCCCTTTAATTGCCTTTTTAAGACATTCCTAAAATTATTTTTGCCCTTGGACTTACCACAATTTGAGGTAGTGTATGTACTGACATTCTGGATTCTGACATGAAAAGACATGTAGAGAAAAAAGGAGAGGGGAAAAAAAAAGAAAGACATGTAGAATGAGCAAGAAATGATCTTCAAGATTTGGGCTCTTATGATTTTAGGTGTCATTCTGTGTGCTGTACCTGCTTGATATTTCTCCTTAGCTCCTATATAGAAGTTTATATTATATACTTATTTTATCATCTCAATTGTTTGATTACCCTACCAGAATGCAATCTCATTATGACAAATAATTTCTTATTCTTGATTCCATATTTATGCTTAGATGAGAGATCACAATAATAGGTATTCAATTAAAATTTTGTAAGATGAATGAATAGATGAAAATAAATGTTACCTCAACAACAACAAAAAATTCCCCTCACCCAAAAAGAATAAGTAGATATATAATAGTGATTTTTATTATTATATCCTTCCTTTTTCTGTCTTTGCCATTATAGTCTTTGGGTTTTATTTAGTAATTTCAATTTTCTAAAAGTCAAGTTTCTAAAAACCTAGATTCATTTTGGATAATGAATGGATAAGGAGAAAATCAGTCTTGGAATTGAATCTAGTTTTTACTACTTAAAAATTACAAAACTTTGTGAAATGTATTGATTCACTATAAACCGTGTTCCTCATTAGTAAGATGAGACTCACAGAATTGCCAATTATTTCAAAATAGAGTAAAATAAAATAAGTATTTAATGAACTTTATTCCCATTTCTTTTTTACATTCTATTATTTTTCTCTCAAAATACCTAGAATAATGAACAATATATAAAAATAACAGAATATTTCTTGGTTGTAATTAAGAATAAAAAGAAATGATACTATACCAAAATGTTTAATTTTCTTTGAGTTATAGTTTAAATTAAACTAATTATAATTTCAAAAATTGCAATTCCTTACTATATAGTTTCTTCTTAGAACAATATCAGTAGAATATATTATTTTATAAATTACACTGTAATTGAAAATTCAGTCTCACAGTCACATATCACACACACACATATACATTTTGTCCCTTGGCTATTAGAATTTCAGCATAGATTTCATTGTAGTGTGTGCCATGTTCAGTTACTTTTATAAAAAGAGCACACCAAGGGCTTTTGGGTGATTTCCCAAACCAGGTTTTTGGGTGATTTCCCAAACCAGGTTTTATTTTCTTTGTGTGTTAATGAATCCTTTAGCCCTAAAAGATTATATGATATGAGAGAACAGAGATAGTTGGTCTTTAAAAAATAGAATTGGAGAATTTTCAATGAGATCAACATACTCTGTGTTTAACATATGGAGAGGTGGCCAAGAGTTCAAATTCTGAACATTTTGCCAGCAACCTACAACCATTTCAGAATCCGAAAGGAAATACACAGTATGAAGACTCCAGAAAATGTAACGAATTTTACCTCTACAATTTTATTCATTACTATTGCCATAAAACTCTTATGTGGATTCCAGACCATAGTGAATAATGCCAGATTGCAATGAAGTGTCAAGGGTTACTTTTAACCTTTTTTCTTCACTCTGAGATTACAAGCTTAAAATGGCCCTGTTAGGAATAGGAGGAATATACCTCAATATAATAAAGCCCATACATGACAAACCCATTTATAACATCATATTCAGTGGTGACAAACTGAAAGCTTTCCCTTAAGATCAGGTGTACAAGGATGTACACTCTCACCGTTTATATCCAACATAGTACTGGAAATCCTAGCTAGAGCAATTATGCAAGAAAAAGATTTAAAAGGAATCCAAATTTGAAAAGAATTAAAACTATAATACTTTAGATGATATCATCATATACGGAGAAAATCTTAAATACTTCATTAAAAAACTATTAGAAACAATAAATCAGTGCAGTAAAATGTACTATAGAGTAAAATCAGTAAAGCAGACTATAAAATCAATACACAAAAGTCTCTTGCATCCCTATCTGCAAATAACATGAGGAGAGAAAGAAAACAATCCACTTATAGTAGCATCAAAAAGTATTAAATACTTCTAGGAATAAAACTAACAAAGGATGTGAAAGACCTATTCAATGAATACAATAAGATATTGCTAAAAATAAAATAAATAAATAGAAGAGACAAGGAAATGGAAAGATATTCCATGTTCATGAACTGGAAGAATTAACATTGTTAAAATGTCTATCTTACACAGAGCAATATATAGATTCAATGCAATCTCTATGAAAATGTCAATAACATTCTTCAAATAAGTAGTGCAAACATTATTGAAATTTATATGGAACCAAAAAAGACCCTGCATAGCAAAGCAAGTTGATAGAAAAGAAGTAAAGATATCATGCTTCTAGATTTCAAGCTATACTACAAGACTGTACTAATCAAAACATGGTATTCAAATAACAGTAAACACACAGACCAATGGAGTAGAATTAAGATTCCAGAAATAAATGCACATTTATATAGATAGTTAATCTGCAATGATGAGCCAAGAGTATGCACTGGAGAAAAGAAAGCCTCTTGTGCCTTTTAAACTGCAAAAGTCTCTGTGAAGATGAAACTATGGGATCAAAACTTTGAACTTATCCTTAGTTAAATGTAATCAAATTGCCCAATCTATATACTTCAGATAGTTGGGCATTCAATGATCATTTTAAATAATTTATAGGTGGAGAAATAATTGTAATACAGATAATGGTTGGTATCTGATTTTTAAAATGTTATATTTATCTTTATTAACTTTTAAAAATCTCCAAGTCAGGTAAGCCAATCCACATTTCTCATGTGACTTTTATTATTTTTTATGGCTGTGATTTAAGTTATTTCAATATTCATTAGAGCAAGTGAAATGTATGTTATTATTTATTTAGGATGTTAAATATCCTTCTGTCCAGGAACTTCAGAATTTTGTGACTTTGGGCAACTTTATTAACTTCTCAAAGTTGGGAGTTTGCTCTGTATTTGTTTTGTTTTGCTTTTTAATAATAGAGAAATCAGTAATATCTAATTCACCCAGTTTTTGTGAGAATTGTATGGTAAAAGTATGCATTTGACAAATAATTTCTGATATGATACCAAAAGAACAAGTAACAAAAGAAAAAATTAGATATATTGTACATTATCAAATTAAAAACCCTCATGTTTCATATGATACTATCAAGAAAGTGAAAATAATTGACAATATATATCGATATATCTTGTATCTGAATATATAAACAACCCTTACTTAAAAGACAACCTAATTTTTAAAAATGGGCAAAGGATATGAAAAGACATTTGAAAAAGAATATATATATAAATGGCCAATATGCACTTGAAAAGATGATCAATATCATTAATTAGGAAATGTAAATCAAACCCACAAGTTACCACTTTATACCCACTAGAATGGTTAAAATAATTAAATCAGAAAACAGCTGTTGGTGAGTATATGGGTTCAGAACCTGTATGCTCTGCTGCTGGGGATACTGTGGAGCAATCTTTCCTATGGTGATTGAGAGGAGCATTTGTCAGTCACAAGGCAGACAACGAGGATATCTACAAAGACTGTATAAGCATCTTTAGGGCCAGACTTTAGCTAGATAGTGAGATGGAGGATAGCAAGATGAAGAGAACATTTATGTTTCCTTAGATGAGTCAAAAGACAAAAAAAAAACAAAAAACGTTATTTGAAAAGATATTGTTATATAAATTCTAAACCCAGATTTCATAGGACTCTTGTGAAGATTAAAAGAAATGACACTCAGGAAGTGAGTGCTTAACAAAGTGACTTAACAAGTGCTTAGTTTATTTTAACTTTCTTAATAAGGTTGAATTTGATGAGCAACCTAATGACATATAAATACCATAGAAATAAAGTGGGGTAGAATTTTAAGCGTAACTGAAAGGGTTAAATAAAGACACCCTTGGAGTCAAAGCAATATTTAATCTAAGTTTTGAAGAAAAACAGAGGTGTTGAGTTAAGGGAAGATTTCAGATGTAGAGAAAAAGAAGAAAGAAAGATTTGTAGTTGTGTATTTAAAGCATGTATTTGAGGAAACAGGAAATTTTACATGTATGATGAGACACCCTCACATTTTCTAATTCATTTTCCATTTCCTAGTAATAAAATCAATATAATTATCCTCTCAGGAAGCATTCTGATGGAAAGTTATCCGTGTACTGCTTTTCAAGTCAATTAAGCACCCGAACTAATCTAAGGATTGGAAGTGAAAGAATAAGTAAGAAAGAAAATAAGGAGGGAAAAATGATAGATGATAGAGAAATGCATGCATATATTGGCTTATTGTTGATTTTCAGTGAAGGGACAGTTCAGTAAAGTATGGTTCTATTCATTACTTTTGCATTAGCCTCTGTGGTAGGAAACTAATTGAAATTCCTGTTTTAATTTTACAAAAGACTGATGAATAATCTCAAGGTTCTTAGTTACCTAATATCTCCCTTCAGCCTTTAACTCACCAAATCCCATTTCATTTTCTGTAAGTGAACACAGCTACCTATCAGTTCTGCATCTTTTCTATTTTTTCCTGTTCATTTACATGTATATGGGTATTCATAGCGCACCACAACTAACTTTTGTCTCTTACTAAGTCACTTAAGGTCACACTATCTAGAACACTTATTTTAATGGCTGCATATTATTCCCTAGTATGTATCAAAATTTTATTTAGGGCCTCCTCTGGTGGTGCAGCGGTTGAGCGCTGGGTTGCAAAGCTGTCCACAGCCTCTGCAGCACCGGTTCGATCCCCAGCCGCCAGCGAGGGTCCCACATGGCACGCAGACCTCTCCTGCCGTGCCCGCTGCTCCCCTCAGCAGTATATTTCATCGGTCTGCCTGTTCTGTTCCCCGCTCTGGCTCTGGTAAATTCTCTCACCCTCCCACGCTTCTGACTGTACCCAGTGCTTGTATAAATAAATAAATAAATAAATAAATAAATAAATCTTTAAAAAAAAATTATTTAAACATTATTTTGGCAGAAACGCATGTTTTTCTAAATTCACATTTTGCCTTTCAAAGAATGCTGAAACAAACTTGCAAATGTAATATATATATATATATATATATATAAATATATGAAAGTATTTCTGTTGCAGTGTATAGTAGCTCTATGGATAGATTCATAGAGGTTAAACTATGTCAGGGTATGAGTGAGTATATGTGTTTTTATTGATATATACTGTCCAGTGTCTCTCTATTTGGCTCTATCTGTTTCATTTCCAACTAGCTGTGTTCAGTTTATGCCTGATTGTCCCACTCTTGCCAACACAAAATATTACAAAATTTTTTTGGTCAAATTCTCATTTCAATTTGCATTTTCCTGATTACAGTAAAGCTAAAGATCATTTTATTTTTGTTTTATTTTAATTTACTTCCACTAAATTTTACTTCCTGTGAAATTTTTAATGAGTTTGAATTTCTAAAATTGCAGTGTAACACATGTATAAGACTTTAAAAATATGTATATTGAAATATTAAGAGGACAAATTTCACCAGGAAAGCTCTAGCATGAGATTTTCAAATTTATTATTGCATATTAATATTTCATTTGCAACTAAAAGGCTCTTACATAAAAAATGACTCCTTATTCTTACAGGGAAATTTTATTATTTTACTTTATTATCAAATTTCCCCAACCCTATTTCAATTTTTAATTTGTTCTCTCTTTCTGGTTTTTCTATTAAATGACTATTCAATCTCCTGAAACTATTTTTGTCTCAACCTTTTCTTCTTTGTGTTTAGAACAACTTCGGAAAGAATATGTTGGTTCCTGTTCCAGTTCACTGACTCAGTTTTCCATTATTTCTATTCTACTAGTCATTCCATCTATTAAAGTGAAGTTTTTGTCAATAAATATGTTCATAATGTCATAAAGAGACCTAATTGCTTGTTTTTTTTTGGTTTGGCAATCTGTTAATTTTTTATTCATTAATGCCTTCTCCGATGATACTACTCTTAATTCAGTTTTTCCTTCTGTTTACCCTTGGGGTTAGTTCTGTTTATTGTTTTTATTTTCCAGAAATATTTGGTGATTTTTAATCATCTGTTCATATTTATAGACAAACGTAGAGGTTCATCAGTTTAACTGGCTGGAATGTATTTCCTCATCTGAATGATAATTCCTGTGCTGCTGAAAATCAGTGTGCTTTTTATTAGAGTGTTGCTGGCTTTAGTGTTCTTAGAGATTACTACAAAGTCCATCAGTAGATTTTCCTTAAGTTATACAAATGGCTTGTTTTCCAGCTACATGGGCTTTCAATCCTGGTCCTATTGTAGATAGTTCCCTCAAGGGCACATTTTTTGACAACGGTTGTTTCTGACAATCAGATTCATCTGCTATTTGATTTCAAGGATGGATGCCTCAAAATTGCTGTCTATTGATTGAAGAAAATACTCTTTCTAGATTTACTGTGAATGCATGCTCACACACAAACATAAAAATGACAGGTAATATGACAATATTTACCCAATTCCATATAGATTACTATATACATATATACATGTTTGTATATTTGGTTTGTGTATATGTATTTTGCACATATATGTATATATTTAGTGTAAGTGAGGGAATTAAAGGTATTCAGCTCTCATCTGATCTCAACTCCTTTTTGTACTATTTCATAAACACTATTAGTTATGATAATTGAATAAATATGCTAAAATATAAATTCTGCTTTCTAGTGTTAAATGATCATTCTTTCCTTTTATACAGTACATAAGGAAATGTTTTTACCTTCCTCAATTTTTTTCTTCCTTTACTTTATTTTCTAATCTTTCTCTCTTGCTCATTCATCTCCCTTCCACATAGAAAATGTTTTTTTTTTTCAATTTAAACAAAAACTGACTTGAAACTGATTCTTATACTCTTTGTCAAATTCTATGGTTTTATTTTGATTAGAACTTTAAGGAATTTGCTCATTAAATTGCCTTTGAGCTTTGTTTTCCTAGAAGGAGAGTTGCAATAAAAAAGTTTGTCTGCCACAGATTGTGGAATTAATAAGATTTTGTCATTCCCTCTGAACACAGTATCAAACAATAACTTTTGATCTATCTCCACAGTTTCATTTTTAAGACTTTTTAAAAATCTTTAATGTAAAATGTCTTCTAAAGGTAGAGGACCTTGCAGTAGTGTGTCTTCATTCCAAATGCTTAAAGTATAATTACAGGGATTTTACAGCATGTTTATCTCCTTATTCTCTTTTCTCCAAGATTTGCCTTATTTTGTAGTTTGTCTGCTATAATCAGAAGTATCTGAACTGACAGTCAATGAAATGCCTGCAATTTCCCCATTACAGAGATTTGAGTAACAAGAGCTCAAAAACTTCCAAAGGCTGAGTTTTTAATTCTTAAAATTAATATTTTCCCTAACCTGTTGAAACATGTACATCTGCTTGCCTATTTTAATGAGCTAATGTCTACCATATGCTAATTGCAATCTGTACTGCCCCTGCTCCGGTGTCTGTAATATTAACTGCTTAGCAGGCAGTACCTTTAGCAGTCACAATCATAAACATGCACTTTTCTATTCAGTTCCCATTAGTCACTGTTGTCAGATAAGAATTGAAAGTGATTTCCCGCTTTCCTCAGCTCTGGCAACCAATAATGCTTATTAAAATAGCCTGAATATCACTACTTTCCTACAGTTCCTGACTTTCTTAAGTCAATACTATTCATAAAATATCTGTCACAATACTTGACATTTCTCTGTAGTATTTCTCAAATCCATTCTTTTATCTCTATCTCCACCACTGCTACCTTATTTCAAGCAACCATCCACTGTTGCCTCCATCACAGCAACAGCCTCCCAACTCCTCTGCTTCCTGCCTTGCCTGCTCCTCTCCCCCCACATATACACAATTATCACTGTCAGTGTTCATTATAACACATCAATTCTATTGTCACTCTTTGATCTAACTCTTGTTGTCCTCAGGATAAGTTTGGAATTCATTGACAAGCCTCATGCTTTGATTTCACTAAAACATTTTTTCTTCAAGTTCTTCTCTCATTACTTACTCTCTTGAGTTTTTAAATACACAAATCCATAAGTAGTCTCCCTGTTAAAGTATCCTCCCCTCTAATTATGAGATGTTTGTATATGCTGCTGTTTCTGTCAATAATTTTTCCCTAACTTCCCACTTTTAGCAAGGGACCTCATTATCATCAGTTGATGCCTTTACTGTGTGAATCCAAGGACCTCACATTCATCACACTTTGTTGTAATTGTCTATTCCTAGTTTCTTCTGTAATTGAAGATAAACTTCTGGCAGCTCAGGATTACACATTATTCACCATTGTTTCTCAATCCTAGTACAGTTTTGACTTATATAATGTGTTCAATATGTGTGTTGGTAGAGTGCTATTAAGAGATCAGCATATGTCTGGACTTGTACCATCCTTGAAAACCATTTTAATAGCAACTACAGCTTTTTCTCCCAAATAACTTTCTTAACATCCTATGAACAGATTCAACTTCAAGATTGTTTTTCATGATCTTACAAGACCCTATATTTATGTCTGATTTATGTCTTTGTACTTATTTTTAATTTTTTATTGAGACAACATTGACTTAAAATGTTGTACATGACTTAGAGGTATGGGATCACTAAGTCTGATTTAAATGATCACATTTCATGGTAATGTTTAACAAATGAATAAACATCACATGCTAATGTGAAAATTGAACACTTGAGCAACTACTAGAATAGTATTGAGTTTATACTATCTTTCAGGGAATATGTTCAGTACTAGAACTAAAACTATAAATAAACATGGTAATTATTCATTAAGGAATCCTGGCTAACATGGAGATCTTTACTCAAAAAACAATCCTGATAAGAGAAATAGTGATTCTGATTACATAATGATAATTATGTAAATGACTTTTACTTTTCTTCCTTTTTGTTAATACTTATATATGGATATATACATATTTTATATCAGTGTTTATTATTTTACAATTTTTAAGTAATGTTTAATGAGGACTCTCTATAGGCTAAATTTCCCTCGAAGTCTTAGTTTAGAATATTGAGTCATTTAATATTCACACCAATCCTGTAAGCGAGGTGTTTTGTGTTTTTTTTTTTTCTTCATTATAAGACTGTAGCTACATTGGAGTGGTTTGAAGACTTTGAAATGAAAAAAACTGACTGTACTCAAATCTTTGCTACTATAAAACACCAGTGAAATGCAATGTTATCCAGCAGGAAATGTGGGGATCAAATGAGAGAGAGGTATAATACAGCAGATGAGCTAGTAACATAGGAAGTGTTGGTCAGGAAGTGGGATGAATAAAACTGAAATTGTGGAGGCAGCATCATTATTTCTGATGAATAATAATAGTCAAGTAATTGGGCTGTGACTGTTACTTACTATGATGTAAACAATTATTTACAACAGATTATAAATAATCTTGTACAGGGCTGATTGCTAAATAATGGGAGATGTAACTGAATTCTAACATTTATATATCACCTGTCATAGGCCTTGTTTGGCGTACATACAGATAGCCATTTTATTCAAAATACATTTTTAACCAACATTTTTTGTTCTTGAAAATGGACTGTTGATATGGATTTATCAATTTACAACAAACATTTATGTGCCTATATACTTAATACAGTATGTACATTAGCATCTATAAACAAGATCTCCTTTTTAGAATGTTTCCTTATGTTTTACTAGACTTTTTTCAGTAATTTATCAACATTGTAAATTAAAGCACACACTTAGAAACACACACCCAGATAACTTGGGAATGACTGGCTGCTTTCAGAAAAAGGAATCCTTTAAATTTTCTGTTACATTGTAGAGGTAAGAAAGAACTGGAGAGTTTCATTGACTTGCCTTAAGTAGCACTTAGTTTGTGGTAAATTTGAAACTCCTCCAACTGTTATACACTAGCATGTACATTAAAACTTTCCCAACTATGAGTTATCTTACTGGAAATTAAAAGTATATGTGGATTCATTTATTTATACATTTTCCTTAGCAGTAAGATTTCTGAAAAAAGAGTGAATGTGCAAAAATCTAAGTTACTGTCTAAATGAGTCATTTTTCTGTATGGGATGTACCTCTGAGTCACTTTCATTTTCACCTTTGTTCTTCTACCTGTGGTGCTAGCAATCAGTCACATTCACTCTCTCTCATGAAAATATATTGTTGTTTCCTTTTAGTCCTCAACTCAGATCTTGGAAGCCCCAGGAGACATTTAAAAGACAAAGATCAATCTGGCTTTTAGAATGTTAGAAGATTGCATTAACCCCTGCCAACAAGGGTATCACAGGAGGAGGTAATGACCTCTCAATCCTAAGGCTTAGAAGTTGACTTTTTTCAAGAACATATGATCCAAGTTACCCTATCCATTCCCATATAGCCTCTCTCACATAATAATCCATTTCAACTTTGTGAATGCCTAAATGAACTCACAGCTGCAATTCGTAAGTTACACCTTAGGAAGGATCTACTTTTATTATATTGCTATAGCCACACAGTTGCATATCTTCCTGGAAGGATAATCCATGGCTGCCAACCGCACCCTCTTCCTAGGACTCTGATAGGTGGTTGTAGTACAGCTAATCTCTAGGAAAGGACAGTGGAGCAAAAAACTAAAAAATTAAAAATTTAGCCAAGCAGAACCAGGTTCCTCTGATATAAATTTGTTACTCAAATCATAACATGGTGCACAGAGTTTCTAGAAAAGTAATGTCAATTTACATGGAAATTATACAATTTAAATGCACAGTGGTGAAAAGAAAAACCCTCTAAATGCTATCCAAATGGCCCAAAAATAGGCTTGGTTGAAAAATAGCTTTGAAAGATTCAGGGGTATCCTTTGTACTTAGACAGACTTCAAAGGAATATAGCTTGCCATAGCTCATTTCAAATGTTTCCTTAGGCCACTATCAATATAATAAGTCAAAAAAATGAATAAATAAAAAGGACTAAAGAGACTGTTTTTTCATTGAATAGGTATTTTCACTTTTCACAGAAAAAGCTTAAAAGTAACAAACTCCCTACTCCACACAATTTTTCCCTTTCTCTTAAGCATAGTTATGTGGTGCTTTGGTATTGATATCACAGAACAGAAAATAACATCATGCTACAAATGATATTCACATTCTAGGAAATAGTCATAATGATATAAGCTTGCCTATTACAGAGAAAGAGAACTGCGGTATCACTCAGCCATTTCTATTAATTTGAAATGCAAGCTGACTGCATATGCCGAACAATTTACAAAAACAAGTCCTTTTCTAAAAATACCTCATCTATTATATGCTACCTAAATATTTTGCTCTAGCAATGTAAAAGAACTATCTTTGTTGCTGATGGGATAAGCAGAAACCTAAGAGAAGAGAGTTGTAGATAAGTCATATGTTAGATAAGTTTCCAGAATGAACAAAACTACTCCAGTTGTGGTGTGAAGCTTGTATATTGTCATCAGTTTGTAAAATTCATCCTCTACAGATCTTTTTGTGGTCTTCATGATGATCCCAAATGAGGATATTTTTGAACTACTGAACTTCTGGATTTTCTGGACCATTCTGGATATTAGTGTACAGAGTAAGCACAGCTCCAGCTCAGCAGCAGCATCCTCAGAATGCTGATTTATAAAAGTCCTCATGCCCAGAATAAATACTTACACAATATATATAAGCAAAATTAAGAAAGAAAAGGTGATTAAGAAAGAAAAGGTATATTCTCTCCACTATGTTAGTGTAACTCCTTCCCATCTTCATTGATGTGAATATATACATTCCTATTATTTTACAATATTATCAAAGTATACATACAACCAAAAGCACCCTTCCATTCATAAAATGTAAATGTTATGTATTATGCTATTTATTTCTTAACAATTCATAATATTATATACTATTTAAATTTTTATTTTATTTATATGTCAAGGAACTGAGGTGTAGGGCAGAGGTGTGGGGGTGTGAGAGGATACATCATACAGAGTGGGGAGCAGAACAGGCAGATTTACTGAAATTCACAGTGAAGGGGAGCAGCAGGCGAGACAGGAGAGGTCTTCTGAGCCATATGTGGGTTAGTTCCCTGGTTGGGGATCAAACTCAGGCCTTAGAGGTAATAACGCTGAGATTTAACCCCTAGGCTACCAGGGAGGCCCCTATTTAAATTTTTAAAAATAGCAGGTTAATAAATGACAACCCCTCAGGCATGTGAACAAGTTAATAGGAGAAAAAAAAACACAGAAATTGCTAAGGAAAAAAGTATGATAACTATAAAACATATATCTTTTTTCCATATATATACACAGCAAATAGAACCTCTGACCAGACTATTTGTAATGAAAAGAACAAAGTTTTTTGAAAGCTATTTTGTATTCATAAAATTGTAAGTCATATAATGAAGATTTTAGATCTCATGACATAAATAATTTAACAAAACTGCCTCTGTATTAGTCTCAATGATATAAACAGTAAGAAAAATGACAAAAGGTAGAAAATACTTAAATAAAAGTGATAGACTAGAAAATGCTTCTTAATACACATATAATCTACAGCTAGAAAAATGGATGTATAGAGTTCATTAAAACTTCAGGAGACATCAGTGTACCAGAAATTCAAGGAGGGAATTGGTGACTTGAAATTTTTAGCAAGTGCCATGGTATGCATAAAAATGTGAAAGTAATAGAGAAGGTAACACCAACATCTTGCTGCTACATGAAAGAATACTGAATATTTGTGAAGATAATTAGGAGTATGTGTTATTTTCCTGAACACATCTTCAGCATTGATGAGATTGGTCTATTATAAAGCTCCTTATTGATTGTATAATTTATATTCATTTGAAAGTGGGGAAAATTGCTGTAAAGCTGCAGAGCTCAAGCTAATTATTTTTAGAGTCAGTGATTCAGTGGACTTCAAGAAAAATCCCATAATTTTACAGAATACTAAATATATTTTGTGGGGAACAGAAAAATACTCATATTCCTTGAGTTAATTTTTTTTAAATCACTATTTTACCTATTTGAAGACATAATTAAAATATTTGATTTAGTAAGTGAACATAATTTAACAGAAAAATTGCATCAGTGTTGCTACATCTGTGCAATTCTCTTATTCACATCTTGTAATTCTATTTTTATCTTTTGTTCGAGATTTCATTTCCTTCAAGCAAGATTTTATTCCTCACTTTATGGATCAACATGTGGTCCAAGCATTCAAGAGCTACCAAAGAAGGATATATGCTTAGCCATAGACTAGATTTAATTAATAAATAATCCTGAATTTACAATGAAAGAATAGTTTCGCTTTGACAAAAATTAAATGATGTATGAGTAAAATAATTGTGTGCTCTTAAACCTATGAGTGAAAATTTAATGCTTACAATTTTTATTTAATGGCAATAGATTCAGACCTTGAAACATTCACGTAATTTTGGGTTGTGCGTCAAGTCAATTCAAATCCCCTACCTACCAGACACTTACTCTCAGGAATCATCAGAGAAATATTTCAAAGCATGGTTGGCATCACTGAGTGATGATGTGGCATAAAAGAAAGTTATTAGAATAAATATGAGGCTGTCTCCAAAACACTATTCCAGGCTTCAAAGCTCTCTGATGAAGCAATGGAAATCATTCATTTTCTTAGCATGAAGCTTGACCTTCAGAAAAAAGGTTGAATGATTCGCTGCAACTTTATAAAGAGGTGCAAAGATACCTTCATTAATAGTCCACTTACCTCATAGGAGATGTTTTTTTTTTTTATCAAAGTGATCTTGGAAGAACCTTCAGAGGAAGAGAGATCAGACTCTGATTAAAATAGTATCTAATTAGCCAGTTGACTCAGTCTTTTCAAAATTTCCACATAACTAAACCAATGAGGACACTGAAAGATGAAATCTCATCAGAGTACTGAGAAATAATCCTGGTAAGTTTTTCTCTAGATTCTTGAAGTAAATTCCACTAAAAATATATATCTAGAGTCGAATAAGTAAGTACAACTTTGAGAAAATTCACAATTTAATGCCTACAAGAGAGCAAATTTGTCCCCCCAGATAATGAAGCAAAATCCACTCTTCTCCCAACATTTGCATCCTAATTCAAAGGCTTGGGACAGTTTTTTCTCTACTACATGTGTATCCAGAATTATCAACTGAAGTCCTTATTAAAACATACATTTCTGAGCCCATTCTAAGAAGTTTCAAACAAAACGTGTGGTTGCAGAACACACAAATAAGCATTTTCAATAAGCATCCTGAGTGATTCCTTGACACACTTAAGTTTGAAAACTTCTGTTCTTTATCATAAGAAGTTTTTAAACAGTAAAAAATTAATTGTAGTATACTTCTAATATAAAGTCTGAGTACAGGGATGTGAAATAAATTACACTTTTTTGGTTGAGTTTTTACTATCTTCCACCACCGTGTAGCTCTCAGATTCTGTTTATATACAGATTTCATAAAGATTTTCTCTATTAATGCTGACCAAGAGATTCCACATGGAATCATCTTTTCTTGTACCTCCAGGTAAAGCCCCAGCATAAGGGATTTCTTGAGTCCCAAGAAACAATTAACTTCACATTAGATTACACAGAATAAATAAAATTTTAAAGATATCAGAAAGCATATGTTTTGACAAAAGTTATAAATTTTCCAGTGATCCAATTTAAGAACCATGAGTAGTAATTTCTTATATGCACATTAGGAAGAAAGTTTGGTAGTCATACCACCAGATTAACAAAATTAGAAGATCCAATTGAGCCTTTATTTTGTGAAATATATATATATATATATATATATATTTCCCATTCTAGTCATGGGGGAAAATATATAAAACCTTATATATGATCAAATTGGCTTCAAAAATATCATCTCCAATAGTCACATATGTGAAGACCCATCAAATGAGCTAAGACTGAAGGATCTTCAGCTCTAGACCATAATGTACACTTTCAACTACAGGTGTTGTTTTCATTGACGCATACATCACAGGATGTACCAAATGT
The DNA here is from genome assembly GCF_014898055.3 of Talpa occidentalis. NCBI lineage: Eukaryota > Metazoa > Chordata > Mammalia > Eulipotyphla > Talpidae > Talpa > Talpa occidentalis. The sequence continues at coordinate 57,378,734 of NW_023605083.1, forward strand.
AAGATTCTTGGTATAACTAAGTATTAGCTAAGCTAAAGATCATGTTTGCATAGCTCACCTGCAACTTGTCCATGCAGTCCTGGTTAAAGCATATAAAACCATATATTCATAAATATATGTAAATGATTTATAGGTTAATGAAATTTCTGGAAAAAATATTTGATGAAATAATTCTAGGAATTTTCAGTCAATAATGTGGAGCAATTGGAAAGCCATTGTTCAGGTTAGATAGAGGCAACACTAGTATATGGGTGGGAAATGCAATCAAGATAATTCAATGGCAGGTTATCCTATCAATAGTCTAGAGGAGTGCAGAATCTCCCTCCCACATTTATTCCCCCAGGTTGACCCTGAAATCAAGAGGACTAGGAAGCAATCTAGAAGGCAAAAATAAGCAAATGCAGAGCCAAGCAACCAAAATAATACCTCACCAAAACTAGAACCCTTGTATTTGGAACAATACTGAAGAAGTAAATCATCTTAATTGTACGTATGGTGATGTGAGTATTTTCAACAAGCATCTCCTATGGACTCTTTGGACCAAGCTGACAAATCATTTGGGAATCAGAAGTGGAAATTTTAGAACTAGTTCACATCTATGGGGTAGGATTTGTATTCATGGAAGATATGTAACTTAGATGAATTATATGTTTTCTCAGACTGGCTCACTCGTTGTCTGAATTTAAAACAGGTTCAAAATTGGTACCTCTTAAATGTGAGTTGGGTTCTCTTTACTATAGAAAGACCTCATAAATCTATGTGTGTGAGAGATTAGTAACTGGGAGTGCATAATAAGTACCTGCATGAATAAAAAGGAAATATAAGCCACGGGGAGTAGGCAGAAAGGGCAGGAACACTTGTGAGGAATTAGGACAATTAAAACAGCACAACCTTCTAACTTTCCTTCAACTATAGTTGTAACCCGTAGTGCATCAAAAAATGGGGTCAACTGTTATAATTTGTTTTATTACTATAGATGCATTGAGTACTCTTAAATATATTTTGATAAGTTTTGTTTTGATTCTGAGTGAAATACATTACTTTGGCTATAAATTAAAGGTGTATTGTGTATATATTAAATATTTGCTTAAAGGTTAATTAACCTAATTGAGGAGATAAAGAAAACTTTCCTGGAAGAGGTACAATTGAGATTTCTCCTGAAAAATCATTAAGATAATCAACATGAGAACTGATGAATTTCAGAAAATATTTAGAAATAACAAGGCCATAGATATGGTAGAATGGAACCTAGAAAAGAAATTTCCAATAAAAAGGTATGTGAGGGAAGTCTAAAAATATGCTCATTCAATGATGAAAAATAATCAAATGTTGGGGGCCCTAGCTTTGCAAGAAACCTTCACAGATCACAACTCCTAGGCACTGACAGCCAAGCATGGTAAGCTCAGGAAAAGCTGCCAACTTAGTCAGCTGAATGGGCTCAGTGGAAGATTTCTGTAAGAGAGATAGAAGAGTGGAAGATTTCTGTAAGAGTTGAACTGGAAGGCCTCCCTGGTGGCACAGGTGGTTGAGTGCAGCACTGTAGAGCTGTCCGCAGCCTCTTTAGTGCCGATTAAATCCCCACCTGCCTCTTGGACTGACAATCCCGCCAGAAGGCGGAGGACCTTGGCAGGTTATGGTTTTTTGTTTTTTTTTTTTTTGAGAATCTGGGGGTGGCCAGTGGGCCTTGATGGCTAAAAGCAGCCTGTGTATGCCCAGCAGCCAGGCAGAGGAGAAAAGCCAACTGAGAAGGCAAAAGCTGGTGCTGATGCTAAGTTTGGGAAGCCTTGAGCAGCTGTTAAACAGCCTGAGTATGCTGAAGACCTGTGAGTCTCGTAAAATCACCTGTGGGTGATGCCCTGCTTGTTGTCGAGTGAGGGTGAGGAGCTGAGAAACACATCCTTGGGGGGCGGGTGGGGAACGTGGCTTGGGGTGGAGCCCAAGCCGAATGTAGAGTTTGGGTCCCCGACCCATGTGCTTGTGCAGTGGGTTGGCCTGAGTGCAGGGGTCTGTGAGTCGCGTTGGTGGCTATGAAGGCTGAGTGTTGGAGCGACTGCAGACAGAAACCCTGAGGGTTGGCGATTACCCCCAACAGAATAGAATCCCCAATCCCAGAGTGAGTGCATCCTGGGGGTGGATGCGGTGTGTGGCTTGTAGCCAAGACTACAGCCAGAGAAGGTCAGGAAACCTGACGGCTCCTGGTGTGTTAGAGTAGATGCCGTGAGTGGTTCCACTCCCTCATATGAGCAGTGCCTTTGGCAGCAGATGTGGTGGCTCATCTGCTGGTACCAATAATTGTCTTTTGCCACTAGTTTGGGGCCCTGCCTGGACTTATTTGTGTTCTGTTGTATTTTTGTTGTTATATTGTGATGTATTTGCTTTTGTGGGCCATGGCTGCATTGTTTATGTTTGCTAAGAAAATTGTATATATGTAGATTATATGGCAGAAAACCCTGAGGGGGTGGACTGTAGGGTAAGGAAAAATGTCAGGCTTTTCTGCCCTCCCGCCATCAGGATAGATGACGAATCCTTGCGGTCCTGAATGTATGCCTGATGGCGGGCACCTGGAGTAGGGTGTGGGCATAGGTAGATGGGATTCACCTGGGCTAAGACTGTGCTTTTAAGGGGGGCATCACAGGGACGCCAGCAGAAGCCAAGAAGCCAAGAGAGAAGCAAGAGAAGCAGAAGCAGAAGCAGAAGCAGAGAGAAGGCCGGAGAGCCCAGATAGAGTGAAGACTTGCTGGGGGCTGGGAGGCCTGCCAGCCTCCCGGCCCCCCAGCACCCCTGCCTGCTTTGTACTGGGTAAATCCCAATAAAAGACCTGCAAAAAACCACTGAGGACTCTGACTCCTCCTTTACCTGGTCTGCTGGATCCTAGAAAACCTGCACCGTGTCCATTCTTGCCTCCTACAGCAAGTTTCTTGGGAATAACTTTTTTTAATATTATTATTATGACATTTTAGTGACCCTCTGTACAATTTGTTGTCAATCCATGAGCATCCTGGAATTAGAATGACTGTGAATTAATAATCATTACAATACAAACATGACTATGATATCATTTTATTTCAGAATACAAGTGTTGGTTCCTATTGACTTAGTAAAAATGCAATTCAGTAATGGACTGTAATTCCAGTATGTCTAATCAATTTAAGCCCTCAGACAGCAATCTGAGTAGGATTCTTAAGTTTCTTTTATTTCAAAAATGCTTTCTTGACCCACGGAGTCCCCAAATGTTCCAACTTTATTTCCCTCTCGTACACAGGGGTATCTACTTCGGTAATAGCCTGTTTACAATATTATGTCATTCTCCAGTTTCAATAAATCACAGAAGTCCATATACTCTATTTCTCAATCCTCTTTTCAAACCTGACATATCTCTATGCCCCAGTTACATCTTTAATGTGAGCCACTATCATTTTTGCTCAATGGAGCTACACAATGGATTATTCTAAGATTCTTAACTGGTTTTACCTGTCTCCAGACTTTTCCCCTTGAATCGATTCTCTCAACAGCAGCAAGAACTTTTTTCTTAAACTTCAATCTGAGTATCCATCATACATTTCTTTTTAATAAAATTTTTAATAGTTTCAGCTTCTCAATACACCATAGCAAGCTCTGACCCCTGCATCTCTCTAGCCACATTTCTCACCACTGCCATTTTACACTTTGCCTTCTAAGCAAAGTTGTCATTTTTCACTTATTAGAACGGATCGTTGCTCTCTTACACCTCTAGGCCTTTGATAGTGGGGAGCCCAATAATGTGGAGCTCTTCAGTCCCTGCTGCTCTGCCTAAAACCATATCATTCTATAAAATTCATTTGGATATCACACTCTAATTTCTAGTACTCTCCACTCTGTTATAATTGCCTTATTGCTCACTATTTTTTAAAAAAGATTTATTTATTTATACAAGCACTGGGTGCAGTCAGAAGCGCGGGAGAGTGAGAGAATTCACCAGAGTCAGAGCGGGAGCAGAACAGGCAGACTGACAAAGCACACTGCTGAAGGGAGCAGCGGGAGTGGCAGGAGAGGTCTGTGCACCATGTGGGACACTTGCCAGTGGCTGGGGCTTGAACCATTGTTGCAGAGGCTGCGGGCAGCTTTGCAGCCCAGCACTCAACCACTGCGCCACCAGGGAGGCCCTGCTCACTATACTTAATATTAAGAATTCAAGGGCATAATCTGTTTTACCCAGTATACCTCCTAAACCAGTACCTGACACATTGTAGCTTGTCAATAAACAGTTTTAACTAAAAGAATAAATGAGTGGGGACACAGAAAACTCCTTAATGTGTCTAGGAACTGTGTTCTGCTTAGCATCAATAAAAACAAGTGTTAATTCAAAGAATGGGATGAAATTTAGGATTACAAGGGCCTTAAGGGACAGAGCACCTTAAAGATATTTCATACATGCACATAAGCACAACCCCCTCAAAATGAAAGAGTTCAAATAGTAGAAAATAGTTTAATTGCATTTGTTTGCTTCAAGTAAATCTAAAGACTTTTCAACCCTACTATAACTATTTTATGAAATTTTAAATACTAAGTGCAATATCTAAGAATATAAAGGCCAAAGTTACTGAATGCGAATAGGAACACACATCAAAAGTTCTCCATACAAAATCTCCTTTAAAAGTTAACCTTGTTATTTCTTTTATTTTCTTTGAATTTTACAAGACAGACATTATGGCAAGCTGTTTTCCAGAAAGTAAAGCAATTGCTCAAATCTCAAAATCCATTAAAAAGATTAAAATAGAACATACTTTCACTATATATCAAAAATATTACTATTACTACCTTCATAACTTTTGTGTCTCCAAGTCAGTACAGTTTTGACACAGAAGACACCAATATAATCTATTTCATTAGGATTCTTGGATAGATGAGAAGTTAGGAAGCAGGTCACCAGTTAAGGAATTCATGTAAATTATATCTGACATAGGGTAATGGATGCTTGATGCTGACCGACTATGCAAACTCAACTAGATTTTCAGTGAGTTAGTCATCTAATGCACTCAGATATGTTACACTCACATATTCATAGCCGATTTACTAATTTTCAAAGATTCACATTCATTTTATATATGTATATATAAATATATATATATATACACATAAAGACCTGAAAACAAGTCAAGTCTAGAGTTTTAGAAATTTAATATTCTCCTAATGTCGTCATTAGAAACCTTTTTTAGTACTAGCCTTTCTCTATCACCTGGTAGCACATCATGAGGACAACAGCAGGTGTGTACTACACATTAATAGCACATATTATAAATGTAATTTGGTTATTGTATATTCCAGAGAAAAGCCTCAACCTTTATCTTGTGTTCATAAAGCTAGTATGTCATCCAGAGATCATTAGCCTCTCAAAGTTCTATAAGTATTAGGCAGAAACCTGCTGTTTATGCTAATTTAAGGTCATTGCTTCTGCTAGCTTCAGTTGTCTTCCATAACTCACACTTATTAGCATCTACAATCATTTTTCTCCTAGGTGTTTGATTTGTAGTTAAACATTTTTCATACATTGTAGTTACAATTAAAGATACTGGCCTTTAGTACCAGGTGAATTTGACCAGGGATGGAGGAAGTTATTCATTCTAAGATTAAATAAGCATCATTTTTAAAGCATGCCAGTAAAACATTACTGAACAGTTGAAGCTTTGGGAAAAGGCAAGAGGATTTTAAATGTCTGTATTTAAATAAAGGTCTCATGGCTTCTGCACCCTGATTAAATTCAGTCAGATGCCTCTAAAACATACTTGCATGCTTAGCATCATCAATTTGCTTCCTATTTGGCACACTATGAAATGTGTCATATTGAAAATTGGCATAATTTTAATTGACATTGACCTGTGTCAACTGTGGATTAGCATTTTTGCTTCAGTGATTGCATCATGAGTGGGAAATGCCTAATTACTGTAATTTTACTTGATAATAGTTTGCAGCTAAACTGTCCCAGCTAAAAATTGTAACATATCCTTCAGAATAAGCCCTTATTTGCTTAACTATTTATAAAAGCAGGCTAGGAAGCAATGTGGAAAATGCAAAGAGAACTGGATTCAAATTCAGAATTCAATACTAATTCCTGGATTAACTGTGAACTTGCAGTCCTTGAGTAAGACATTTCATATTTCAAGGCCTTAATTTCCACAACTTTAAAATAAGGGTTGTACTGAACTATCCTCAAAGTCCTTTATAGTCCTAGAATGTTCTGACTTTCAATCATTACTAAGATTGAGTTTTTAAATTCAACAAGGAAATCACAATATAGTCTATTTCTTGAACATGGTTTATTTCTGCTGGAAGCTGTGCATTTGCTCAAAGATCTGTCATTTTGATCATATTTTTATGCAAATGTTATGAGCATGTAGCTATTATTTTAATACAAATGGTTACTCTGGGGATAAGAACCAAATGGTTTATCAAATGATATTTTTAAATTTTGACTATATGAATTTAATATCTCTAAAGTTATTGCTGATCATGTAGCATCCAGTCAATTGACAAATACTCTGAACACTTTATCCAAATAAACATCTACCAAGGAATTTTTATAGAGAAGTCAGTGTGGAGGCTTTATTATTGTTTTCTTGCTTTTTTAACCACTTTTGTTGGCAAGGGAATAGAATTGCTTTTGTTTCAGGGTGACATTGACATAGATCTGCTTAAATAAATTAGCATTCCATTTGGTTGAGATAACAAGTTCATAGGTCAGTGTGAACTGACCCAAATAATTCCACTACTACACTCCATGAAAAATACAGCATATATCATTATGTGTTTTCACTACTAAAACGTAGTAGTGTTGGGTTGATATCTATTGCCCTACATCTGAATTGCCCTACATCTTATCTTTTGTATGCTCTGGTGCTGAATGTTAATAGTGTAGAGAGCACAGAGCAAAATACAGGTTCAGAGGAGGAAAAGAAGTTGTGTTTTATTATTTATGAACACAGAATTACTGGCACTTTTTCAAAAGCTATTTCAATGGAGATTTTTACAGGACAAATATAAATTCCTTTATGTAGTTTACAAGGCCATTTATGTTCTGACCTTTGCCCAACTCTTAAGCCCTTTTACCTGCCACTTCTTCATCTTTCATTTTATCTCAGCCACAGTGACCCATTTTATTAATAGTTTTCTGAATATGTCTTGTTTTCATGCCTCTGGGACTACTTCCTCTCTTCTCTGCTTAGTGTGTCATCCCTTTCTAGTGCATCTGACAAAATCCTCCCATTCATCTCACATCTCACCTCCAGTGTGACTTGATTTATCTGCTCTTTTACTTAATCAGTATTTACCAAGCACCTTCATATGAGAGTTTGGTGCAGCTGGTAGAATAGTCCTGAAAGCTCATGATTACATGAAATAAATCAGCAATTCAAATAGTGTAAGAGTACTACAAAGGGGAAATATATGGTATTATATGGAGGCACAAATTACCCAATAAAGGCAGAGAAAGCACAAGGATGCTGTGTACAACACCCAGGTACATCCTTCAGGACTGAGACTCCCATTCAATCATCCACTGTATGCCAGCGACTGACAGGTTACTGTTACGATCATGTTTGAGAATTGTCCTTGATCAAAGGGCTTCTTTGCTCATATTTACACTCTTCTCTGGGTGTAAATACAATGTGGATTAGGAGGGTACAAAGAACTGGCGTCTTTACATTAATCTGTGGCCATTACAACATTCTGTAGGATTCTCTGAGGTCTCTGACGCAATGACCAAACCATACAATTTGTGTTTAATCCAGCTTTACTCACACCTTTTCATACACTGATACTGAGAGCATCCCCGAATAAATTTCCACATGCAAACTGTCAGAGTGTATTTACCTGTGACCCTGATGTAAAACAAGAGAAAGGCTCTGGAAGAAAAATAACAAGCGGAATAAGAGGATGAGTTGTAGTTAACTAGGTGAAGGAAGTGAGAAAAAAAGTCTGTGTGAAGAGACTAGCATATGCAAACTCCTAAATGAGGAAGGGAATGTGTGTTTTATTTTGTTTACTTGTTTGACATAAAATTTTGATTATCTTATAGAGTTAAAAGTGAGTGGCAATGAGAGAGGAAGGTAGATATTATAGCAACATCTGAATCATGGAAAACAACCACATAAATCAACTGTACTTTAACTCTGAGGCTTGAATCCACTTTTTTTGTTTTAAGATTTATTTATTCATGCTTACAAGAACCGGGGTACAGGCCAGATGCGCGGGAGGTTGAGGGGATTCACCAAAGACAGAGCAGGGAGCAGAACAGGCAGACTTACTGAAATACACTGCTGAGGGAAGCAGCGGGCGAGGCAGGAGACATCTGCCAAGCTACGCGGGATTCTCACCGAACCAGGATCGAATCCACGCTGCAGAGGCAGCGGAGAGCTTCACAGCACTGCACTCAACTGCCTGCGCCACCAGGGGAAGCCCTTGAATTCACTATTAAGCAAGATTCAGTACACCTTTACATTTCTCATATAGACTCTGCATCTCAAAAGTGAAAGCACGCTAAGGAGTACAGATGTTGCTAAATAAAGAATTTGAGAACTTTTTATAGCATATTGCATAGCATAAACACACACACACAAATCCTTCTCTGTTATGTGCCTGTGTGTAATGATTTAAAAAGTGTTTCCTTAGATTCATTTGCAATTCTCCCATCAATAGGTGAAGGTAATTTCTCTCCAACTGAATATGGGCTGGAAGTAGTGACTCCCTTAATAATAAAAGAATGTGGTAAAAGTGATGCCATGTGACTTGAGACTAGGCAAATAGCTTCTGAGTGGCAATATATCTAATGGTTAAAAGAATAGTTTGCTCTCCTTCGTGGATCAGCTGCTCTAAGAAAAGCAAGTAAACATGTTTTGAGGACAGTCAGTGAGCCCTGTGGAGAGCCCCACCTACAGAGAATCCTCTCTGCTGCTTCCAATCTGACTACCCTGTGTATCACTTTTAATGAGCTATTTTAGTCTCAGTCTAAGTTCAAGGGTAAGATGCAGAAAATTTTTGGGCCTCCCTGGTGGTGCAAGGGGTTAAGTCTTAGCACTACGAAGCTATCAGCTGCCACTGCAGCATGAGTTTGATCTCTGACCAGGGAGCTGACCCACATGGTCCAGCAGACCTCTCCTGTCTTGCCTGCCATTCCTCTCAGCAATGAATTTCAGTAGATCCATCTATTCTGCTCCCCACTCTGTCTCTGGTGAATCCTCTCACCCCCCACACCTCTGGCCTGTACCCCAGTTCTTGTATGCATAAATAAATAAATCTTTTTAAAAAGATGCAGAAAATTTTTTTCTAGAACATAGGAAATGGAAAAGATAGTCATAAAACTCATTTTCCTAATGTTTAAACTTTTCATTCCTTGGATAAATTGACATTGCTAAGTAAATTATTTTGCTGCAGTTTTGGCTATGACTTCCTATTTATTAGCTTATTTAGAATTTTCCCATGTACTGTAATAATTGTCAACCATCTGTAATTCAGCACTAGGCTTTTTCTACCAGATTTACATATCATTATAAACTACTGGTAGTTCTCTGTATTTCTTCATAGTCTAAAAGAGCAATTATAGTACTGAAAATACTACATTAAACTTAAGTTTAAATTAACATGTTACGGGCCTCCCCAGTGGCACAGTGGTCGAGCGCTGGGCTGCGAAGCTGCCCGCAGCCTCTGCAGTGCCAGCGCCGGTTCAATCCCTGGCCGCTGGCTAGGGTCCCACATGGCACGCAGACCTCTCCTGCCGCACCCACTGCTCCCCTCAGCAGTGTGTTTTGTCAGTCTGCCTGTTCTGCTCCCGCTCTGGCTCTGGTGAATTCTCTCACCCTCCCACGCTTCTGACTGTACCCAGTGCTTGTATAAAAAAATAAATAAATCTTTCAAAAAATAAAAAAACCTACAAAAATAAATAAATTAACATGTTACCTAAGCTACTTGTTCAGGGTTTATCTCAATATTGCCTTAGCATAGCTTTCTATATCCATCATCTACATTTCTTTGAATCAATTTATGTAACAGTGATTCAAACACAATCCACAGTTTCAGATACTTCTTGTAGCATCAAGAGTTCTCCAAAAAGTAGAACCAATTGTAGGGTAGCATATCTGTGTCCAATAATATTTATTTACAAAGCTGGAATATATAATGTGGGGGCAGATAAGTTCAAAATCTGTAGGGTAGCTTGGCAGGCTAGAAACTTGGGCAAATCTCAACTTTTGTTCTTAAGGCCTTCAGCTGATTTGGATAAGACCTATCCACATTATCAAAGATAATTTCCTTCATTTTAAGTCAACTCATTGTAGATCTTAAGCACATTTACAAAGTACCTTCACAGCAAATCACAATATCCAGACTACTGTTTGACCAAATAACTGAACACATAGCTTAGCCAAGTCAACGCATCAAACTTAGCCATTACACTTACACTCTACTTTTAGAGTCAGATTGGTACAGCTCTTCTCATATATTTACTAGCTTATCAATGGTTATGGTGTGGTAATAAATAGTCTGGCATCTCAGAAACTGAAAAAAAACACAAAAAACACATGATTGCTCTTCACATCCCCTACCCATCTATTTTGGGTTGGCTGTAACTCAGGTCCATATTATCTTCCTTTTTGGACACAGGCTGTTGGAGTACCCTATGTCTAGACCATATATCTGTTGTTTTTACATAGCAAGTCACTTGGCCAAACCTGCTGTGGATATAGGGAAATACTAACAAATAGTGAATAATCCCCCCAGCAAGAGCATGTGATAGTCTTCAGTGATGTCAGTGAAACAGTGTTGTATAATCCTCCTACAGGAAGGAGTAGCAAATAATAATATCGTCCATCAAAAACATAATTTTCAATGTGTATCAAAGTGTTTTCAAAATGTTCGTATCATTTGAAACCTCTCTAAAATCAACTGTAGTCAATATTCACAGTGCAAGCAAGGACTTATAAAAAGTAATATTAACATCAATTAATTTACAATAGAACAAAATTGCTTTCAAATATCCTCTTTTTAAGGGTGTGAAATTGGTTATTAGTTTTCAATTAATTTCCCACTTGTTTATATGCTCTAATTAATTCTATAATTAGTAAGTTTAGTAAATATGGTTTTATGTAACAAATTTTTCAAGATAAAGATGTCAAATAATTATAGATGTTGCATTATTACCACCTCCCCTCCCATTTGATACTCAATTTTGATAGGAATTAGCATGGAGATGTTTTTAAAAAAGGAAACTATCCATTAGCACTAAAAATAAGGAAAGCTTTGAGTCAAATTTTAAAAATTACACTACATTTAATATGGACATCTTAGCAAATAATCCAGCAGGCAGTTAGCTACTCACCTTTCAAGAAAGCAGTGTGGTCTCTTTGGAGACAAGTAAGGAGACCCTATTCATCAAGGGTAAATCTATAACTTGCAAGTATGAGCCTTGTAAATAAGGACAGGGTGTGAGAAATGTGAAGAACATTTTATTTGAAAACCCTTTGTTGATGTAGAGTATAGAAGTTGGGGTCATCTTAACTGATTGGCACAGTGATGGTCCATAAACTCAAACACAAAGACACTTTGACAGCTTATCCTAAGTGATAGCAGCCTCTACTAACAGCATGAGAAAAGAAGACAGGAATAATTTTAGGACTGCTTGCTGTTGCAGGAAAACTAAAGTCTAGCAGTTTACTTCAAGAAGAGAAACAGAAATTTAAGAATATATCAGATTCTTTCTGAAATAGCAAAAGTCAACGTTTTTTGAAAAGCTGTAAACTTTATAAAAAAAATGTCTTCAATATTTCCTACTGCAGAATATTTATAAATTGATGAAGCCATGTTATTTTGCACACATGGATGCAGGCACACACATACACAAACTGGGAAACACCTCCAGCTAACAATTGCCCTTACCATGGTCATAAAGGAAGGTTGATCTGAAGTTCAATCTTGGATCTGATGGTTTCTGAACTCATAAAGGGAAATCTCCTTCCACTCTTACCAGAGTGGGTAGTTCATTTCTTTATCTTTCCAGGCAGTGGAACAAGCTATGTGGGGCCTCACTCAGTATAGGCTTGCTTTCTACTTCACAATGGAAGCACATTCCATCCTCAGTCCACATATAGTTCTTGATTCGAGACCCTGACTTACATGTGTTTCAAGTCATCAGGCCCAAATTCCTGCTCAGTATTCCAAGCACCTCTATTCCCACATATTACTCTAGAACCTCTGTCTCAGTTACATGGTTTCCCATTCTTGATTTCAAAAATGACTGCATGTATTGTGCATATTTAAATGCAAAATGATCGTGAGTCTGATTTTTCCCCTCCCGACCTCTTTCCCTCCGTTTGTCCTCCCTCCCTCTCACTTTGTTAAATTGTAATTTCTTACATGGGCTGTTCCCAAATGTAGTTTAATTTTAGGTTGTGATCCCTCTCACCTATTCTTCTCCACTCACTCTGAGGTTTCTCATTTCCTCTGACACCCAAGGACATCTTTCTCTCGGTGTCTGTTCACTGGCTGTGTGTTCTTCTCAGGTGGCTCCATCCATCTCAAGAAAGGAACATTTTTAAAATTCTCAACTTTCTTGACCCAAAGTATTCAGGCCCCCCTGTGTTACATGGAGGTGGCTTTATAGAGTACACATTATGTTTCTGTCTTGATTTATTCTAAACAATGAGTCAAAGGTGGCCTCCATGTATTGAACCCTAGGTTGTTTATTTCTCACTACAGACTGACTCGTTAGCTCAAATGCCTGCAAGTGCCAACTCAAATTTTTACACAACCAATTATTTTAAAAATAGCCCAAAGGAGATTTTTTTTCTTCAGAGTTCTCATACCTAACTCCTCCCTGCAATGCTGCAATGTGACATCATCTGAACACAAACCCACTCTGATATTCCTCTTTCTGGGAAGTCCCTTTGCCTCTCTCCTGAGTAGTGACCCTATACTATACCCTATAGCCAGACTTCTACTATTTGGAACTTTCTCTCTCACGTACCCTGATCCAAGTGTTTCCCAACAGTCTTACTGCCTCTTAGGTTAGAACTTTTTCCTTGCCCTCCCCCAAATCCCTTGAATCCTTAAAATTGTATATGAGGACTTCAACTGTTTCCAATTTGAAGCTCTACCCCCTAGGTCCAAGTTCCAGTTTTCATTATTAATTACAGGATTTTAAGTTGACTCCATTTGTAAAACCCTTTCTTATTTTTTCCTAGATAATTATTTCGCATATTTTAAGCAAGTTTTCTGTAAAGCCAAAATAAAATGAGACAAGATAACATAGTGAAAATATGTTATTTTACTAATAACCAGATATGATTTAAGTAGCAATTTTTGATAGTAGCTACTTGCATCAGATCAATTAAACAAAATTTATTCTGGTACAATAACTTCACATAAAACACAAAATTAAATTTCTCCTTTCCCATTCATCCAAAATACAAACTGTAAGAGTTTACCTATATAGGAATTAATTATATGTTCAAATAAATATATATCTTTAAAATTACTTCAGGTTGCATCAGATTTCTTTCTTTCCAAATTGCTATTGAATTTTGGGGATAGCGAGCCTATTTATTGCTTCCTTATAATAAAAACAAAATCTCAAAAAGCAACTTTTACATATTTTGAAATCAAAATATCATATCAAATACAAAGGATTCAGTAAATACTATAATTGTTAATATCATAGATTTTACAAATACTTGTTGCCAAGGAACAAATTATCTTTTGAAAATTTTATTGAATTGAGATTTCTACATATTAAAGTAGTGGTTAGAATTATTTCTCAGGATCATGATGATGGGACTCAAATGTTATACATTACCTTATTTTATCTTTAGTGTCTTTTTTTTGGCAAACAAGACAAAGCTGAGCATTTACCAGTAAATGAAATATTAAATAACATGCAATCTGATAATAGAACTTCCGAGTCCATAGAAATAATTTTCAAAAGCTTAAACTTACTGTGTTGAAAGTATATCTTAGGGTCTATATCGTAACCATAATTCTGCTTTAAGGCTTGCATCAGGGGATACTAATTCAGATGCTCTCAGTATGCAAGCAGATAATATAAATGCGTAAGACATTAGAGATAGATGACAATTGAGTGGGGTAGATAGATACTGTTGTCAAAGAGTGCATGCCAGACCTAAAGACATTAAAACGCTTTTAAATTATTATTTAATAGTGTCCTAATCCTCAAATCATCTGATATCATTACTGGCATCACTTTGACCCCAAGATTTCCAAAATAATTTCACACAAATTATTTTGATGGAATTTTGCAATCTTCCAATATGCTAGAGAGATTATCCCCATTATCTAATAATGAATAAGAAATTTCAGGTCTAGCCAGCTTAATTAACTTTCTAAGGACTCTCTCTGAAATTATATGCATAGACCATGTCACAGTCAATATAGATAAGATTCTGAGAGATGCTAGTCAACACTACCCTGGCAGTCACAGCAAGCACACCAAAAGCCCTCCTGAAACCAACTCTGCTGTTAATAGGTGTACGGTAAAGAAAATGTCAGGTTTTTCTGCCCTCCCGCCATCAGGATAGATGATGGATCCTTGTCCTGAATGCATTCCTGATGGCGGGCACCTGGAATAGGGTGTGGGCATAGGTAGATGGGATTCAGCTAAGACTGTGCTTTTTAAGGGCGGCGTCACGTGGACGCCAGCAGCAGCAGCAGCAGCAGTAGAAGCCGAAGCCGAAGCCGAAGCCGAAGCCGAAGCCGAAAGAGAAGCCGAGAAGCAGCAGAACGAACTCCAGAGAGCTCAGATAGAGTGAAGACTTGCTGGGGGCTGGGAGGCCTCCCAGGCTGGCAGGCCTCCCAGCCCCCCAGCCAGCACCCCTGCCTGCCGTATGCCTGGTGAACCCCAATAAAGAACCTGCAAAACCACTGAGGACTCTGACTCCTCCTTTACCCAGTCTGCATGGGATCGGAAGACCTGCACTGTGGCCTGTCCTGCCCCTACAATAGGCATAGGGGCAAGAAAGGCACAGAGCAGGATCTCTGTGATCCAAGCAGACAGGAAAAGGAGGGTCCTGGAGCCCTCAGTGGCTTTTGCAGGTTTTTATTGGGATTTTACCCGGTACACAGCAGGCAGGGGTGCTGGGGGCCGGAGGTTGGCAGGCCTCCTGGACCCCAGCAAGTCTTCACTCTTTCTGGGCTCTCTGGCGTTCTCTCGTGGCCTTGCTCTCTCCTCCTTTCGCTCTGCTGTTCCTTCTGCTGTTCTGTTGATGGTTCTCTTTCTTCTGCTGGCGTCCCTGTGATGCCGCCCTTATAAGCCCAGTTTCTCAGCCCAGGTGTACCCACTTACATAGGCCCACACCCTACCCCAGGTGCTGGCCATCAGGCATGCATTCAGATCCATCATCAGTCCTAAAGATGGGAGGACAGAAAAGCCTGATACTTTACTTACCTTACATAGGCACTCTCATTTTTTTTTTTTTTCAGGTTGGAAGGAAAGAAAACCTCATCAGAGAAAGAAAAAAAGGTAAAATGAGTTGAAATTTGTTTTCAAGATTTCTGCCGCTATAAACATACTGAGGATTATATAGGAAAGAGACATTTATATAGTTACTTTGTGGATGGGGTTGGGATTCAAAGGGCCAAAGTTTGATGATACATGCCCCTGACCTAAGATCCATGGAATTCTGTAGAATCCCATTCAGGTAAATATTTTACTATACAAACAGTGGTCATAACAGAGTCAATCTTACACTAACTCTTAAAAACCTAAGGGCATTGAAATACCAGGTGCATAGGATCTAGCAAAATCTACCCAAAGAGTCACATAGCTCTGTCCCATCAACCACTGGTACTTTTCAAAAGGTCAGTTGCGTTAAATGAATGACATTTTTCCTCTTAGAGGGTTACATGTTGACTGTGTAGATTTTGATTTGAAGTTTTAATGAAAAAGGGTTTATATATATATGTGTCATCATATATTTCAAGTCAGCTTTCTTAATCCAAAGGCATTCACCAGCTTTTTATCCCCCATAATTAAGGTACACTGAGAGGAGGAGGGGAAAGCAATACACTTTTATTCAAAAATAATTAAATTACTTTTATGACCAGTGAAAATCCCAAAACATATGATGCAATGGCAATATCCTCCTACAAAATAAAGAATAAGAGATTTCCTATCCCACTATGTTTTTCACAGGCAATATGTCAATTTGGCTAACAATCTTATAAGCCCCACAGAGCCCAAGTTAACAAACATTTTTTTAAAGTTTTATTTTTTTATGCATTCAAGAACTGGGGTACAGGCCAGAGGTGTGGGGAGGTGAGAGGATTCACCAGAGATAGTGTGGGGGACAGAACAGGAGGACTGACTGAAATATACTGCTGAGCGTAGCAGCAGGCAAGTCAGGAGAGGTCTGCTGTGCCATGTGGGTACTCCCTGGCTGGGAATCGAACTCGTGCTGCAGTGGCTGTGGATTGCTTCATAGGTTGCGTCTTAACCCCTTGCTCCACCAGGGAGGCTCAATTAACATAAACATTAAGGTTGATGCAATTACTACAAACCTCTATAAGTAGACAGCCCTCTAAAAGAAAAATGAATAGGCCTTTGCATTCACTATTGTTAATTTATTTGCTTTATAATTTTATCTATCACAAAAGTATTCAATAAAAAGCAAAATAAATATAATAAATTCAAATGTTTGATCAATAATTTCTATGCATGTAATGAATTAAGCAGGCTTCATTTTCCATTTCAGTACAGTGCTAAAAGATGTGGTTTAGGGCCTCCCCAGTGGTGCAGCGGTTGAGCGCTGGGTTGCAAAGCTGCCCGCAGCCTCTGCAGCACCAGTTCCATCCCTGGCCACAGGACGAGGGTCCCACATGGCGCGCAGACCTCTCCTGCCGCTTGCTGTTCCCCTTAGCAGTGTACTTCATCAGTCTGCCTGTTCTGCTCCCCGCTCTGGCTCTGGTGAATTCTCTCACCCTCCCACACTTCTGACTTACCCAGAGCTTGTATAAATAAATAAAAAATTAAAAAATTAAAATAAAAAAATCATTTAAAAAAAGATGTGGTTTAATGGTTAATAAGTAAAAGATACATTTTTTGACATCTGCAATAATACAATTATATTCAAGACTATAAATGTAATTAATGAATAATTCACATATATTCCATGTGAATATACTTATATATTCAATATATATTTATATAGCCAATTAAGTGTATCTATATACTCATTAATGATATTTTTATAGAGAAATGAGTGAAGTCATTGAGGAAAAGTTAGAATATATTTCTATATGAAAATCACTTTATTAACAAAGGCAATAGTAATAAAAGTGATTGACTGTCTATAAATAAATACTCAAAATACTTATTCTGAGAAATAAGCATTAGCTGTATTTAGTAAAAACTTTAATTTGATTCCCATACTATTTTCAGCCAAAGGAAAAAAAGAAAATTAATATTTCCAAGCAATTATTATATAAACATAGTTTAATAAAACAAAAAGTTCCATAAATGCACTATGATTATTATTTCTAAATTTCTCCTAAGTTAGTGAAATATTTATTAGATGGAAAATCAGCAAAAATTTCTCATGTAATTGAGTATTTAACATTTTTTAAGTTCTGTAAATTTCAGGGTTTCTTCCAACTACCAAGTCCATCATTTCTCAATCATTTTATTTTAGTTTCATCTCTGATAAACAACATATATCATGGAGAGTCTTTACTACTACAAATGTGAGCGCCTTCTTCTTTTAATAGATTTCTGTATTCTATGTTTGTGATTGGCTGGGAGTTCTTATAATTTACCTGCTTAAAACTCAGTGTAAATTTTTACATGGTGCTCTGGTTTCTAATATTAAAGAGCATACATATAAAACCTATTTAAGTTTGATGTTATGTTTGACATGTTCCTTTCACTCTGATGCTTGTGTGTTTCTTCATCTAGACTTCAGTAATTTTTCCAAAATAGCCACTTGATTGTTTTTCATTATATGTATCTGTCACAAATAATTTTATGTATAAACATCAGTCTTCAAGAATCACTTTCTTCAAATTTTAATTAGTTTGTCAGATTTTTTCCCTTTAAAAATACTAATTATCAATAGGAGCTATATATAATTTATTCATTTCTCTGATAACTTTCATCTTCATTCCTTTTCTCTGTATTCTGGGAATATTTCTTTCAGTTATGAGCCATGGTAATTATTCTTTTCCCAGCAATTTCAAATTTGTGTGACTCTGCTTCTAACTTAGTTTTAGGTTCTATGTCTACTCTCTTAAATTGATTCCTTAGACATGGCAGAAACCTTATTAATTCAATCTATTTTATTATCAGTATATTTTTATGCCTGATTTTGCAGAATGAGTGCTTTAATTTCCTGAAGAATACAAGATTATGCTGCCACAAATGTTCTGGTGATAGTTAATTTCCTGAAATAAATTATTGAACATATGCTTTTAAAGCCACCTTTTGCATATGTGTCAAGATAATAGTTGCTTATTAATTTGTGGCAGATCAGTGACTTGAGTCCACAAGTGAAATGTTTTATATTCTTTCATAAGCCATTACTGAAAATATCATTGAGTAAAAAGACTCTGGGTTCTTATCACTAGACTTAAAAATACTAGCAGGAAGAAGCCAAAATAAAAAGAAATATAACATCTCACAAACTGACTTCACTTTCCTGCTTTAAATAAGATAAAGGGGTCTGTAAAGAGGTAAAGCAAGTGGGAATAAGGTAAGAAAAAGTAGTGAGAGTTAATAGTCAGTGTGAAATTCTTGGGGTTAAGATATAGAGAAAGCCGGGGAGCCAAAAAGAGAGACCTAGTTCTCCTGCTCAAGTTCTTGCTGCTGGCGACAGAGAAGGAGTGATGAGAGGGTAAAGTGGACTTAAATGAAATTAGGTTCAAGGCTTAGATTCAAATTGTTGCCTATCTTAGACAGTAATTTTGCACTTCCCATCTAGAACTGTGAAATACTACATAAACTAGGTTTATTTCGTTTATTTTGATTCACATATTTTATATAACTTTATGTTTATTTTATTGGTTACTGATGTTTAAATGTAAAGAAGCCCAAACAGTTTTAGTATTTACCTATTTCCCCAAAAATAGTGTAGGTGAATTCTTTTTGTCAACCATCCCTGATATTTTTGCTAGAGGATTTCAGATACAGATTTTAGTCTACATATTCAGGCAAATAGCAGTGAGAAGAAGGTTGGGTAGTTACATGCAAAATTTTTGTTTTAGTTATATTTAGTTAGTTTTGTGCTTGATGTGATTTTGATTTGGATGGATGGGGGGAGTGGAGGGTGGAGGGACTGGTAAACTCTCCCTAGCAGGTGAAGGTTCTTTTGTTTCTAGATCGCTCATTTGCATTAAAATTAAATAACAACAATTGCTAAGAAACTAGATTAGAAAAAATCCTGAATTTAGTAGGTCTGCAATTATTGTCACCTTTCTCACTTCAGCTGCCTATGCTATTGCTGAAATTTACCACAAAAAATGTAGCCTGTTTCTCACCCTTTCCATGGTCTAAACTAATCTCTGAATCCCAGCTACCTCTAGAGAAGGCTCTCTCTCAAATTAGAATAATTTCATATTATTATTAAGCATCTGGGGCAAAGAAAGAAAAATTATTCATTTCATCTCACACCAGATCACTAGGGCCTCCATTTCTCCAAATTAGTGTGTATTTTAGGGGCTTGTTGAAAGAGCTTCCCATTTTTTTCTTGCAATACTGCAGTGCTCTCTAGCAAGGGGAATTGTGCATTCCCTGTTCGTGCCTTTCTTTGATTTGGCTTAGTCTGAATTATTTGGAGCATGTGGTTGGCATCAGTCCAAAGTGTCAGCACTGGTGAGGGTTTTATACTTCTCCTCTTACTTTTTTTAAGCTGTTTTGATCAGCTTCTTCTATGTCATCTATTACTACCATGATCATTCCCAGAATTCCCACCTGAATGTTTTTCATTTTTTAAAATATTTATATAGCCTACCAAGACAACTCTGGGAAAACAAGCAGGTCTACAGGAAAGAGATTGGCAATCTGCCTTAGCAATAGCATCTGGCAGTAGCAGCCAGCTGGGACTTTCAGTGCTCAAGTGGAGAACACATCAATGCAAACTTCTCAAAGCTGAGAGCACAGTGACTCCCTTAGCCTGGACCCATAGCAGTTTGTATGAATCCCCATGTTGCTTTAGTGCCCTAATGACTATAAGCCAGATTGTGCTGTTTGACCTGAACAGTTGTACTTATCACATCACCACACAGAAAAACTGCAGGGGCAAGAGAAATTACCTCAGCTCAGAAAAAAACAAATTTGGGGAAGTGCAGTGACCCTTGGGTAAAGTAATTGTAAAGTTGCAGGGGCAACTCAGAGCAGTAAACTGGATTACCAGTCATTTACCATCCTACTATAATCACCTTTGCCGCAGTCTATGATAATAAATCAGTGCAGATGGCTAAGGCAGCCACTCCTGGGGTGAGACAAGATTAATACCAGAGCTTCACAAGTAAGTGCACTCATTCACAGGATGGAGACAACCCTCCTTCACACTTGAAAATAATGGACAAGTAAGAAATAAGAGAGCTATACAAGTCTTGGTGTAGAGCAAGTGGCTGAAATTACTAAAAAAAAAAAAAAAAAAAGAAGAAAAGAAAAGAAAACCACCAAACTTCTCTTTCAAGAAAAAAAAAGCATGATTTACTCTTTCTATTCATCATTCTGAGGGAAAAGGCATGATTTACTCTTTCTATTCACCATTCTGAGGGAATATGGAATATTTTCAGTCTGGGCAAGAGTGACAAAAAGTTCCAAAGTGAACTTCTAGTCTGAAGTTTAAGCAGTTTAATCTTAAAGTGACCAAAATTTTAGCTTTTGCTGAAAATCAAATTTTGTGCAGCTCTGTATAAAATTGCTTTGTGTGTATGTGTGTGTGTATGCTATTAAGTGCTTTTTATCATGAAATTAGCTACTGCAATAGACTTTCCATGTAGATAGTAGAGTACAAAATTATCTTAGTTTTCCTGAGTAAACTGTAAAATTGAATTATGATTTTTGAAACTTTTTAGGTATACTAATTAAATATAGGGAGTATTTTTCTTAATTTGTTCCTCAAAACTGAAAAAATGTCTCTTAAGTTTCTCCTCCACATTAGAATACTGATACATTAAGAGTTCTTCTAGGAGTCTAGAATTGAGAGTTGCATTAAAAAATTGTCAGAATAGCTGGGGGTAACCTGCAAAGCTGCTAAGTACAAGGGCATGGAGTGACTCACTGTCCCAGACTTTCAAGAGTGGCCTCACAGAGAGACATATGGGATGAGTATAGAAGGGAAGTTTGTGGTACATGAGCAGAAGGTCATTTCAGGATTACAGTCAGAAATAATAAAAAAAGAAAAAGAATTGGTATATAAAAGACTATGGTGAGCTCAGGGGACAGTGAATTCTTCAATGATACTGAAGCATATAGTACATAAGGAGAAGGACTATGAAATTAAAATGAAAAGCAATCTCATATCTAATAATGAAGGACTCTGTGCATCATATTAAGGAGGATTCCTTTTGTCTGGCAGGCAAATGGAAAAAATCAACTTATTTAAGCTAAAGACTGGCATGAGCAGATTTTAATTTTATAGCAATGTAAAGGACAATGAAGAGGGTAAGACTAAATTTAGGAAGGAAAATCATTTCATTTCAGTCTCTAAACCCTAAACTCGGGCCTCCCTGGTGGCGCAGCAGTTGAGCGCTGGGTTGCAAAGCTGCCCGCGGCCTCTGTGGCCCCGGTTCGATCCCCGGCTGCTCCCCGGCCACCTGAGGAGGGTCCCACATGGCGCGCAGACCTCTCCTGCCGCCCGCTGCTCCCCTCAGCAGTGTACCTCGATCCTTCTGCCTGCTCTGCTCCCTGCTCTGGCTCTGGTGAATTCTCTCACCCTCCTGCGCTTCTGACTGTACCCAGTGCATGTATAAACAAAACAGGCAAACAAACAAATAAATAAATAAATAAAACATGCCTCTATAAAAAAAAAATAAAAAAAAATAAACCCTAAACTCTACTAAACCCTTTATTATCACTAATGCCATATTTCTTAAATATTATATTTTAGTTTTCTGAATTAAAAAAATAATTCCCGATCTTCATATTTAACTAAATAATGTTCAAAGTGAATCAGTCATTGTAAACACAGAGACAAATCTGAAATATATCAATAGTGAATTTCAGAATGTTTCACCATTTTAACTTGATGTTCCTGATGGCCGATTCCTGCTTATATTAGAATATTCTATAATTTCCTTTTATACTTGTTAAGTGTCTGGGGGAGGAATTATGTTCAAGAACCAAAATACAGAGTTACCTGCTTTTGAGTTGATTGGTTGAAACCAATAATTCCAAAGACAATCATCTCACCATATGGCCTTCCTGAAAACAAACTCCTCAGAAATAGTATATTTGCAAATTTGCTACCCCTGTCTGTTAATAATTTTCCACTACATTTATTTGATTTTCAGGTTTTCTTAAAATGGTTTTTCCAGTTGCAAGATGTAATACATTGTTTGCATTATTACAACAATGCAAAAAAGTTAAACAAAGTAAAAAAATAATAGTCTTGTCTTATCCAACTTTAAATCCACTCTCTATGATAATCAATGTCAATGTTGATATCTACCTACCATTTGAAGTATTTTCCAGTTTTCTCAGAAATATTAGCTAAAATGTTGATGTTTAAAATAAAATATGCAAACTATCTCCTTTAAAAAAAAGAAACAAGGAAAATGGATCTGACCTTTTTAGCCTGATCCTTTTTTTTTTTTTTAAGATTTATTTAATTTAGGCATACAAAAGCTAGGGTGCAGGCCAGAGATGGGGTGGATGAGAGAATTCACCAGCGACAGAGTGGGGAATGGAATAGGCAGATCTGCTGAAATACACTGCTGAGGGGAGCAGTGGGCGAAGCAGGAGAGGTCTGCTGCGCCTTGTGGGTCATATCCCTGGCCGGGGTTCGAACTCGTGCTGAGTAGCTTTGGATAGCTTCATAGTGTCGCATCTTAACTCCTGGCACTAACAGGGAAGCCCCCCTTTTAGCCTGATCTTTCACTGAATACAAACAGACTGCAAGTTTTTAAAGGAAAGTGTTCTTCAAACAATGAAGTCGCTTTTGGTAGGAAAAATGCTGCAGCATTTTCTTCTTCTCCAGGTGCGAGGCCAGAGATCTACTTCCCTACCTTCAAACCAAGTGGAGATGACTCCTAGAGAAACTGGGAGTCCCTGAAAGAAAAGGAACTCTGTTCAGCTTCCCTACTAATAAACTGCAGAAACAGTTAGACCCTCATGATTATACCAGAGCACAGTAAAAACTGACTCTACAAGACAGGAGTATAGACTGCACCCCTGGAGTGTAGAAGTGTTCAGTCCCAGATCATCAGTAAGTGGCCTTTATCCATCCTGGGGAATTCTTCAGGCAAAACATGGTTGGGCAGCTACATAATGACTAAATAAGGGATGAGAGCAATGGTAGAAACAACCCAACCCCAACACTTAAAAGTTCACATGGACCAAATGACTGCTAAGAAAGTTTGCCTGGCTTGAGCTATCTTTAGTGTTAAAATCAAATAGAATGGAGAGTGGACTTGAAAGACTCCCAAGCAGAGTATAAGCATGTAAACAAAATTAAACTTGATAAGCATGTAAACAAAATTAAATTAGCTTATTTCATGAATATGAGCTAAACTTAGCTTAGGTTATTTCTTATAAATGTCTCAGATAATCATGAAAGAGACTTTTTAAGATTTAGTTTTACTTTTTATTTATTTATCTATACAAGAACTGGGGTATAGACCAGAGATGTGGTGGTGTGAGGGGGATCACCAGAAACAGAGTGGGGAGCAGAGCAGGCAGATCAACTGAAATACAAGTGGTCATAGTTTGATAGCATAGAGACTTTAACCCCTGCAGCACCAGGGAGGCCCCATCCTAAATAGTATAATCGATTTTAACCAATCCCCTGCTGTCTAGGAATCCCCATTGTAATAACCAGTCATTGTAAACAATGTCCATTTGGTGAATCACATGCATTAAGTGACTCTTTCAATCCAATATTGCTCTACTCCAACTTTCCAGAGATTCCTCAAAAGCCCTACACTGTTTCCAGGCTGGTATATATATTCTCACATTTCTTTGACCATTTATTCACATTTTAGAAGGTAAAGCAAATGGAAACCACAGGCTAAAAATCACCATTTTCATAGCAAAATTCATCTTAATACAAGTTTTATTAATTGAAAAGTTTCCCTTTTCCCACAAATGCTTAATTTACTAATAGATCCAAGGACTAATTATTACTGATTTTTTTAAAAGATATTCTTCCTACATTCGGTTTGACCTTATGTCAAATCTCTTTCCTTTGACCATGTTTGTAGCTGTACTAGCTTTGATTTTTGAACCCAGCAGATTCACTCTCATGTCAAAAACTGAAATGCCCCCTCCAGAGATATGTTCATGACTTGACTACTAATTATTTAGTTCTTGACTTAATTGGTAATTCTTTAATATATTCTTTTCCTTAACACTTTTTTTTAAAGATTTATTTATTTATACAAGCACTGGGGTATAGGCCAGAGGTGCGGGAGGGTAAGAGGATTCACCAGAGACAGAACAGGCAGAAGGACCAAAGTACACTGCTGAGGGGAGCAGCAGGCGAGACAGGAGAGGTCTACTACACCATGTGGGACTCTCCCTGGTCAGCTGGGAATTGAACCCACGCTGCAGAGGCTGCAGACAGCTTCATAGCACTGCGCTCAACCTGCTGCGCCACCGGGGAGGCCCCAAGACATTTTTAATGACCAACTTTTCTAAAGCATTGAATAGAAGAAAGAAATATTCTGTTCTCTTCCTTCTTTAAGTAAATTTATTTCAGTTTTTTTTTTTTAAGTAAAGATACAAAGTACATTTTTTTTAAGGTTTTTTATTTATGAATACAAGAACTGGGGTACTGGCCAGAGGGTTGGGGTGGGGGGCTGAGAGGATTCACCAGAGACAGAATGGGGAACAGAACAGGCAGACTGAAATACACTGCCAAAGAGAGCAGCGGGCAAGTCAGGAGACGTCTGCTACACCATGTGGGTAGCTCCCTGGCCGGGGATCGAACTCGTGCTGCAGTGGCTGTGCATAGCTTCATAGGTTGAATCTTAACCCCTTGCACCACCAGGGAGGCCTACAAAGTACACATTTGATGCTACTATTGTCACCTATCCCATAGCCCTGTAAATAATGGGAAGTAGCAGGCTTCCCCTAGATCCTTCTCTAAGGACCGGCACTGTTTGAAGTGGGGAGGGAAGTAGTGCCATCAAACCCTGGTATCAATGTAGGAGAAAACCCATTCATATTCACCCAGAGTCCAAGCTTGCTGTTCCCTCTGGCAGGCTTATACTTCCCCTAGTTACTAGTTACTTATCTCCCTCTCCTCTTTTAAACATTTGCTCCATTTTCACCTTCTCCATGAAATCTCACCTGGCCTCCCTCTTTAATATCACAAATGGCCTTCTCATTCCCAAGATGCACAACATTCCTTACTCTGCTTGAGTTTTCCTTTGGTCAAACTACTTACTACTTTCCTGACATACTATATTATTTACTTATTTCTATTTTCTAACTGCTTCAACTAAAATATAAGATTCATAAAAGTAGGGATCTCTGTCTTTTATTCACTGATGTATTAGAAGCACTTAGAGATGTACCTGGCCTCTAGCGAGTACCTAATCAATTAGAGTAATATAAATATATGAAATTTGTAGCATGTTCATGGCACCTTTCCCAGTTTCTGGTGATGCTTGTTTTTCCTTTTAATATTTGATAGTGAATATTCATTCTAAAAGGGCTCTGGAGTGGAAAAGTTAGATCTTCTGAATAGAAGATTTTTTTCATTACCATGTAACAAAAAATGAGTTTACATTGCCATATTTTCCAAGTGCCTCTTAGATTTTTTTTATTTCCAGGCAAACCTAAATGGTCTATATGCCTGATAAGTGCCTCTTTCCCACTGGAAACATACAGGTTAAACAAATTTATTGTCAAAATAGTATGCCATCTTATTAGCATGGAAACAGAGCCAGACATGTAAATTGGAGGACTTTAACTACTGTGGCATCAAATAATGTTAGTTTAATGCATCCGACCTTTCTCAAGGAGAGACACACTCACAAATAAATATTTGTGCTGGTTTGTCAGGGAAACCTCTTCCAGGAAGAATAGTGTAAATATAGTGTGATTTTTCTATTAATTTCACCCTATATTCACAAATTTCTTGCAGGCCCTCACCCTGTTCTCATAGAACTTTGCTTAATTAAGATAGCATTGCACACAAGTCATGCATCATAGTGTATGCAGGCAGGATATCCTTGATTAAATTTTTAGTATTTTTTCAAGTTTTCAGTAATACAGTTACAGGAAACCTTCTGGACTGTAGCAGGATGACATCTTATATTGCATTCGCATTTTCCCCAATTTCATTTTTAGAGAGTAATCTTTTTTAATTGAGAAAATTACAATTTCTATTCATAAAATTAATTCATTACATTAGCATTAATAGTATTTTTAGTGGAATAGATATTCAAAAATGTTTGAGAATGCTGATATTGCTTGATATTTTAAAAATCTGGCTTAATAGCAGACAGCCAGATTCTTAAGTCTATGTCTGCCTTCAGTGTGTTGTGATAGGTTGTTCTGGTTGGAGAATATGATGGCAATCTAGAGTAGAGAGTAGAGTAATCTTAACTTTCATTTGGGTACAGCATCATACTATTGCATTAATAGTCTTATGATATTTACCTACCTTAAATATTTTATATTGAACAAGATTTTCATATCTTAATAATCCATATACCTGATATTAACCTGGGATTTTTCTAAGCAGAGATGAATTAACATTAACAGCTTTTAAATTTTCCCTTTTTTAACCCGAGCTGTCCAAATTATTTTTAATTTTCAATTAGTAACAACAAATTCAAATAAATATCCCTATGTTTTAACATTTTTTTTCTTACCATTTACAGCTTCTCTTTATAGCTTTCAGACCTCAGCTAACCTAAATGATGATTTAGAATTCAACTATCAGAGTTAGGCATGGGGTGAGAGAATAATTGCAGTTTCATGTATAAATTTATGGATCAACTTATCATGGAAATAGAAATTTAAAGTAATAAAAACCTGCAGTGACAAAATGGAGTATTTGATTCTTGTTAAGAGACTGAAATTCCCAATACTTTCTGACATAAGTACATTGAAAGTTTCCCAAATAGTTAAAAGGTAACTTGTCACATCAATAATCATTTGTGAAATTCAGCAGTAAGATCTTTATCTAAACTGGGAGAAATGATGGAAGGACTATATTTCTCAGAGACTAAAAATATGTAAAAATGATCAAAGATATTTAGCAAATTATTTTTAGAGTAGGATATGTGGACCTCAGTTATATAACCTAAGATATAAAAATGCCACTAGCAATATTTTCTGTGCCTGGGTGAATAAGCTGACATCAAAGATGTCTCTAAGGTTTTGATCCCTTAATGAAAGCAGTTACCTTAACTGCTATGCTGCACTGTTGCTTTAGGTCAGACAGCTTGAACTTTTTGGTTTTAGATATTCTGAAGTGTGAAGTCATTAATCAAAAAAATAGAGAAAATTATTCTCATCATGTTTCCTATCAAACCTTATGAGAAGTATTATGCACAAACATAAATGTTTATCGCTACTAGGGTGAAGTTCTGGATACAATTTTTCCTATTATCATAATGCATTATAGTTGACTTCCCATGTGGGATTATGTACCTATGGACACGTACTGGAATTGTTAGAAGAGTATGACCCAACTTCTAAGAGCTATATAAGGCTGTTATTTCTTACCTGAGCTGAGCAATGGAGGTAAAACATGCCCAAAAGATAAATTAATTACCTTTTGTTATCTTTCAGTTATATCAAAAATCTAAAGTACTGAGCCAGATTGTTTTGCAAATACCTTCTAAAAATTGTAAATAATATTCTGTACTTGAACACAGCAAATCTGGAAAATGTGGGTGCCTTATGAATACCATGCTTTAATATATAGGAACCAGTTAGAAGTGATCATGTGACTGGAGTGGGGAAGCCTGGTTTATTCAACCTCAGATTTCTTCGATATAGGCTCTTTTGAGTCATACTACTGAATCATTTTTGTTGGTCTGATTTGCTTCCATATAATTCTAGGCTTGAATTTAAAGTGAAGAAATGAGTTTCTCTATTGATAAAGATTAAAATTAGGTCAAGGAATTAGAAATAAGAACTATCTGGGCCTGCTAGAACATAAGGCTAGAAGTTTGGGAAAATATAATTAATCCTACTTTCACAATAATTAGTTGTTTGAAAGGTTACTAAAATGAACTTTTAGTTCCCACATATGTTAAAATAAGATAAAGTATGAAAAGACTTTAAAACTCTAAATACAAGATTATATTTTAATTCCTCAGACTCTTAGCATTTAATGCTAATATTTTTTCTCTTATTCTTTTCCTAAAGCCAACAAACAGAAATATACATTGATATTGAATCCTTTCAAGGATTTTATAATGAATACAAAAGAAGGAGTAGCAAACCAAAAAATAAAATTAAAATATTAATTTCTAACAACTATAATAGTTCCTCTTGAAGTGTAAAATGCTGGACCTCCCTAGTGGTGCAAGGGGTTGAGTTTCAGCATTATGAAGCTTTCTTACCTAAGCTGAGAAATGGAGGTAAAACATGCCCTAAAGATAAATTAATTACCTTTTGTTATCTTTCAGTTATATAAAAAATGGTACAGCATCATACCATTGATATTTTAAATATCTGCAGCATGAATTTGATCCCTGGCCAGGGAGCTGACCACATGGCACAGCAGACCTCTCTCAGAAGTATATTTCAGTGGATCTTCCTGTTCTGCTCCCCACTCTGTCTCTGGTGATCCTCTCACCCCAGTTCTTGTATGCATAAATAAATAAATCTTTAAAAAAATAAAGTGGAAGATGCTGATGGAGTAGAATTTTTAAGAAAATGAATCTTCTTTTGCTGTCCCAGACTTGACCCTTCACTTTGGGTCAAGTTGCTTTGGGCCTTCTAAGTAAATATGAGAAGTGACAGGAAAATGAAGGAAATCCGATGAGAAAGAGTCAGCAGGAACATAGGAGAGGCAATAGCACTCCGTAGAAGTTTATACTTCCTAAGAAGTTGGGGAGTGAACTTAAAGCTATTGAAAACCAAACCCATTGCCATTGCCCCTCAAGTCCTGCTCTTTAAAGATAGGGCAGTGAGATCTACCAGACCTATCTCCTGTGACAGTATACACGATTAGGTACCACGTATGGATAGCTTTAAACCCTCAGACTCTGTGTTATCCAGACATGACTGTCACCACAGCAGCAGACTTTTATTACCAACTTAGATTTTGTATGCTCGGCTTCAGTAACCCTTTTGGGATAATCAATTTTACCACCATTCCTAGGTTCTGTTTTGCTGCTGTGGACAGCCCAAACTTATACTTTCTTTTCTTACCATCAATTTTTAAAAAGCATTCATATCAGCTACTTCTATCATTCATCTGTCAATTCGCTCTGGAGTTTTCTGAAAATTCAGCAAATTTTAAATTAAACATTCATTCAGGACAGAAAATCTCTTTTGCACTTAGGGCAGAAAGTGCTGAATTATTTTGTGGTTGATTGAAGGGATTTCCTTCTTTCAGGAAGCCATCGTAAGACTCTGTACTCCATAGAGCATCAAAGCCCAAGCCGAATAGATCATTGAATATTTTTAATATCATCCTCAGGTAAACCTCTTTTTTAGGATCTCAAGTTGTAGGGTTTTTTTTTTCTTTTTTAGATTTCTATACTCAGTTATCACATAGCTACCTGTTTTTTGTCTTCCAAAAATTTACAGAAATAATTTGTCTGCAGTTGCTTTCAATTTAGTAGTTTTAGTAGTGATTTTTCGACCCAAAGTGAAGGGTCAAGTCTGGGACAGTGACTAGAAATCTATGTGTCTTATTTTTCCTTCTTTTCTGAAAAACTCCTCAATATCAAGTAGGAGTGATGGACTCTGTTAAGAAAATGTGGCATTTGTATACTCACAAGGAGGTATACAAATGTGGGTTCTATGTCAGCTATGAAGTCTTACGAGTGTGCTCAGGGGTACATACCAGGGAGGATGTGACTAGTGATGTGTTCACTTCATTCAAAATCTCTTCTCAAATAGAATGTTCTTCTTTTATGGGGTTTATATATTGCTTTTCCTATTAAGGCTATATTTGAAGAAAAATTATTTCAGGAAATCATTACTTTTAACATTTGTGGTTACCAAAAGAATAAAAACAGTATAAAATATGAATGTGAGAAAAGACCATTAACGGGATATTTCCTGACTGCAGGAAATATATATTGGGACAGTCATGTGGGAAATACACTGGTGAGCCCCAGAAGTACAAGCTAATTATTCAATGTAATTAGACACTTGTGTGGATACAAGTCAAGCCTACTAATTCATGATATCAATAGTTGATATTTCAAGAGAGACAAATGAAATACCAGTGAGTAATATAAAAGAATATCAGAATCTAAGGAGGGGAGAAAGCTTGATGTATACTACTCTTTAAAATAGAAAGTTTCTTTTTAGCTCTTCTGCCCATTTTTTGACTGGATTATTTTCTTTGTTGTTGTTGAGTCTCATCAGCTCTTTGCAGATTTTTGTGATCAGTCCTTTATCATTAGCGTTGGGTGCAAAAATGTTCTCCCAGTTGGTGGGGTTTCTCTTTGTTTTTGTTATTGTCTCTTTTGCTGTGCAGAAGCTCTTTAATTTGATGTAGTCCCATCTATTTATCTTTGCCTTCACTATCACTGCTTTGGGTGATGTGTCTGTAAAGATGTCTTTGATGTGCAAATCCCGTAGTGTTTCGCCTATATTTCCTTCTATATATTTTATGGTTTCAGGTCTTATGTCTAGTTCTTTAATCCATTTTGAGTTGATTTTTGTGTATGGTGTGAGGTAGTGGTCAAGCTTCATTCTTTTGCATGTAGCGACCCAGTTTTCCCAGCACCATTTATTGAAAAGAAACTTCTCAGAAGAGGAAATGCAAATGGCCAACAGGCATATGAAAAAATGTTCAACATCACTTGTCATCAGGGAAATGCAAATCAAAACTACCATGAGATACCATCTTACACCAGTGAGAATGGCACATATTAAAAAAACTAGCAACAACAAATGTTGGCGAGGGTGTGGAGAAAAAGGAACTCTTCTGCACTGTTGGTGGGAGTGCAAACTGGTCCAACCACTGTGGAAAGCTGTGTGGAGATTTCTGGACCTACTAAACATAGAGCTTCCATATGATCCAGCAATTCCACTCCTAGGAATTTACCCAAAGGACACAGAAACATCAATTCCAAAGAACACCTGCACCCCTATGTTTATAGCAGCACTGTTTACAATAGCTAAGCTTTGGAAACAACCCAAATGCCCAAAAATAGATGACTGGATCAAGAAGATGTGGTACATATATACCATGGAATATTACTCAGCATTCAAAAAAGATAAACACATGCAATTTGCAGCAACATGGATGGCGCTGGAAGGGATCATGCTCAGCGAAATAAGCCAAAAAGAAAAAGAAAAATACCGGATGGTCTCACTCATAGCAGGAATCTAGAAAACTTAAATAAGGGACCAGGAAAATGAATAACTATAAGAAAGTGAAAATCAAAATCAGCAAAAAACTATGAACCAGAGACACTTTTAGGGGGGCGGGGGCGGGAGGGGAGGGATTGGGGTCAGAATGGGGGGGCTGCAATTGTATGGGGAATATAACAATAAAATTTATTATCTAATAAAAAAAAAGAATTATGATTGCAAATATAGAAAGTATTAAGATTTAAATAAATGTTTACAGACCCCCAAAAAAAAATAAAATAAAATAAAATAGAAAGAAAGACCAAAGACTATTGGAAACTTACTATTCCCATTTAGAAACCTACGTATTGACTATAAGAGGTGGTAACATTTCTTAAACTATAGTCATGTTTTCATATTGATATCTTTAATGTCGTGTATCCATTGTATCTTCTCAGTAAAACTTTTCATTGAAAACCCTTCTGATAGTCAGTTTGGAAAATGTTACATTCCACAGTGGGTGGTGGTACAAATAAAGAAAAACAGAGGTGAAAGAAAGGCAGTGAAACGGAATAGGAAAGAAAAGGAGTGTACGCCATTCTGGCTGGGCGTGCTCTGAGAAATGCACAAGTTGCAGGAATATTCAGAACTGTGCAATTTTCCAACAGAAACTCATACCTTCCAAAGATGAGGAACTATTTTCTCTATTATGACAGCAAAAATAAGACAGCTACTAGGACACATGATCAGTAGATATTATTAAAATACTTAAAATACAAGCTTGTATTCCACTCTCTCCTGAAATTATTGAGTCAGCATTGAATCGCAATGTGCACAGGTCAGCTCCCCAGATTTTAATGGATTCATTTGCAAGAGAAAAGTGCACAGTGTCCGAAATAGTTTAGCATGTAGCTTTCCTTTTCCTGAGTCTCCCAGAGGAAAAGGAAAGCAAACAATATCTTGGACCTCATTAGGTCCAAATTTTAAAAACCCTTTCTCATGGTTTATCAAGTTGTTCTTCTATCACTTGTTAGTAAAGGAAAAGAGCTCACAGGTGGGATGTGATCTATCCTTTGTATCTTTATATTGTTTTTAAAAAGGAGAAAATATGAAAATTTGCATAGTATGGAAAGGGAAGATTATTAATAAAAAGATTCTTAATGAAATGTTCTCAAACTAGAGTTCACAACCCAATAGTGAATTTTGAAATTAATCTAGTAACTTTCAATCAGAATTATTGTCTTAATAAATTGTAATTAAATTGAATAAAATCAAATAGCATCTAGATCAGAACAACACCTGTAATGTAGAGGTTAGTAATATTGCTTAAAACTTTTGTTTCAGCTGTGAGCACATGTAAATGTGTGTGTTGCATCAATATGTAAAATATAGTGTGAAATTAAAGTTAAAGTTGTTTGAAAAACACTCCGTTAGAGTAATTACACCCAAATAAAGAACAGCTAAGGTGGATTAGCAAAAAATACAGACTAACTTATGTCTAGATCTCTAAAACTACATGATAGAAAGGAAGAGATAAGCAAAGATTTCTTTTATTTTCTAGGATGAGTAGAAGCTTTCCCGCTATGATGTAATTTGCATTGATAGAAATCTAACTATGTTATAGGTTAAGACTTCAATTAGTAGGCCAAGGAAAGCAGCCCATAAAAATTAAGAAAATAATTGCTAAAAGGTTAATATATTTTAGGGCTTACTTGCATACTCAGTTATTCTGGATGAAAGCAAATGAAATTCACTTCCAAATCATCCTTCATTGTGCTCTTTCATATTCTGAAACAGACTGACATTTCACTTTAAAATGGTGATTCTTTTTCAGTGGGTCCACAACATCAAAACTATTTCATTATAACATTGGGATATTATTTGACTTTTTCACTGCTCAGAAGTGTACACTATAAGTTCTTAGAGGCAACATAACTTATCTCATATATTTCAGAAGACCTAATGCATAAGCAGACATAAGGATCTATCAAGTAAGACATTTTAGAAATTTGCAAAAACTCCATAATTCTTTTCTGTTTTGGAAAAGAGTTTTTTCTTATAGAAATGTTCTTTTGTTAACACAAAATGGGTTCACTTTATTTTCAAATTAATTTATAAATATGAATTTTTTAAGTTTTCCTCAATTTAAATTTCTGGTAGTTTAATTTTGATAGCTGTAATTTATATTGTACTATGTCCCACATAAATTTAGGGGGTTCAATAATATTTAAGTAAAGGAATCCAGAGACCACAAATATTGAGAGCTTCAACTTTAGGACAAAAATATTCTTTTTCTTAGAAAAATAAATCATGCACTATTGAATATCTCTGTTAAATTTTCCTTGTCTCATAGGTCCATATTCTGTATAAATTTTACCCAAAGCCACTGACTCCTGTTTCATGGAGAAAATTAGAAGATTAAATTAAGAATTCTCTAACAAACATAAACATTTTAGAATTTGTGAAACTCATTAAAAATATATTTTATTTACTCATTGATACCTTTTGATAATTTCCTACAGTGGCAAAAATGAACATATTCAGTAATATGACTCAATAACTGAACTTTCTGTAGAATATGAAAATTAGAAGCTGAATTATACAACCTTAAAAATATGTTTAGCAATCAGTGCTTGGTAATCTATCTTACTTAGAAAGATAGACTGGCTTACTTATGTGAATCTAATCGTATATGTTGTTTTTAGAGAGATGAACCAAAAAGAACAATTTGCCTGAAAAAATACAATCAACAAATTTAAAAATTATAAGCTAAAAAATAAATAGCTGTAAGAACAGACAAGACCTTTTATTTTCATGATGATATCATGTTGCACTATCTTTTGCTCTTCCTGAAATTCTAAATCCACTCCAGCATCAATTCTAATATATTTATGGATCACCTACTCTATGAAAACTCTTTTAGGCTTTCAAGATACAATGGTGAGCAAAAATGAGCAAAGACTCTGCCCACAAGAGCTCATAATCCCATGAAAAATCACAAATAAGGGCAATGTTGCAATTGTTGTACCTTCTATGAGTAGGAGGCACATTGTTCTATAAGGGAAGAAAAGCTTATTTTAGGTAGTTGGAGGGTGATGGAAAAAGTAAAAAAAAAAATTTATTGATGAACCAGCCATTGGAGAGATAGCTGAATGCAATTAAGAAACAAATGTAAGTAGATAGAAAACAATATTGAAAAATCTATAATCAGATATCAATATTATGGAAATGATTGGTTTATATGACTGAAGTCTTTAAATTCATCAAACTAAGCATGAAATTCTGACTGATCTTATAGATCCCTTACCATTAAAAATGAAAGTCCACTTTGTTATTATGTTTTGCTTCTTCCAGGTTGAATTTAATTACTTCCTTATTTTATGACACTCTAGTATCATAGATTATCAGCCTTTGATAGTAATTCTATCTCTTTACTGTGAATTTATGAATGTGGCTAATTAATTCACAGCATTAATTTGGCAAGGTCAGTAAATATAAATAACATGAGAGATTATAAACATCTGGATTGAAAGTCCAAGACCTTTGAATTAAAGTGTTTAGTTTTCACTTGATGTAAATCTTAATAAAAACTTGAGGCTATTTGTACAAGTGACATGACTCAGAGCAAATTGATGGTGTATGTATGATAAACCATTTGTAGGCATAAAAATTCCTGATATTTACTGGAATTAGGTACAGCAGATGTCACATTAACATTTGGCAAGAAAAGCCCATATAAATGATTGGAGAAAGTAAATAGTCTACAGGGTTTTAATAGAATGTTTGTACACACCAGAGACTTCAGAAAATTATTAAATATTGAAATATATAAACTGACATTGTACCTGGGGACATATTTAGAAAGAATCAATGATTCATAGAGGTGTGATTTCTCTTCTCCTTTTTATTTTTTTTTTCAAATAAATCTATTTTATTTTATTTTTTAAATAGAGGCATGTTTTATTTATTTATTTGTTTGTTTGTTTGTCCGTTTGTTTTGTTTATACATGCACTGGGCACAGTCAGAAGCACGGGAGGGCGAGAGAATTCACCAGAGCCAGAGCCGGGAGCAGAGCAGGCAGAAGGACCAAAGTACACTGCTGAGGGGAGCAGCGGGCGGCAGGAGAGGTCTGCGCGCCATGTGGGACCCTCCTCCGGTGGCCGGGGAGCAGCCGGGGATCGAACCGGTGCCGCAGAGGCTGCAGGCAGCTTCGCAACCCAGCGCTCAACCGCTGCGCCACCAGGGAGGCCCTCTCTTCTCCTTTTTAAATCCCAGCAATGTTTTCTTCACCAAAGATACTGATCAACATTTGTAAGGGATTTATAGAAAGAATTAGAAAAATAGTATAGAACTAGTCAAATGAAGTAATAATTTCATTAACTATCTGCTATAAAGACCCATAAAATACACAGATACTTCATTGTCCTTATCATGAGACCATTTAAAATTCACCAAGAGTATTCATAATGTTTTCCATACAGGTGAAGTAAATTCAAGTCAACATTTGTTAACATAAAGGTTAGATTAAATGCAGTGTTAATAGTTAAAAGAATGTAGAATAATGGACTAGAGAAAATAGAGGCATATATCCAAATTCCAACACTATCTTGTTGAGTACACTTGAACAAACCCCTTAATTTCATTGTTACTCAGTTATGAAATGTTATCTTACAGAGCTTATTTAAATTTATTTTTAATAGTCAAATTACATATATGATGGGTATTTATAACAATTATAGTAAAATTTGTATTGGTAATGATTAGAGATATATAAGAATTAGGAAAGAAAAGTAGAGGTAAGCTGACTCTGGAAAATTACACTATGATCTTGAAGCTAGAAGCTAGTTAAAATTTGGAATATATTTATGCAAGAAAAGAGTGGGATTGTGATCCTGCTAGACTCAACTGATGTTGTCTTCCATGTCCAGTTATAGATGACTGACATTTATTCTATTTTTTATGATTACTTTCACTTTTTTAAAAAGATTTATTTGTTTATGCATACAAGAGCTGAGGTACAGACTTTTATTGAAGAATGGAATGCATTGGGGGGCAGTCGCTTTCACAAGCAGAGTACCAACCTCCTGCTAGAACTTGAAGTAGCAACTATGTGCATGAGCTATGCTTTCCTTACTTATACTGAACTTATTTGCCACAGTCAAAACCAAGAAAAGAAAATCAGTCCACTGGGCCCAATACAGAGCCTTCTGGTGAAGGTGGAGAAGAGTTAAGCTAAATCAAACAGATAGGGCCTTGGGAAATGAACTGAAAGACCAGAAGTGACTGTTAGGGGTAGGAAACTGAACAGAGCGGCATAAGCATTGTGTAAATTCCTCATGCTCAGCTTTATTGGAAAATGAGCAAAGTACATAATCAAGGGAAATCAGAAAGAGATAGAAAACAAAGAATTATATAAACCAAAGGAAGAGTCAAAAACACACTTTAAAATTAACCTTTCAAACCTGGCTATAGATCTTAGGCTTTCAGAGGGGGAGCAAGGTGGAAGAAAATCAGCCAGTGGTAAGGAAGGATACTGCAAATTAGGTTTAAATAAAAATTTTACTGACCAATAAAAAAAGAATTTTTTTAAAAGAAAGTATAGTCTAGATGACAGAAAGAAATCTCATATTATTGGTGAGAATGTAAAATGGTTTTGATAAAATAGGCTCTTTTGCTGACACTGAACATTTGCCTTCCCTACTAGCTACCTTGTAGCTTCATTGGTGGTATATTCACAAGGGAAATGAGAACATCTAGCTACCAAAAAATAAAAATGTATAAAGATATTCATAGCAGCTTTATTCAAAGTAGTTAATACTTTGAATGTCCATCAATAGGAGAATGGACAAATTGTGATACAGTTGTACAATGCAGTGCTAAACAGAAATAAAACGTGGACTGCTGGAGCATACAAATACATAGATAAACATCATAGATAATATTTTCAGTGAAAAAAGCCAAACACATAAATGTACTTCAGAACAATCAGTGTAATTAATGATTGTAAAAGTCAAGCCACAATTTCAGGGAACACTAGAAGATAAGAGAGAAACATTAACATTATTCCATCGGCTCTTATTAACAATATCTGCAAAGATTTAAGAAGAACATCAATTTATATATAAACATATATATAATGTGTGTGTGTATATATATATATACACACACACACACATTATATATATACACACACACACACACACATTTCCACAAGTATAAAATGCTGGGTATAAAATGGTCATTTCTAAGCGATCTGGTGTCTTGTGGCCTGAGGGGGCTAAGTGACCATTTGCTGATAAAGCATAGTCAGACTTCAGACTGTAAATACTTTATAGTCACAGTAGTATGTGATTCAAGATTAGGCTACCTTCTTCCTTCTACTCATTTGGGTAGGAAAAAATCCTAAATTATGTTCAAATAGGGAGTTAAAAAGTGAAAGTAGGGGCCTCCCTGGTGGCACAAGGGGTTAAAATGCAACCTATGAAGCTGTCCGCAGCCTCTGCAGTGCGGCTTCGATTCCCGGCCAGCCAGGGAGCAACCCACATGGTGCAGCAGACCTCTCCTGACTCGTCCGCTGCTCCCCTCAGCAGTGTACTTCGGTCAGTCTGCCCGTTCTGTTCCTCACTCTGTCTCTGGTGAATACTCTCACCCCCACACCTCTGGCCTGTACCCCAGCTCTTGTATGCATAAATAAATAAATCTTTTTAAAAAAGTGAAAGTAATAATAAAAAATTGAATAAATGTCAGTCATCTATAACTGGACATGGGAGACAACATCAGTCGAGTCCAGCAAGATCACAATCCCACTCTTTTCTAGCATAAATATATTCAAAATTTTAACTAGCTTCTAAAATTGTTGTAGCTATATTGATTTTAAAATAGAGTCACTTGAAAGCACAGATAACAAGGGTGAAATAAAGCAAGGTAAATTTATTTATCTCCTCATGCATGCGCTACAGTCTTAAAACTACCTAATCAAAATCCCTGGAGAGGAAGATTTTAAAACTAGGGAAACTAGTTTTAGGGAAAATTAGCAAGAAAAAGAAGCAATAGATCATTGAACAACTAACTTTTCTGATCAGTTATGGAGGACACACTCTTTCTATATTTATTATTTTCACACTTACAAATTAAAATCTCAGATCACATTTCTCATTTTCACCTTTTCTATATTTCCTTGAGGGATATCTGACATTTTTTTTTTCATTTTGTCTCAGTAATGATTCAGTGTGAAAGAATTGGATTTTGAATTATCTGTTACTGTGTAACGTTGAGGGAAAGCATTTCCCATGTCTAATGATGTCAGCTTGTTTAATTTTTTTAAAATATAATTTCCAGTATGCATATAAGAAGAATGCTTCTTGAAATAGAAATTTGTCAGGTTAATGTTAAAATTCCTTCCACAGTAAACTATTAGAGTTCTCCCAATCCCTACATCAGAATTAATCACTACGTGCCTTATAGCATTTTGGTCATACTTCTTTCAGGGAATTGTTTGCTCTAACAAACATGAATATTTCACCCTTAAGATTGCAAATATATGAAATATTAAATATGTGAAATATTTTTGAATGAATTTAAAAAAATCTTAAAAAGACATATATAGCATTTTTACAAGTTCTTGTTGGATGGTGGGGGAAATGCAGTTCTACATAGAGTTTATTTGTCTAACCATCCTAAAATATGCATATATACAGTTAGAGTATAAAGGAATGCAGAACACATGGAATTGGGAGACGATATTGACCCCCGGAGACATGTAAAAATTTAATGCACAACTGGAATATTAATATCAGATCATGAATCTCATTTTCCCAGAGCAAATAGGAGTCAAACCACCTAGGGATGATAACAGAAGCATTAAACATACTATATTAATGCTGAAGAACAAAAGCATATGAAACAAAGTCATGGGTAATTGCTTTATACTGGGAACAATGCAGTCTTTCCTAAATGAAAGTTGGCAATTGAGTGTCCAAGGGAGAAAGCTGTGGAGTCATGGGGCAAATAACTGCGAAAGGGCCTATAACCTATGAATATATCCATCACCAAGATTTGAAACAAGGTGATCATAATTCAGCAGAGAAAGAATACCTTACTCCGGAAAATGAGGCTAGGCATGAAAAGGGAACAAAATACCAGGGTAGATATGGATGAGAATATAACTTCCATTTCCTCCTAAGATGTCTCCAAATTATAAAGACCTTTAAAGAAATATTTTATTGTGCCATTAATAGATAGTATGGTGAATAGAGATAATGTGATTGGAAAAAAAAATCCCAAAACGTGAGCTGAGAATTCTACAATTTTTTGGGATACATAGATACTCAGTCAAGATCAGATGTTCTCAAAATCACATGGTGTCCTTGTCTGTTACTTATGTGCTTATGGTGTGAATGTTTTTATTTAATTTAGGTACATAATAGTCATCAGTAATATGTTTGTGGGCCAGTGAGTAATATATGAGAAAGCCGACAGACACACAATTGTATGTTCAAACATAGTGCCTCTTGTATGCAAAATACAATGTTTTCAATAACTTAAGGACATTGAAAGTATAAAGTAGTAAAGTAGTTGATAATATTCCTAAGTAATTACAATTGCAAAATAACTTATTACTTTGTATAGCATGATTATTCATTTTAATAAGTGTGTTTAACAAATAAGGAAGTGTATGTAATGAAAATAAAATATTACAATCATAATAGATTTTCCACAGATAATCATAACCAAAGCTAATTTTGATAAAAGAGAGTATGAACCCATTCAAAGAAACATATTATTGTACTAATGGATTGTGGGAATGGATTTAGTCACTATTGTGACTAAATAGTGAAGAAAATGTTGTTATAACATTCTGAATAGAGATACCAAATCATTCATGCCATTTTGTCTCTCTTTGTTCATCTATTCTTATAATAATCTCACTCCTATAGTATGTAGTGTACTCAGTAGATTTGATTCTTGCTTTATATAATATAATTCATTATTTGATCTGTGAGCAATAGCAAAGCATACCCTACAGTTAATGTTAAAGCATATTTTACAGTTGATTTGAAAAATATTCCCTATCTTTTGAACTGAGTAAGCCAACCATGCAACTTATTGCACACAAGTCTTCCATGGTTTTTGTCTTGGTTAATGTAGCAGCCACTTTCTATACCATCTTGCCCTGCTACCATGTCAGCTATGATTCCACCAGAGGAAAGGCACCTGGCTCAAAAGGCACTAATCTATAGTTTGACAAAATCTAAAACAAAATGAGTGTGGTTAAAGCAAGACTGTTTCTAAAACATATGATATTTCCAAAAATTTTCAACCAGATTTTCTCTTTTTGGAATCTGAAAAAGAAATGGAAATAGAATCAGAGATTTGTTGGCTGGAGAAAAGTTAAAAAAGATGCAAATGAGAGCAATGAGACAGCAAGGACCATTAAGACCCATTAAAGAGTAGCTTGAACTAACTTGTTTGGACTTGCTTCTTCATCTATGAAAAAATACATGTGATAAAAATATGCCTATACTATAGAGCTATATTTATAATTGATGAGATAAAATTTATAAACTTCTTAGCAAAGAGTCTGGTATATTGTAGAAACTCATAAAAGTTAAATGCTACTCACATCACATTATAGTATAATAATCATTTTAACTCTACCTCTGCTATTAGTTTATGTGCTTTTTAAGAGAGGGAATTTTCCTGTTCCTCTTTGTATTTTTGGTTACTAACACAGCACCAACACAGTACAGTTACTTTAGTAAATGTTAGATAACTGAAATAAAGATTTTTTCCTCACTTCTTCCTCACATTTGCCTTCATACCCACACATCCAATTCATCATATTTCAATAGCCTAGAAAGCTGGACTATTCAAGTAACAAAGTGAAATTTAATTCACATTTAGATGATATAAAATCAACTTGACTTTGACTTTTTTTTTAGACTAAAAATAGTTGCCCCAAGCTGATCACACAGTTAAGTCAGATACTCAAAGTATGGAGAACAGATGGGGTATAGGTGAAACCTAGTGTTGATGACACAACAAAGAATAATCACTATCAATTAGGTTCCTAGCAAAGATTTAACAAAACACAGCATTTCATAATCTTAGGATCCGAGAGATCTTTTGGAGTTTATCTAAGTCATAACTTTGGCTTTATAGATGAGGAAGCTGAGATCCAGATAGGAGAAATCATTTACTTAGACATAGAGCTTAAGGTTTAAATATGTGACTACTCATGGTTATAATGGTCCTTCCTCTATACCACACTTTAGAGTAAAATGCAATGCATGTTCATCATACAAACTAATATTGTATATTTAGACTCTTATGAAAGTAGGACAAAGCATAAACTCATGGCCTCAGATTTAACTCTATTAAAGGAAAACAGCTGTCTACTATATCCTTCAGGGAAAAATAATCCAGCAGTAATGACGCTCTCTTCATCATTGTCTATAAACATACTAAATTATTTATTAATGAATATCACAGATGTCAACCAGAATAGAAAACTAATAGCTTATACTGCTTTAATTTATTTGATTTACACATATTGTCAGAGACAACCTTTATGGAGGAACATATAATAATTAAGCACTTGTCAGAATGGCTGAATGTCACTATAAAATAAACTAGCAACCAAATCTCTTGGGATAGTTTTGATATGTCACTAGTTCTCCTAGGAAGAGAGGCATTTGAAGCACCATGTTTACGAAATGTAGCCAATGTGGCAAGTTAATAGAATCAATAGATTTCATTTATGGAAAAAAGATTAATGAGCGAGGCAAAAATCCAATCTAGTTGTGGGAAATAACAAGTAAGTGAATTTTAGGAACAATAGGGATAAGAACAGGTTATTTTACTGAAGGGTCAATATCATAGTAAATAGCCTATAAAATGTTTCTTTTCTCTTTCTTGTGATTTTTTCATTCTATCACCCTTCTTTTCCCTTTCTTTGTTTCTATTTTTCATAAAATGTCCATGAATTTTTAAAGATGTTATTGCAATATATGTCTTATAGTGTTTTACCTATATTTTCTTCTATATATTTTATGGTTTCAGGTCTTATGTCCAGTTCTTTTATCCATTTTGAGTTGATTTTTGTGCACAGTGAAAGGTAGTGGACTAGTTTCATTTTTTTTTTAACCTGGAAACAACCCAAATGCCCAAAAATAGATGACTGGATCAAGAAGATGTGGCATATATACATGATGGAATATTATTCAGCAATCAAAAAAGATAAACCTATGCCATTCACAGCAACATGGATGGAACTAGAAGAAATTATGTTCAGTGAAATAAGCCAGAAGGAAAAAGAAAAATACTGGATGGTTTCACTTATAGTAGGAATATAGGGGAACCAAATAAGACATCAGTGTAAAAAATTAATAATAGTATAATACACAACAAAGCAAAAATGGACAATTATAAATCAGAGAAATACTGCAGGAGAGGGGTAGGGAGAGGGATCAGAGGGAGGGAGGGAGGAACACAGGGGACTGAGGTGATGGTTCCTGGGTGCATTGGTGAAGGAAACTCTATGGGAACTACACTTGAGGGGATGTGGGGAAGCAAATATTGTTCAAAAATGAATAATGATGTAAAAAAAATAATATATATATATATATATATATAAAAAATATCCGTGAATTATCTTGCCACTTTTGGTGCTTCATGCATCTCCCTTATAGATCTCACAACCAACCCTACTAGGGGAGTATTAATTTTATAAAATAAAATGTTTCTTTGTAACATTTGATCATTGATATCAGATTTTAGCCTACTTGAGAACTGTGCTCATGAAGGCTCAGTAATTTCCTTTAGTTCTAGGGCTATTCGTGATTTTTTAGAGATATTGATTCTTAGATGGAGCATCTCAAAGAAATGTCTGTATCCTACTTGAGAATAATGCCTATCTCTATTAAGATAAAATGATGATGTATTGTTGTGTCTTGCTAAAATTAATTGTTTATTTTTAAATCATAAAGGTCCAAAAAATGAAGTTTTATTCTCTCCTGTTTGCTTTTTAGTAAGTGAATCTATAGAAATAAATTAACAGGTGAGTTAAAAGGGATTCTGCTTTTATCCATGAAGGAATAACTAGAAGTAATTTCCTCCTTTCATAAACAGCTAAAAACGGGACAAAATATGTGAGGCAATGGTTTAGAAACAGTTCACAATAGATATGATAGGATAGTAATCCCTGAGAGAAAGGAAACATATGAAGTAAGCCCCAATTTTATATTCTTTTTCTGTAAAGGTAACTTTCTAAACTATGATCCAGTGACTTAAGCCCAGTTGAAACTCTGTATTTCACTTAAAATAGAGAAATTGAAACAGCTGAAATTTGGAGAGCAGAGAGCAATACATGAGGGACCCATGCAGGGACTGCAAGACAAGAGAATGAATTGGTAGTTTCTAAACATTCTTGGCCAATGGTTGGGCTACCCACCCACAGAGCTGAACTCCAGAAGACCTGTCAGAGAACTCCCAGGGGCTTAACATTATGGGACTGTGAGGTAAATGAAAATACCAGAAGTTTCACGTTCTGAGACACACTAAAGATACAGTCCAATCATAATGCAATAACTTCACTGAGAACTTCAGGCTTTCAGATGAGACGAAAAGAGACCATACTTTAAAACTTAATAGCCTGTGTGAGAAAAATGGCCATACAAATAAGTATAAAATTAAAACAGGCATGCCACATTGAAGAATAAATGCAAAACTGCTAAATCAAGAGGATCTATTAATAACTTATTTTCCTGAGAGGAAAAAAAATCTAATATATATATTTAAATAACTCAAAATAATTTAAGCTCATAGCAATAC
The DNA here is from genome assembly GCF_014898055.3 of Talpa occidentalis. Lineage (NCBI taxonomy): Eukaryota > Metazoa > Chordata > Mammalia > Eulipotyphla > Talpidae > Talpa > Talpa occidentalis. Next base: position 57,423,205 of record NW_023605083.1, read on the forward strand.
ATAATTTATAATATCCAGTGCATAGTAAAAAAAATTAGTAGCTATATAAGCAAAAATAGCAGTCCATAGAAACGTGAGAAACAAAAATACAGAAATACAAAAATTACTTGTGCACAAAGTTTATAACAGTTTTATTCATATTAGTCCAAAAATTAAAATCACAAGATGTTCCCATCAGGATATAGAAATATAAACTTGGTATAGTTATATAATTGAAAAGTACTTAACAATAAGTAGAAATAAATTACAGCTACATCTGCAACATAGATTCACCTCAAACATTACAATGAGTAAAAGAAAGCACATAAGAATACATACTCTATGATTCCATGTACATAAAGCTCAGAAACAATTTAAATTCTTAATGGTAATAGAAATAGGAAATATGATTTGCTATGAGCATTAGGTGACTAAAATGGGTACAAAAATATTTCTGGAATGATGAAAATGTTCTAAATTTTTATTGAGATTCCAATTGCCTGGGTGTATATATTTGTCAAACCTCACTGATCTCAAGTTCTATGTATTTCACCACAGACAAATTTCCCATCAATTAAAAGAAACTGCAAAAATAAATAAATAACATATGTACTGGGGAACCCATTTCATATTTAAAATCTTATGTAAAGAAATACTTTGTAACATAAAATCATTCTGGAAAGCATAAATTCCTTTTATCAGCATGGCAATTTTTATGGCATAAATACTATCAATCTAACAATAAGCATGCAAAGAACATGATGCTAAGTTTCCAACTCCCTTCTACAACCTCCATTTTGCACCTACTTCTGGAATTTTCTGTATCCTCTTTAAGAAATCTATTAAATGGTATAGTTAAGACTATAGTGATTGCATTATGTAAGCAATGGCAATAGAAGCTCGTTTTGATGATTAAGTAGAAATTCAGTGTAGTAAATGAATGTTATTAGATGGATACAAATAGGCAACTAAAGACAAATAGGCAAGCTGCATGTTAAATAGTGTGAAGTAGAAGTTGATACATGTATAAAGGAAGACTATATTAACAAAATGACAAAAAATAAAAGAATATGCTTCATTTTATCTTACTTATAGAAATTACACATACAGAAGTATAACAGGAAATGATGCAGGGCAGTAGGGGCACTAAAAACTGGCCAAGACACTGCCCAAATAGTTTAACAGTCACTGTCGGAGTTCTTCATCTACACACACAATTGCAAGACTACTCAGGTTCAGAGAACAACAATAATGGGATTTATTTAACAAATCAGGGGAAAACAAAGTTACTGAGGCCAAAAATGACCATTTTCTTGACCAGAAGCTGTGGCCAATGTTTTTAAAGTCCTAAACACAAACACTCCAAAGATGGCATCTTCCTGCCACTGAGGATAGAGAGCTCCTCTCCCAAACAGTAATTATTTGGGCAGTGTCCTTGACAAGTTTTAGTGCTCTGTATCAGTCGCACATCAGATGTTGATATATCTGTCAGGCCATTTCACGAATTGCATTGCTATTTCTAATTGGTCACAGCTCTGTTCTATGACCTGCTCTTTATCACTTGTGTTAGAAATCTAAAGGTAGATTTTGGACACATTACTTATTCATACAATACTTTGTGCTCTGGCTATTAATATCAAGCATTAACATGTATTATTAACCATATCAAATTCAAGAAGTAAATTGCCTTCTTGCAGATGAGAAATAGAATTTTTTAAATGAAAATATCATGGACAGTAGTCCATAGTACAAATATAATAGTTATATTAATAAATCCTATATAAATTCAGTCACTATAGTAAATAAAGATATTGGAAATATTACTGCTGTCATAATTACAGAATAAAGATATAAAGGTTATGTTGAGTTATCTGAAGAAAATCATGCTTGTATAAATAACAACAGCTGTTCAAACTTCTATGCAGCTAAAATCTCTTAAGCCATAGTCTACCAGTCTTTATATGACTATACTCTGTGTTGATGAATATTTTTCAACTCAACTAAAAATTTACTTCATTTACAATATCAAGCACACAAGTCACCAGGATTGGTAAAATTTGTATTATGGAGGAAGAAAGATGAAACCCGATTCTCCCAGTAAGTACATTTTGCACAATTCCTGTGGGCATCCCAGGCTTACTGAACATGTTATCATGTTATCTGTCTTTGTGCAAAGAATGTTTTTTGAGCCCAGGAATTGTACTAATTTTAACATGCACTGATAATGCACTGTTTACTATATGGAAAGTTTCACAAGAACCAAACAAGACTGGGCGATGATAATAGCAAATCTCTCCAGTCTGAAGCCAGCCCACATTCCTGTAGCAATTGAATTCCAAGAGTTCTGTTATTCTGAGGGGAGAAGTCAGTATTAGAACCAGGGAAATAAATATTGAAACAATTAAAATAAGATTTATTTCTATGTTGTTAGCACCCCCAATGCTCTTAATTTGCTACATAACCAACAAACTGGGTCATTTCAAAATTGAATGGTAAGAAGGCAAACTGATGTTGAAGAAGAAAAATGTTCATTCTGCATAACTGACTTGGAAAAGAAAAAAATTATTCTGCATCACTTGCCAATCTTGCCACAAAAGTATTTATTTTTAAAACTTCTGTATAAAATTGCTAATGCAAAAGCTTTTGACATACATGCATGCACATCTACAAATATACATATATTACAAATGTGTGTATATACACATACATATGTATGTAATACAAATATGTATGTACAAATATATATCTAGATATACAAACAAAATACAGATAGTTAGATAACCATTGAATAAATAGGTACAGTTTGAATTTGGAGGACCTTTTTGGGATGTCACAGCTGAGAGTGCTATTCCTAATTTCACTTGTGTTTCAGCAAAAGAACATGTTTGGGGCCGTTCCTAGAAAGTGTACTCACATTGACATTGTCAATGTTGGTATGTCTCTGTCAGACCTGTCACCAAGTAAGACCTCCAAAATGAGAAAAACCAAAGTAACGGTGCCTTCTAATCACTGCATCACATCATCCTCATCTCTTAGTATCACTTCTCATTATCTGTTTTCTCATGTTTATGTATTAGCTGCCATTTACGGTAGAGAAGACACGTTTTTCTCCATAATACCATACATAAGTGATTGCTAGGAAAAAAATCATTAAACATTTGTGAGAAGAAAAGATTAACATAATCAGAGATCCTCTGTACAAAAAAAGTGTGAAGAAGAAAAAAGTAATCCTAACCAAATGTAAAGATATGGGAAAGTTTTCAAAATTGGTTCCTTCAAGGAATATTATCTCATAGATAGATAGGCATTCACATATGCTAAAGCATGAGAAAGCTGGGATATGCCCAAGATGTAATTTGTGAAGCAGGTCACATCCATAACTATTTCTGTAGGAACCATACAGATAAAGGGAATGATGTTTGAAGATGAATAAATAAAAAGTCCAAACTAGAAAGCCAATGAAAAGTTTATATTTTTTAAAAAATGCAATTCTCTTAAGAGAGAACTAGTGAAAGACTTAAAATTCTGCATTAGGTTTATGTTACATGTAGGAAGCAAACTCTGGTGTTCCCAGTCTGCTATTAAAGATAAACCTAATGAAATTTTCACTTGAGGCTTAGCTATATTGTGCTTGAAATATAATACTTTCCTTAGTTGTTAATATTTCATCTATGAAAAAGTAAATTAAAACTCTTCAATCTGCTGATATATTTTATATAACCTTTTCTTTGCATTATTTATGTCTTTAAAAAAGATAATTATAGTCACCTAACATATCCAAACCATGTATGAAATTTCTCTAATATGTTTGCTTACCTCAAATAATTCAATATTATTAGTGACTATAACCATAAAATATCTATAAACATATGTATGAGTGGAATTTGTTCTTCCACTAAATTAGTCACATGCACATACATAGTCAATACATTTCCTTTTTTGTGCATAGTTTCTTAAAAGGTAATCTTTTCTCTCTTTCTTTCTCTATCCTGCTCTTTTTAAGATATCTGCTCTAATTTTCAGTCATGGTTGATAAGATGGTAACTAATGCAAATTGCTTTTTTCCCCTCTGAAAGCAAACTTTCAAGCTGCCTCTGAATGGAGAGGTAAGTTGATGGATGTAAGAAACTGAAAGAAAAAGGGAGAAAAAATTCTCTGACAGCTGACAACTCTTAGCTGTCCTGGCAGCCAACAGCTAGGTTACAGTGTTCCTTCCTGAATATAAACAGTTTCACAGAATATCACAATCATCTGAGTTATTCAGTGACTCTGATGGAGCAAGACAAAAATAAGTACACTATGCAAACACATTTTCCTCATAAAGCTAATATGAGTGACTAATGCTCCTTTACCAATGACAGCCCTGCCCTATTCCTCCAACCTTCTAAATTAAAAGTGTTGCTGTATTCTGTGGCAAATTGACCCTTTTTCTGACAATCCAGTCAAGAAAGGTTTACCTTAAACCCTATAAGACTATCCTAACTCCATCTCTCTATTTTCCCCATAGTATGCCATTTTCCTTGTTCCAACTTAGAAAACCTAAATTTGTTTGATTGCAAGTGTTTTCTTGGGAATGTCTTCACATTGAGCGGTGACAAAACAAATATAAAAACTGGAAAAGTTATTGGTAGACTTAAGATCCTGGTGGTGGTTTTTTTGTTGTTGTTTGGCAGGGATGGGGGTGAGGGGTTAGGAGGTGACATAATGTGTGTTTGCCATGGTGGGAAGAAAAGCAGAGAAGAGTTATGTGCAGTGAATGAAGGATAGGTTATAAGAGACACTGCGTTAGTTCAGTTTTGCTCTATTTCCCCTCCATTTTGTGTTGACCTTCATATTGCCCTATATTGTCACTTCCTCCCATCTTTCTGTGAACCAAAAAAAAAGAATGATATTGTCATTGTTGCTGCTGTTTAGGGTCTGTCCTAACACCCCTCTCTTCAACTAACTCTGAATTATTTTAGGAATAGACACAGCATAAGATTGATGGAGATCAAAACAGGGAATTTATTACTGTTAAAGGCTAGCTTAGAGGTTATAACTGAAGTATATGTCCAGATTTAATTCTCTCTGCTTATTCTCCCAGGCTAGACATTGACACATCAATGAGGAAAAGTCTGATTTTTCCAGAAGACATAGTTACTAACGATCTCTTCCTGTACTGGTACAAATAAAAAATGAATATAGTCCAGATTTCCAGTGTATGCAAATTATCTCCACTCGGTTGGGGAATATTCAGAAGAGCTTCTTCAGTGGAGATCTCACTGCACGGAAACATGGTAGTAGATTGTCATACATCCCCTTAGTCCTCTCCAGTAATTTTTCTTCATCCAATCCATTGAACTTTTCATGAAACTCGTGATCATATACAACTATCTTCCTTTAGAAAATAAGGGAAACCTCCTTTCCATCTTCATGTAGCCACTCCTCCCATATCAACTATTGTTATTTGTGGATATTTTTGTGCCTCTGATGGTCAGTATATTTTCAGTGCCAGCTCCAATGTTGCCCTGTATTTGAAGCTAAAAACTCACTCCCCATCTTAATTATGTCCAGCCCTGCTGTCTTGTAAAGATCATCAGGGTCTCTGTAGTGATATAAAATTACAATATTGATACATTCCAATAATGGTCCCAAAGTTAAATATAAACTCCTATTATTAAATTTCTAGGAAATTTAAAATCCAAGTATCATGCCTTTGTATTTAAGTACACAAACGCTGAAGGAGACTACTACTCTTAAATCTCAGTTCTAACATTTAATAGGTGTATGATACTGGACAAGCTACTAACCTCCCTTTCTTCCATTTCTTTATCTGATAAGTGGGAATAGTGATAAGACTTACCAATAGGGTGTTATGATCTTATGAAAATTAAATGAGTATTTGCATGTGTATATATGTAAATTTTAAAGATATGTCTAGCAGGTAGGGTGTGTTTATTTAATTTATTGTTGTTGTACTTATGATTTAAAGTCAAACACTCAGTTTAAAATCCAAAAAATATATGTAAGTAAAAAATCACTGTTCTTCCTCCACCAATTACATATTGTGTTCAGAATCAGCTAATATGGTTCTGTGTCTCTGCATGCTTGAGGACATCCCTTCATAACCTCATTCTAGGTGTTTTTTACTGGAAATGCTATTACTTCTGGCATATAAGGCTTTAGTGCCTTTGAGGTTAACTCATTCCAAGACCAATCTCTGATGGCCCTCATCTATACTGTCAGCTTTATTGAGCTATAATTTACAAACTATAAGGTTCACCAATAATAAGTATATAAGTTGATGAGATCTGAGAACTGTTTACAGTCCAAAAGCCATCACCACAACCATGAAATAGGCATTGTCATTACTCCAAAAAATGTTCTTGTGTCCTTTTTCACTTTATATCCTCCGCCCAATCCCTGGCTCCCAACAACTACTAATCTTTTTCCTATCACAGTAGTTTTGCCATTTCTAGAATTTTATATCAATGGAGCTATACATACTCTGTCTTTCTAACTTCTTAGCAAAATGCTTTTGCAGCTAATACATTTTTTCATGTCTCAAGTTCACTTCTTTTTACTAATGTACTAATCATTTTCATTTCATAAAAAAAGAAAATGATAGATTTTTTCTGGCAATTTGGGATAAACAACAAAGACACTAAAAATCTTGCCTGGCTGCTATGAGAACTGAGGTGATCAATACCTTGTCATGCCTGTAGCCATTTTGTGAAGATAAATAACATGTCCATAGCATCTACATTTCTGCTGCATTGAAATATACCCTTGATCTTGTACTCATATCTATCTTCTACTACTTATTCAAAAGCATTCAGCATTGAATTCTCGCTAAAACCAACTACAGGTACCTTCAAATACCCTTGTCTCTGTAGATGCAGCTTCTTTTGTCAAGAATCCCTTCCCCTCCATTATCAATCGAACTCCTACCTACTTATGCTTTAAAGCTCAGCTGAGGAATCATCTTCCCTGCCATGTCTTTCCCAATCTATCTAAATGGAATTAATTGCCTCTTTTTGTATTCCCAGAGCATGATATACGTAACTCCACTATATCACTCATTTAATGATATTTTCAGATCAAATTCAGGTATGTCTCCATCTTGAAAAAAAATATTATTCAAGTTTGTTTCCCCAACTGTGTGTTCAGTGCTCAACACCAAAAGATATTCAACAAATGTTTGCTTTATGAAAGGAAAAAACGAATATATGAAAGTGCCCTCCTGTTGATACACATCCCTGATAGATTATCCAAGTGCGCCAACACAACTCACTGCTCTGATTACTGGAAATCTACTTCTTTGCACCCCACTGTTTTGGGGAGGACAAAGAAGTCTGCGAATGCTCTGATAAATCTTGTTGAATTTTAAGGAAACAACTGCTATCCACTGAAAAGTGCACTTAATTATTCATAGTGCATAGGGGGATCCTGTGACATGACTAGCAACAAGCTCCTGGCCCTTCAGACAGGAAAGAAGCATTCGTAATTAAAATGTGACCCATGCTGTCTCCTGCCGCCAGATTTCCTTGAGTAGTCACTAGAGATGAAATTCTAATTATGACATTTGAAGAAATAAAATTCTCTAGGGAAAGCAGCCTCCAAAGACAGACTGTATGTCGACAGCTGTTGTGGAAATTACTTATTTTAACCTTTGCCATAAAAATTGTAAAACCGATCCAACTCCTTCTCTGTGGCAGACATTTTGGGAGATGGATTTGTAGGTGTGTTTTGGGGATTAGCCTAAAGCCAAGACAGCATCATTTTGCAACAGAAGTTCCATTAAAGTTTCCTAAATTTCAGTGAACTTCTGTTCAGGAAGTCCTTTTAAATTCTGATGAGCTGACATTTGAATGTTTCTGTAGCAGATGGCTATCAGCTAAAAGAAGTATACAATATTTTATTCTCACTAGCTGAAACCAAATTTGAAGGATATGATAAATTTTTATTTAATTAGAACTCATAAGCTTGGGTCATAGATTTTATATATTAAAAAAAATGGAAATTCAAGCTGACTTGGACTTAAATTCAAGTTTAAGGTGAAAATTTTTGTCTTAAAACATGCTAACAGAAGCAAGCTTCTCCAAATGTTTGTACTATAACAATGTAGAACATATATAAAAATCATTACAGTTAATCAAATACTATTTACTAAATGTCTACATAATAATGGCACAATAAACTGAGAGTTGATTCATTTACTGGTTATTCTTTTAGAACTCTCCATTCAAGGATTTTTTTTTTAATTTTAGTAAAAAGCTAGTAATATTCTGTGGTATGAAAGAGATTTAGAAGAATTCATCCATTTTCCTGGCCTATTGGGGTTTCATAACACTGGTAGAATGATGAGTTAATATATACAGAGAATCAGATTTGTTTAAAAAAGATAAGAAACACTGAAAAAGAAAAATATTACCTTGTGAAATATATATTTACAGATGATAACTAAGGATGGAGATCTTAAGTTCTTAGCCCAAAGATAAGGATCTAATTAGTAGGAAAGTTAAAAATGTGCTTCTATCATTTCTCACAGAGTTATAATGATTTATATATTCTAGAGATTCTGCTATTCTGATTAAATACCCAATCTGACTGACAATCCAAGTTTTTGTAACATCACAATGCATGCTTCTTCTAAAAATACTTTTCTCTTCCATTTTAATTGGCATGTTACCATATTAATAAAAGACTAGAAATGTATATACTAAAGTCCTTTAAATTATCCCTTTCAAATGACCTTCTCAACAAAACAGAGAGCCAAGATGCCTCATAAGCCTCAGCCTCACTCAACTGTGTCATCATCAACCACTAGTAAATAACTCCAGACAAGTAAAGTGCTAGCTGTTTCAGAGCTTGATGAATAAGCTTTATGGGCCCCTTCTCACAGCTGTCATTGTTCTGACAACTTGATTGAATACAATTCTTACACCAGACCAAGGGGAGATGCCCACAAAGGGCACTACATGTTTTTGAGTGCTTCTGGTCGCATGCTTCCCAGGCAACACTACCGTACAAAACCAGCAAATTATTACTCAAGGAGAAAGAAAATTCTGATCTCCGAGAACCTAACTCAAATTTTCTACAAAAGAGTCAATAGATCAGAACTCATCTTTTCAAATGGCATGCACATATACCCTATAGAACTAGATAATGTTCATCCTCTAAAATCCAGTCACACCAAATTGTTGTTGAGCAATGTTTTAATTCATTCCAATTAAGCAATTAAAAATTTAAGAAAAGAAGTACATTAAATGACATATATTAAATGGCATGCATTAAATGACAGCTTCCTTTCAATTCAAAAGGTTATCTGTCAATCTCGTTTCTCTTCATCTGTGTTAGATTCTTTACAGTTCAATCTACCATTGCCCCCACTGGCTATAAACTCTTTCTTTTGCACTTCTCTGCTAACTCTGATACATGCATGAAGTAGATCAGCAGCCTCAATCTCTCACCACCCACTTCCTAATGTGATCTGTTAAAGCTCAGATCAAACATTCACTGAGAGTCAAAATTCAATATGTCAGCTAACATCGCTAGTTTACCGTATTGCTCTTTGATGGTATCTTCATTAATGATGAAATTTAGCATGTATGAATGCTCTCACAGATAACTCTGACAACTTATTTGCCCTCTCAATCAAAGCTATCTCCCGTCCCCCTCTTTTGTTGCTTTAATTCATAAGCCTAGCATTCTGCCCTCATCCTTCCTCCTAATTTCAAGCTAAGTACTCTAGACTGAGGAACTTCACTAGTACTGCTTATACTCTAGTTCTCTCTCTAGGGTTGTATTCTCTGCCATGCCCAGATACTTTTTGAAGATGTACAGTGTAATGGTCCAGTCTCAAAATTGGGTCATAGTAAGAATGGAATCATGGACATACAGTTATTAAATCTCAAATTTAAGACTCCACCTTTATTCCCTGCTAAGTGCTTTCCTCCACTGGCATTATAAGTGCTGCATAAGTGAGAATTTTATGACACTTTAAATATCCATAATCAGCTAACCAGTTCTTCTGGTCACTATCCCTGTGTTGCTATGCTCTCATGTTTTGAATTGACTAAACCCATGACTTCACACTACAATTGAATAGCTAAACTATTCTAAAAGACATGTGCAGGAGATGTCTATGTAAGAAATACAAATTTAAATGGAACCACAAAAAAATCCAAATAGCAAAAGCAATCTTGAGAGCAAAGAAGAAAGTGCCCTATGTTACAAAACTATGGTTATCTAAGTAGTATGGTATTGGCAAAAAATCAACAAAACAGAGAGCCCAGATCATATAAGCCCATGCATATATGATCAATTTAAGGCAAAGGAACCAAGAATGGGAAAAGGGAAGTCTCTTCACTGATTGATACTGGGAAAACCGGACAGCCACATATAGGAGAAAAAAAAAAACTGGACTATTACTGTCTAATGCATATGTTATATGCATAAAAATTATATACATAAAAATTTACTTAAAATTGATTAAAGTCTTAAATATGAGACCTTACAACTTCTAGATAACTGAGAAGGTATTCAGCATCATAATCAGGAAAATACAAAATCAAAGCCACAAAAAAATTATCACCTAATAGCTATTGAAATGAGTGTTATAAGAAGACAAGAAATAGTATATGCTGATGATGATGTGGAGAAAAGGGACTGTGCACTGTTGGTGGGAATGTGAATTGATGTAACCACTAGGGAAAACAATATGAAAATTTCTCAAAAAATTAAAAATAGGAGAAAACTATCATTTGATCTGGCAATTGACTTCCAGGTATTTTTCCAATGAACATGAAAACACTAACTCAAAAAGATATCTGCAACCCCATGTTCATTGCAGCATTATTTACAATAGCCAAGATATGGAAACAACCTAAGGGTCCATCAATGAATGAATGGATAAAGAAAATGCGAGATATACACATATGTATAATGAAATATTATTCAGCCATAAGAAGGAATGAAATCCTGCCACTTGTGACCAGTATGGACCAAGAGGGCATTATGCTAAGTAAAATAAGTGGAACAGAGAAAGAAAAATCTCATTAGGTCTTACTTAAATATGGAATGTAAAAAAAAAACCCTGAAAACAAACAAACAAACAAAAAAAAAGAACTCATAGATACAAAGAGATTGGCAGGAAGGGGAGATGTGCAGAATTGTTGAAGGGATCAAATGTACAATTTACTAGTTATAAAATAAGTCATGGGATGTAATATGCTAAATGTAATCACTGTAGTGATTAAGTTTAATAATTCTGTCTGCATATTTGATAATCGCTGACAGTAGATCTTAAAAATTTTTAACAAGTGAAAAATTTGTAAACATAATGGTGATGAATGTTAATGACTTATTATGGTGATAATTTTGCAATATATACAAATAACAAATCATGATGCTATACACCTGAAACTAATATATTGTTATAGATCAATAAAAGTTACATAAGTGTAGATACATGTAATCTATGTCATATTCCTTTTATTGAACATCTTTGCACAGTACTAGGATCAATATCAGGTATAGGAGATAGTCATATAACCTATAAATATACAGAGTTCAATATTTCTTAGTTCATAGCAACCTAAAGTTCCTAAACAAGCACATTTTGCCAAAACTGTTTCTCTGGCTTCATCACCATCTGCTCTATAGTAATCTAATCCACACTCAACTACTTCCCCTGGGGTTCCGGTCCCCTGTAATCTTCTTGTTTACTAGGATAGCATGTTCTGTTTTCCTCTTCCTCTGTCCTAGCTCACTGTGGTGCTGTGCTCTATCAATAATGATTCAAAAAGCATGAGCTCTGTTATTGATGTGTTCTGGTACCCGCTGATGCCAATACCAACAAAAGTTTTAGATGTTTTTCCTGAGACAGTGAATGACAGAGATTAAGAGCATCTGTGTTTATGTTGAAATCCCAAACCCTTGGTCTATTAGTTATGTCTACCCGCTGATTCTTTACTTTTCTTTTCGAAACACTGCCTATATTTTGTAAATAAATGCGCCTTCCCTAGAACTAAACATGACTTCTAAAGCTTGGAGTCTTAAAAGCATCCCATCTCTCTATTTTCCATCTACATGATTAGCTCGGTGCTAGGTACCTAACTGAAGTCAATTCTCTACTTGAATTTTAAAATTGACACTGTATTTAAGCAAGGGTCAACTTTTCCTGAGAAATAGATGGTGAGACTCTAGAGATTTCAACATCCATATCATCTTCCATGTGGAAGACTTCCAAATTGCAATAGAAAAAAATGAAGTCATAATAGAGAAAGAGGAAGATAGAAGAGACCTAGAGAAATCTCTGGCTTCCTTAATTTTTTGGTAAATGTTAATGTCTAGCTCCACTTCTACCTTTCCTGCAAAAAGTTACTTAATCCTTCACTGGGTTATCCCAATATCCTATGGATCCCCTCCAAAGTTAATTGAAATTGGTTTTCTGTTATTTTCATCAGAAAAGAGAAGGAGAGAGAGGAAGGGAAGCAGGAAGTTTAGAGGATGGGTGGAGGAGGAGGGGGTAGGGAAAAGGGGAGAGGAGAGACAGAGGGTAAGAAATATGCAAACGGTTCATTGTTTCTGTTCATTTCAAGAGGAGGCATTACTGCCAATCACCATCAACCCTGAGTCCCCTTGTTGCCGCCTGTAAAACACATTTAATGTCTGAACTGTGAGCTTTAACTGCTGTTTTTTGTTTTCACAAAACAAAAATCTTGGTATCAGCACTGTTAAACACTAAGCTTTCATTTTTCAGCTACTTTTTTTTTCCCCTCAAGTATTCACACTATAGTATTAACGCTCTTCGCCCTAGGTTTTAATTATAAATCCATGCAAGTTGTGACATAGAATCATGTACTCCATTTCCTACCCTCTAACTCTAGCTCAGTGACTCAGACCAAATTCCTGTGCTTTCATTCTCTCTTACCTTGAGATAAATTGTCTCCCAAGAAGCTTTTTAGTTTCTAATAAAACTTCCTAGACTCTCTGTCCTGTCAATAAAAGCTGGCTTACTTGTTCAATAATATATAGAACTATGTCTAGTAGAATAGAATCAAGGACTTCGCAGAAGAAAGGATAGTGGAGATGGGTCATGAAGAATGAATTTGACTTTGTACCCACAGAAAATTTTGTGATGTAATAGTAGAAAAAAATGTTAAAAATGTGTATACTCTTTTAATGTGTCCGAGAATCCCTTCTTAGATGAACAAAAAAGTGTACTTTAAACTTGGCTAGCTAGACAAAATTCAATAGAAGTTCACATAACTTCATTTACTGTGAGGTTTGCACTAGTTTAGTAATAAATAAGTTTTGCCGGGAAAAATAATAACAAAGTAAAGGCTCAATTGTCTGATTTCTGCTAAACTTGTAGGTCTTATCAGCAATATAGATTTCCTGTGACATCTGCTTCGTATGCTGTTTCACTGCATCTTTATTTCATTTATAGAGCAGAACGTAGAATAGAGGTCTGCCTGTGGCTCCAGGAATGGGCAGACAAGTGAAAATTATCTGTCATTGTATCTTTTTTGTGAATGAAACATTGATAGAAAACAGGCAAAACCCTGAAAATAAATGTGCGAATTGGGTCAGATTACAAAATGTATTGCAAAAGTTATAGCCAATGCCAATAGAGGAAAAAAATAATGGAAGTAAATGAGATTTCATTTTCCAGCTGAGCGCAGACAATTTGCAATTAGTCATCTCACCAAAGTCTTTCTCTTCTTAGTTGATGTTAGCCTATAGTCTCAGTGTTTTGTTTTTATTTTGGTTTCGCCCTATGGGAAGTCTTAAAAACATGTTAGCGAAACAGGCAGATATTGATGTATATGTCACTTCTGTACTTTGGCAGTTAAACAAAAAGCAATCAAAAAAACCTGTGCTGGTGTTCCCTTGTTCACAGCCTCAAGACCTACCTTCTCAGAATAGCACATGCAGCCCTTTCCAAGCTGCACTCTTTCCCACTTCTGGTCTTTCTCTGTTTTCAGTTCCCCCATGAATCTCACCCATCCATATTCCCATGATTTTGAATTCTCTGCTTCTTCTCAGCATGCCTTTCCCGCTTGCCGCCTAAAAAATTCTGAATTATCCTCCAGCCCCCACTCGTGTGTTTCTCCTGCTTGGACCCCCTGCTGTCTTTCCCCAAGAGCTAAAGTGTCTATGTTCTCACTGCATATTGATTGCACCCCTATTGCAGAATTTATCAAACTGCCTCTCTCAGTTCTTACCATTTGAGCTATTTCAAGGCAAAAACTATGTCCTCGGTTCAATTAAATCTAAACATTCCTAACCCCTATATCAAAATGTGAAATATCCTCATATCCTATAGTTTGTTGGAATCAGCTTGTCCTTGTTATTGTAAATTAAATTGGTTCAAAGTCTGCCCTACATGAAGAGGGAAGGTCAGCGTCTCCTTTGAAGAATTTTTGAGGTGAGGGAGGAGCTTGTCTGTCTTTTTACACCTCTTGTTCTGACTGCCTCTTTCCACTGAGTTCTCCATCTCTTTTCTTCCTTCCTCAACCATGCATGCTCCCCAATTGTAGCACTACTACTCTTACAACTTTTCCCCAAAATATACTATTTCAGGGTTATGTGTTCACTAAACAATTAGGGTAGAAATATTATATGCCTTAATAACACATGTATATTTTATAAAACTTATCTAAATGTTAAAACATGAATATTTTATAAGACTGGTTCTTTAGGGCCCCTGGACTATTCCTAATACCTCCACAGAAATTCCACTGACCATCCCTACCAGTTCTTACCTTACCTTAATTTTGGTGCCCCCTCTTCCTTGATTCTATTATTTCTGCCTTAAATACTTTCCACTCCAGGGCCTCTCTGGTGGTACGTGTGTTAAAGTCTAAGCGCTATCAAGCTATCACCAGGCACTGTAGCACGAGTTCAATCCCTGGCCAGGGAGCTGACCCAATGGGGCAGCAGACCTCTCCTGCCTCACCTGCTGCTCCCCTCAGCAGTGCATTTCAGTAGATCCACCTGTTCTGCTCGCCACTCTGTCTCTGGTGAATCCTTTCACCCCTTGCACCTCTGTCCCACACCCTAGTTCTTGTATGCATAAATAAATGAAAATAAATCTTTAAAAATAAATAAATACCCTCCACTCCAAAAGTCCCTTGCTCATTCTTCACATAGAACACTATGGCTCTTTGGCTCCCTCCTGGAGTCTCTATTCGGAGAACTATCTTGTCACAATTACCCATTAAGTTATTTCATTAAGCAAATCTCTACCAAGTAAATCTAAAACGAATTTCCATATAACTTTCTTACTCCAACAATACATGAAATGAAGAGACCCTGTGCTAGGCCCAAGCAATGCAATACAGCAAGTTCTCAAATATTGTTTCATTCAATATCATTTATTATAAATTTGATGGAAAAAATAGCAATCACAGTTGATGTTGAATGGAAAGACATTATTCTGGGGCCTGCTTACTTGTTTCACTAAAAGTTGGCGTTTCCAAAACCTATCAATGTTAAATGATAACTTACTGTAGTGAATAAAATATGGTACTGCTCACAAGGATTTTCGATAACCTATCTCAGTCTATTCATTTTTGATAATCATAAAACTGGTACATTGTAAGGGCATAATAAAATGCAGTATAGAAAATAAAAGAAATGGTGTTCTCTTTTCAGGTAGTTAAAATAATATGGATTTTTATCAGGGATCATGTTAATTGTGATTAGAGGATGAAAAGTATGGTTAATGAATTTTACAAATCCCTTCCTAACCTAGAGTTCACTGATTTTTTTTTTTTTATTCACCACGCCTCCTAAACAAAAATTCAACCTCAAGAATCTATAGTAGGATTGGAGTTAGAGATATTTTTCATAGTGAATTATACATTGATGCAATGCAGCCGTGGGAATGACAATATCCTTGAGAAACATTTTAAACATCTTGTTAAACAATTAACTGATTTCATTTTAAAAGTTACTTACTCTTGAGGGATTGAGAAGCGTAGATTAAACTGCCTTATAAAAAGGATGTGAAAGATGGCTATATAACACTTAAGCTGATACTTATATCATTCAATAATAGTGTAAATCATTCTTTGAAAGCTTTATGTTGTTGAAAAGAGGCTTTACAGAAAAATGAGTTGAGTATTAAGTGAACTAATTTGATTTAAGAAATACTTAATGATTTTCAGTGCAGTTAAATTTTGGAGAGAAGACATGTAGTGTTCCATTCTGTGTATTTCATTAAGAGTTTTCATTATCACTGCTATCACACTAATTGACATTTCAGTATCTGACACCCTTTATAACAATTTGGAGTTTTTATTTCAAGACTCCAGTTATGCCCTTGTCCTTGCTGTGTTGTTCATCTAAAGAATATGGCATCAAGATTTCTGGACTCCTTTACCTGAAATATTATTACAGGACACAGTGGTCTATTTGTCAAAATGCTAATGAAGTTTAAATCTCAGATTCTCTCAATTAAGGGATCTTTAGCATTGGGTTCATACAGTCACATGATTTTTTGAAAAGTTGCAAAGGTAAGATAGTCTAACCTACATAAATATGTAGATAAGAATTCCAGTTTAAGTGCCATTTCTTTTCATTCCAACTTTCCTGCCTCTGAAATAAAAAAAAAAAGAAAAAATAGAGTTTGGCTAAAAGGAAATTAAATATACTTATATACATATATAATACATAACCTATATATATAAAACAAAGCCACTGAATAAAATAATTATATGTAATAATGTAGCAAATATGTATTACAAATCAGAAACATTTCTGTGCATAGTGAAGGTATTACTAGCTGTCTAGTGTAGATAAGAATTCCAGTAGAAAAAATCCCTCAAAAAATCTGAGAAAGGGCCCTTTTGGCTTGAATCAGAGAGGAGAGAACAGCCACAGAAGTGGGCTCTCACTGAAGCAAATTACCCAAGTTGTGTCATAAAGATCCAGGGTCAGAATGATACTGTAATATGAATGTAATCTATGATATTCAGCATCCATGTAACTAGATAGTTTGAAATCTGTGGAGCATTTGTGCAGTCACCAGTTTTTGTGTTTTGTTTTGTTTTGTTTTTTAAAGATTTATTTATTTTTATACAAGAGCTGGGGCACAGGCCAGAGGCATGGGAGGGTGAGAGGACTCACCAGAGACAGAATAGGGAGCAAAATAGGCAGACAACAGAAATACACTGCTGAGGGGAGCAGCGGGCGAGACAGGAGAGGTCTGCTGCACCTTGTGGGTCTCTCCCTGGCCAGTGGGGATCGAACCAGCACTGCAGAGGCTGCAGACAGCTTCACAGCACGGTGCTCGACCTGCTGTGCCACCGGGGAGACCCCAGTCATCAGTTTTGTTGAGTTAAAATGAGAAGTAGAAAGATAAGAAAATGCAATTTAATTGTAATAAGAAATTTCAGAATGAAATGCCCAGAATTGTACAGACTCAGTAACATGTTAAGGAAGACAGTATTTTGAGGCACATAGGCCTTCTTGAGGTTCTCAAATCATATTGTCTAATGGAAAGTCAAATACTACTTCATATTTAAGTTTATTTGTAGAAAAGGTATGATTTTCCAGAATCTTTTAGTAAGTCATAAGATGGTTCCTATGAATATGGGATCTTTCAAACAAGATAAATAAATATGTGGATAGTAGATCTAATTTTGCTCACTGCAGAGCTTTATGTCTTAACTGTTGACACTGCAGTATTTTGCTTGGTGCATGCCCTAATAGGAAAAAAATAATAAGTTCAACCATGAGGCTATAAATTCAAAATTAATAGAAAAATGAATTATTCATTCATATTTATAGCCTGTGTGTAAGTATCTGGCCTTTGCCATCATAGCTGTTTTTCTTATGTGAATTAATAATGGATAAAAGCTTAGTTGCTTTCAAATGCCGGTAACCTTTCGCATGGGTTTTTTGTAACCCTAACTTTTTTTTAAAAGAAAGTATTAATAAGTCTGGTATCCTATATCACTTCTGATACCCTTAGGCTGTAAGATCGTAGAAGTTTTTTTATTTAATGCCATTAGGCTGGAACATCATTAACATCTGTAAGAGAGATAGAAATTAGCTCTAGTGCAGTATCTTCCTCCTTCCTAGAAGTGGTCACTGAACATAAGATTTATAAGAATACAAATACTCTGAAAGTGAGAAATGAAAATAAACAATTTTAGAATTCTCATTTTTAATACTTTATAATGGAGAATTTTATACAGTAAAATAGCTCATGATTCACTAATCATGGGAATCAAAATCATAGTTGTCTTTAAATAATAACATGTTTGTATACTTTTTTCATCTGTCTTCTTATATATCTCATAGGTGTAACAGAAAGAATCTGTGGTTGATCCAGCTAATAGATTCCTTGAAATCTTGGCTCTCTCACTAAGTAGATATATGACTATGATCAAGTAATGTCAACTCTCATACCATTTTTATCAACTGAAAAATGTGTATTATATTGGGTACTTGGGAAGAATTATTCAAATTAAAAATAACATAGCAACTAAAAGCAATTATTAAACTTCAACTCAGCTCCTATTTTTGCAGGAGTGTACTCTGTTTTTTTCCATTTCTACCTCTCTTAAAGAGGAATAGGTACCTCTTGTCAGCCCTTTTCTAAATGTGTTCTCACTTTGTGACATCAGTAATATTGAAGGAACATTATTAAAATGGTCGGTTTAGATTACTGACCATTGTACTGACCATTTTTACTGAGACTGCTTCCTTAGAACACCCATATGCTGTCTATGAAAACCCATAAGAGAAATCCATTTCTGTTTTACTCTTACAGAAATAGATTCATCCTGAACATGTGGGTCAGTTTTTATCTTCTGGGCTCTGTGCCTTATAATATTAATAATGCTTCATTAATTTTAGGACAAATAAATGTCCATTTTTTAGCAAATGTGTGGAAATTCAAATATCTTTTATTTCCCAGTCTTAAGTATCAACTATTGCTTAAATATTTTATCTTGCCTTATTTATTTAATCTGTCATTTTAACTCATTTTTAAAAGTACATAAAAATACCAAAATAAATTAATAAATATGGACTTACCTTGTTTAGTTGCTGTCAGGATTGAGAACGCTTGCATCTGGAGGCCCTATGTGTTGTTACTTGTCCAAAGTTACACAAATGCTAGTAAGATATACTTAGTCTTTGTGTTTTTATATGCATCTTGACTCATGCTCCGTGTTTTCACATGTGTTTTTCCTCTTTTTTTTTTTTTTTCACTTAGTTTTCTAGGATATAGACTCAATGATCTTTTTTATCTCCTCCTGGGAATAAACACACCTGCATATTTTTAAAGAAATAATATAAAACAATTGAGAAAGCAAACAAAATGACAAAAATGTCGACAAGGTGACTAAATTGTAAGCAACAAACTGCATTAATCAATAAGTGGGATTTTTTTCTCTCTGTGGACCTGTTTTCCCATCTACAAAGGTTGAGCAAATGCTGCTAATGCAATCATTTGGGATGCTTTCAAATTATTTGATACTTGGGAATAACCCCAGACCAACTGACTTTGATTCTCTGTGTAGATTTTTTTTTTTGCTTCTTTTTTGTTTCTAAACAAGCCTAATATACAGAAAATTTTGTGAAACTCTGCTCTCCTATAGTCTAACCATTTAAAAGAGTAAATTTGTTACACAATAGGCCATTACCTATTTTTTGGCACAATAGATTTGCCTTCAGAGCAGTTCCTGGTTTGCAACACTATGTGGTATTGTGCTTGTTTGGTTTTGTGCATGAAATTGAAATTTAAAAAATAAATTTAATTTAATCCATAAGTATTAATTATCCATGTAAAGAGATGATTTCTCTGGGAAAATGTATTCATCAATTTCATAAATGTATTCTTCTTTATGCAAATATTCACTGTGGATTGGTAAACCTAAAAAAAGTAAAATAGTTGAATTTTCCTATTATGTCCACCACAGGAAGGTCATTTTCACCTACCAATCTCAGAGTAACATCTCTACAGAAATTTAATACCGTTTAGTCCCGAAAAAAATAAAACAATGTATATATTGCTGTTCTTCTAAGCTAAGAAGCAACTTTAATATTGGAGAGTGAAAAGAAATCCTGATTTAATTTGTTATGATACCCACATATTTGTTAGAAAGGTGCAAACCAGCCCAATGTTGACAAGTGTTTATTTGGAGAATGTATTGACAAATTGCCCAAATTGGTAGATAATACTTTAACCAACTGACTGTCATCAACTCAGTAAAATCAGGCATAGTCAAAAATGAACTAGACTCATCTTATCTGCAAAACCACCATGAAAGGCAATGCTGTCCAAGAAAACATGGAGGAATTGTATGGGTAAGATGGGGAGGCACTCTATTCTCTTCCGATTTTCTAAATAATAGGATTTGCTATTTTAGTGCAGAAGAAAACCTCTGGGCCTTTTGGTATTTGACTGAACTTTAAATACTAAATCTATCTTGGCATTGCTAAGCCAGTATATTTTAATTTTCATTCTCAAAGCCATGTCTACATTGGAACAGTGAAAAAGTAAAACCCATGATTAAGAAAATCTAAAAGTTCTCTGCTGCCCTCCTCCGTTACATTTTGTAATGTTAAATTCAAACCTCTGAATTTGCAATTTACTTGATTAAATAGGATGCCTTAATGTGTGGAATATTTATGACAAGTTCTGCTAAACAGATCAATTATTTTTAACACAATTACCAAATTAAGTGTTTAAAGTACTTCAAGCAGCTATTTTCAAACTTTAAAAACATATACCTTTGCATGCAAAATGCTAATTGTCAGCCATTAATCAATGTGCTTCAAATATGTATTTCTTCCTTGTAAAACTAATGTTTACACAAAGGTGAGTATAGATTTGCTGTCAGAAAATACGGTAATACTCACATTCCTACATAGACATCATTATTGAAGCAAAAATTTTAATAAAATGATTAAGTTAGTTTAAAACATTTCCTTAATATTAGTAAATTATTACTAGAGATTATAGCATCCAATTAAAAATGCCAGTACATTCATAATCTCTTTATGTCGGTATAGATTAATATGATACTTCTGAATGGAATGTGGCAATATGTAGCAAAAAAAACAAAGATTTCCATGGCTTTTGCTATAGTAAATCCACATTAGGAAATTTCTTTTAAGGAAATAATTCAGAAAACACAAGCTTTATGCCTGAAGAATATTAGGTGCAGCATTATTTATAATAGAATAACTGTTCGACAATAGGGAAAGGCTTCCTAAATGATGGTACATTAACATAATGGGATATTACACAGCTTTGAAAAAAGATGATTATGTAGACAAAGAGGAGACAACTATTTGTAACACAATTTTAAATAACAACAAAGAAACCATAGATTATAATTTATACTTCACATCAACTGTGTAAAATAAGCTATTTACAAATAACAACAGGAAAGTAATAAACAAAAATGAAAAACACCTGCTACATTAGGAAAGCGTCATGGGTAATAGCTTTTCATTTTCTCCATTGCATTTTATTAGTAGTAACAATGGTGAGCATAGCAATGAAAATAAAAACAACTATACATCCAAGGTGAAAAGTCACATCATAATCAGAAAAACTGAAGCATTTTTACGTTTTTCAGAGCAGAGGTAGTTTCACAAAATCGGATAGAAACTAGAGTGGGTTCTCAAATACTCTCTGTCCCTGCCACAGACAGCCTCCCCCATTATCTACAACCCCCACAAAAGTGATACACTTGTTATTATATATATGACAATCATTACTAACCTAAGGTCATTTACATTAGGCTTCACTCTTGTACATTCTATGAACTATGATAAAGTATAATGATATTTTTCCACCATTATATTGTACATGGTTTCACTACCCCTCAAACCCTCTGTACACTGCCTACTCATCCCTGCCCCCTAAGTTCTGGTAGCCACCAATTTTAGGGTTTTTTTTACATTTAATATTTCATTATGATGTATACAAGTCAGAAACAGTCAAATGGAAAAGATGCAGTGAATAATTGAAAAAGAAAAACTTGTTCTTTTTATTGTCTCAATGACTTTGCCTTTTCCAGAATTTCAGCTAGTTGGAATCATACAGTATGTACCTCTTTCTGACTGGTCTCCTTCATTCATAATATACATTTTAGTTTTCTCCCTGTTCTCATGACTTAATTATTTTTTAAGCATTCAATAATATTCCATTCTGTGGATGTACAATTATCCACTCATCAACTGAAGAACATATAGTTTGCTTCTAAGTTTTGACACTATGTATCAAACTTCTGTAAGCATCTATATACAGGTTTCTGTGTAGACATAACTTTTCAGTTCCATTGGATAAATGCTAAGAAGGGTGAATGGGGTATCATATTGTGAGAAAGTATGTTTAGTCTCATAGGAAATCACCAAACAATTGTCCAAAATGTACTATTTTATATTACCACCAGCAGTAGATGAGAGTTCCTGTTGCTTAGCATCCTCACCAGGATTTCTTTTGTCAGTGTTCTGGATTTTGGTCATTCTAAGAGATGTGTAGTGGTATCTCATTGTTGTATTTCCCTGATAACATCTTTGTTGAACACTTTTTTCATATGTTTATTGGCAACCTATTTATATATTTAGTGGTCTGTTGAAATCTTTGTTCCATTTTTTAATTGGTTTGTTCATATTTTTGTTGTTTTAAGAGTTCTCTGTGTGTTTAGGATACCAGCCCTTTATCAGATAGTCTTTTCATGAGTTAGAAGATTTAGTATTTTAAATATGTCCCTTCTTTCCAAATTTGTCTATAAAATTAAGGCATTCCCAATTAAAGCACCAAGAGGAATTTGTGAAACTTAAACTGATTCTACTTTTGTGTGGAAAATAAGGGGGCAAGAATAGCCAACACTATTTCATGGATAATATGAGGACCTTCTTTTTTCCTATTTCTGTGAATCCCTTGGCCCCTCAAGTTTACTTTCATATCCAATAGCCAGCAACTGCAATTCTTTTTTTAGAAGAATGTTCTTGTCCCAATGCTTATAGAATGAGAGAATTAGGGAAGCCATTAAGCAATGTCAAAGACTATAGAAGCCTCAAAGTTCAGCTTCCTTGCCAAAGCAGACATACATTAGATATATCAGGCAAAGTGCCTAAGGCCCACAATAATTTTAGGGGCCCATAAAAGTGTTTTAGCTTTACTTTGAAACCAGAAGAAAACATTAATTTAATTATAAGAACATGTAATAGTAAATCCAGCCTGTGTTGCGTTCATCTTTCTACTAATGCAGTCATAAAGTATAAATTTAAATACTTTTAAATGAAGGAAAGGGTCCATGATGGTATAAAGTGCCTAAGGACCACAAAAGTCATAACATGACCTTGTCCCTTAACCTGGCTCTGGAAACTATGAAGAATAAATTACAATTACCTGGTGTGTTTAGTCTGAAGCTATCCTCCATTTGACTTTGCTTGACATTGTACCTCTCCTTCCAGTCCTTTCCTGTCCTTCCTTCAATCCATTAGTAGTTTCCTATCTGCTTCTGTGAAATTCTAAGACAATAATCTATAGGAGGAATAATTAAGTGGAAAAGCTTGCTCTAATACCAATATAACTATAGAATATAGTCTAATAGAGAGGGAAAAAAATCCATTTCAAAAACAGATTAACATATATGTGATTTTTTTATAAAGAATGAAGTTTAGAGAAGTGAGTCCTATCAACTCATTGTTGGAATATGGAAACAAGAGATACCTGTATCTGACCAAAGCAACCTAAAAAATATATTGAAGAGTGCCAAGACTTTCCTTGAGAGGAGAACAACATGCAGCATTTACCAGATATAAAGTCTTAAACTATAGTAAAACAATACTGCATAGTCTCAAGGATAGATAAGTATACCAGTAAAAGAGGCCAGAAATTTTCTTTGCATGTATGAAATTAAGATGACTAATATTCCTGTCATTCAAATAAGTAGTGAAAAATATGCAATATCCCTTATATTTTTATACACTAGTAATTAAAATGTAGAAAACAAAGTAGAGGGCCTCCCCGGTGGCGCAGCGGTTGAGCGCTGGGTTGCGAAGCTGCCCGCGGCCTCTGCGGCGCCAGTTCGATCCCCGGCTGCTCCCCGGCCACCAGAGGAGGGTCCCACATGGCGCGCAGACCTCTCCTGCTGCCTGCTGCTCCCCTCAGCAGTGTACTTCGGTCCTTCTGCCTGCTCTGCTCCCCGCTCTGGCTCTGGTGAATTCTCTCACCCTCCCGCGCTTCTGACTGTACCCAGTGCATGTATAAACGAACAAGCAAACAAACAAATAAATAAATAAATAAATAAAACATGCCTCTATTAAAATATATATATATATATATTTTAGAAAACAAAGTAGAATTTTTGCTTTATGTCAAATACAAAGAAAAGTTTTAAAAACTTTTAAGACAAAAGAATAAGAGAAATATTTATTACTTTAGTAGAGGGAAGAATTATAAAAACTCAATCAGTATAAACAAATAGAATTCAACTGCAGTAACAAATTTAAAACTTTCAGTTCATAAAATAATACAACAGAGGAAATTTTAAAAGACAACCTCAAAGTAGGAGCCAATGAATGCGACTATTATTGTTGCTGGACTCAGATTCAGCTACTTGTCACTTGCAAATCAATAATGAAAGACAAGGGCTGGAGTTTAAAAAGCAAATGTTTATTCAAGACCCAGCATCCTGAACAGATGGCCGGACTGGCATCATAAGATTCCATTTCAGATACCAAATTGACCTGAGGGTTTTTAGAAGGACAGGGGCTATGTGGTACAGGTGGATCTGCATGTTTTATTTTGATATTATCTTGACTAAGAGCCATCTGGTGACGCATCGTTCATCAAGGGCAGGGGTTATGGTGTTTTCTTTTTTTTTTTTGAAGATTTATTTATTTATACAAGAACTGGGGTACAGGCCAGATGTGCAAAAGGGTGAGAGGATTCACCAGAGACAGAGTGGAGAACAGAACAGCAGACTGATGAAATACACTGCTGAAGGGAGCAATGGGAAAGACAGGAGAGGTCTGCTGTGTCATGTGGGTATCTCCCAGGCCGGCCAGGAATTGAACCCATGCTGCAGAGGCTGTGGACAGTTTCACAGCACTGCGCTCAACTGTCTGAGCCACCAGGGTGACCCCGGGGTTATGGTGTTTTCAATTTTGGGTTCCAATAACCCATTTTCTTGAAGTAAAACCAGGGTCAGTGAGTCACTACAGACGTTCCCCACATTGGTGTCAGTCCTATCTGCTTTTCTGGTTTTGTCTACAAAAAGATAAGCAGGACAGGAAGGAAGAATTTCTGGAAAAGAAGATGAATCAGGATAGAGCAAGAACGAGGAATATATGGTTATGGCACCCATGACAGTTCCCTCTTTTGTCTATATTTTGTTCCTCAATTTTGAAGGACTGTAGGTAGATGTCTCCCTTCTGAAATTGCTTTCAACTGGATAAGGACAGACACTTGCCGGCCTATGGAAAGGCAGCACCTTTTCTTACCAAACTTGAGGTACGACTGTTTGTCATAGGATTGTAATCCCAATTGTTTATACCTTGAGTTACAATTATTTAGACTTAATTTCATCAGTCATTTGGAGACTAAGGAAACTAATTTGGGAGAAAAGAGTCAAAGATAAAAGGAACCTGAGAAGAGGGTGGGACAAAGTAATTTGAACTTGGATGAAGTTCATTGACTAGTCACAGAGCACTTCATACAAGAAGCATTGAGTCATGGAGCAAGCAGATAGCTTCTAGGGTCAGAATAGAATAAGAAAAATGGGCCTCCCTGTTGGCACAGGGGTTAAAGTCTCATTATCTCTGCCTATTCTTCTCCCCACTCTGTCTCTCACCACCCCCACCTCTGACCCACACCCCCAGTTCTTGTATGCATAAACAAATGCAAAAAAAATCTTTTTTTTTTGACTTTTTTTAATTTTATATATTTTTACGTCATTTTTCATTTTTGCACAATGTATGCATTTTCATCTTGGTTATAGTCCCCATACAATTCCCATACTCCTTGTTTGATCCTACTCCCTCCCTTCACCCCCACCCCATAGTGTGTCTCTGGTTTATAGTTGCTTGTTGATTTTGATTTTTACTTTATTATAATTAGTCTTTTTCCTGGGCCCTTATTTATGTTTTCTAAATTCCTGCTATGAGTGAGACTATGTGGTATTTTTCTTTTTCTTTTTGGCTTATATTGCTGAGCATGATCCCATCCATCTCCATCCATGTTGCTGCAAATTGCATGAGTTTATCTTTTTTGATTGCTGAGTAATATTCCATTGTGTATATGTACTGCATCTTCTTGATGCTGGCATCTATTTTTTGGCATTTGGGTCATTTCCATAGCTGACCTATTGTAAATAGTGCTGCTATAAACATAGGGGTGCAGGTGCCCTTGTGAATTAATGTTTCTGTGTCCTTTGGGTAAATACCTAGAAGTGCAATTGATTTGCACTTCCCTGATTACAAGTGATGTTGAACATTTTTTCATATGCCTGTTGGCCATTTGCATTTCCTCTTTGAAGAAGTTCCTTTTTAGCTCTTCTACCCATTTTTTTTTAAGATTTTTTTATACAAGAACTGGGGTACAGGCCGTATGTGCAGGAGGGTGAGAGGATTCACCAGAGACAGAGCGGGGAACAGAACAGCAGACTGACGAAATACACTGCTGAGGGGAGCAGCAGGTGAGACAGGAGAGGTCTGCTGTGCCAAGTGGGACCCTCACCAGTTGGCAGGGATCGAACCCGCACTGCAGAGGCTGTGGACAGCTTCACAGCACTGCGCTCAACCACCTGCACACCAGGGGAGGCCTACCTACTTTTTACTGTGTTATTTACATTGTTTTTGTTGAGTCTCTTCAGCGCTTTGTAGATTTTTATGATCAGTCCATTTGTGTTGTGTGCAAAAATTTTCTCCCATTCGGTGGGGTGTCTCTTTGTTTTGGTTACTGTCTCTTTTGCTATCCAGATACTCTTTAATTGATGTAGTCCCAGATATTTATCTTTGCCTTCGCTATCACTGCTTTGGGTGATAAGTCTTCAATGATTGTTGCTGAGGTGTATGTCATGTAGTGTTTCGCCTACATTTCTTTCTATATATTTTATGGTTTCAGGTCGTATATCTGGTTCTTTAATCCATTTTGAGTTGTTTTTTTGTGCATGGTGTGAGGTAGTAGTCAAGCTTCATTCTTTTGTATGTAGCAACCCAGTTTTCCCAGCACCATTTATTGAATAAACTTCCTTTGCTCCATTGCATATTTTTTGCTCCTTTGTCAAAGATTAGTTGACCATAAACCTATGGGTTTATTTCTGGATTTTCTGTTCAGTTCCATTGGTCTGTTTGTCTGTTCTTGTTCCAATGCCATGCAGTTTTGATTATTATGGCTTTGTAATATAGTTTGAAGTCTGGGAGTGTGATGCCTCCATTCCCTTCTTTTTTGTCAGGAAAGCTTTGGCTATTAGGGGTTTTTGGTGGCTCCATATGAATTTCATCAATATTTCATCAACAGTTTGAAGAATGCCATTGAAATTTTTATTGGAATAGCATTGAATCTGTAAATTGCTTTTGGTAGGATGGCCATTTTGATAATGTTAATTCTTCCAATCCATGAGCAGGAGATGTCTTTCCATTTCTTTGTGTCTTCTTCTATTTCTTTTAACCGTGTTTTATAGTTGTGTTTGTACAGGTCTTTTACCTCTTCTGCTAGGTTTATTCCCAAGTATTTGATTCTTTTTTTTGTTTCAATAATAAAAGGAATGGTTTTCTTGATTTCTTCTTCAGATTTATTGTTTGTGTATAGGAAAGCTACAGATTTTTGTGCATTGATTTTGTATCCTGCTACTTTACTAAACTGATTGATTAGTTTGATTAGTTTTTCTGTGGAGTTTTTGGGGTTCTCTATGTATATTATCATATCATCTGCGAATAGTGATAGTTTAACTTCTTCCTTCCCTACTTGGATTCCTTGTTTGTCTTTCTCTTGTCTTATTGCTCTGTTTTCTGCCCATTTTTTGACTGGGTTTTTTACTTTGTTTTTGTTGAGCCTCGTCAGCTCTTTGTAGATTTTTGTGATGAGTCCTTTATTGTTATGTTGTATGCAAAAATTTTCTCCCAATTGGTGGGGTGTCTCTTTGTTTTGGTTACTGTGTCTTTTGCTGTACAGAAGCTCTTTAATTTGATGTAGTCCCAGCTGTTTATCTTTGCCTTCACTATCACTGCTTTGGTGATGTGTCTTTAAAGATGTTACTGAAGTTGGGCCTCCCCTAGTGGCGCAGTGGTTGAGCGCTGGGCTATGAGGCTGCCCGCAGCCTCTGTAGCACTGGTTCATTCCCTGGCAGCAGGCAAGGGTCCCACAAAAAAAAAAAAAAAAAAAAGATGTTACTGAAGTCTATGTCATGTAGTGTTTCGCCTATATTTCCTTCTATGTATTTTATGGTTTCAGGTCTTATGTCTAGTTTTTTTAATCCATTTTGAGTTGGTTTTTGTGCATGGTGTGAGGTAATAGTCAAGCTTCATTCTTTCGCATGTAGTGACCCAGTTTTCCCAGTACCATTTATTGAACAAACTTTCTTTGCTCCAATGCATATTCTTTGCTCCTTTGTCAAAAATTAGTTGACCGTAAATCTGTGGGTTTATTTCTCTATTTTCTATTCGGTTCCATTGGTACATGCGTCTGTTCTTGTTCCAATACCATGCAGTTTTGATTATTATGGTTTAATACAAATAAATCTTAAAAAAAAAAAAAAAGAATAGAATAGAAAAAGCCTCAGAAGGAATTACAGAGATAAGGGCAACAAATTCCAAAGGGGACTAATCAAACACCCCATAGTACTGTTGTAGAGCAACCCCAATACAAAACCAGGTGCCTGACTGTGGGTCCTCACCTGCGCGCTTAAAAGGACTTACCAATGCTCTACTGCAGGCACACGTGAAAGGTTAATAAAAGGTTTATTTACAAGGGAAGGGGAAAGAGGAAATGTACAGCTCAGGAAGAAAAGTGGGAGACAAAGTTTTAAATGAGTCTTACCCGATCCGCCAATTAGGAATCCCAAAATGGCACTCTGAGAGCTGGCCGCGAGCCAGGAGCCGTGAAGCAGGGAGGCGAGTGATAGCGAGCCCCTCCAAGGCCCATGTGTTTGGTTTTTGTACCCAACCTGGCTGCTTAACTCCACCCTCAGGTCCCAGCCACCCTCCCTTTGGTGGTGATGGGATTTGTCTTTCCCAATGTCCTGATGGCTTTAGTCTGGAGTGGGGGTGGAGTCCACAAAGCCTGTATGGGATTAGCTCAGGACATCCTTTCCCCCTAACAGTACTAGGGGCAACAGGACATTCCTGAATAAGGACAATAAAGAAAAAGGACTTTAAGATAAGGACTGGGACACAGAAACTTAATTCTGGGCACAGAGACATTAGGCAGAGTGAGTGAGACCATGAAAAGCTAACCAATCACAAAGAGACTGATGAGGCTTTAGAATAATTAGGGAAAGAAGGTAAATACTCCCTGAGGCATGACTGCACTTGGCTTCCTTGCCCCTCCCTGGCCTGATTCCATTGGCTTGGGAGTCCCACTTTATTTCTGTTCCTTTTCTCCTTAATAAACTTTTCCTTATATCTATTTCTCTAAACAAATTTGCATCTTTTCGCTTGTTTGCTGAGCATTAGCGAGGTTTCTCTGCGGCTTCATTAGACACCAACGCATGGTGGTCTAGTGGCTGGGACTCAGCGCTGCCACTGCAGCCTGGGATCCATTCCTGGCTGGGGAACTAGAACTGAAAACCTGCAATTATGATATCAGCATGAAGAAGAGGCTTTTCTTTAGATACCTGGAGTTTTGAATTTCTGTTGATGTGTCCCTCCTCCTCTGGTTAGGTCCTTCTTCTCTGTTTGCAGTTCCCATCCAGCATTGGTGCTCTCTCAAGCTTATTTATGTTTTTTACTGCATCTGTAAGTACAAGCCTACAAGAGAAAAGTTCAGATAATTTTTTTTCTTTTGTACTGTTTAGAATTTAAAAGCAACTTAACTAACCTCAGTTCCATTATAACTGATAGAAGAAGAGTGGTCAATATATTCATGAGGGTCTCAGAAAACAATTTTGATCATCATTCCCCTTTTTCTGGCCAATATTTTAATTCTATCACTTTTGTAGCAACATAAATTAACCCCATTATTGTTTACTAACTAATTTTTTATTAGATTTGTTTACCCTGTAAGGAAGAAAATAAAAGGAAAAAACCAAATAAGCTATTTGAAAAGAGTAGGTAGGGTCAAGGATATAAAAAATATGTACTTTTCAAGTGGAACATAATGCTCAATAGACAATGAAAATTTGCTTCATTATTGCTAACTATCGATGAACATATCAAAAGCACTATAAAATGACATTATAGTCATTTCACTGGTAAAAAGTAAAAAGGTTGACAGTGACAAGAAATTTGGTGCTGTGGGGACTTTTTACACTGCTAGTAAGATTTTTCATTGTAAAATGCTTTGGAAAACCCGGGCCTCCCTGGTGGCGCAAGGGTTTAAGACTCAACCTATGAGGGTATCTGCAGTCACCAGCACAAGTTGGATCCCCAGCCAGGGAGCTGCTCACATGGCACAGCAGACTTCTGACACGACCTGCTGCTCCCCTCAGCAGTGTATTTCAGTCAGTCTGCTTGCTCTGCTCCCCACTCTGTCTCTGTGAATCCTCTCACCCCCTCCCCCCGCACCTCTGGCCTGTACCCCAGGCCTGTACCCCTGTAAAATCTTTTTAAAGATTTATTTATTTATTATTTATTCAAGCACTGGGTATTGTCAGAAATGCGGGAGGGTGAGAGAATTCACCAGAGACAGAGTGGGGAGCAGAACAAGCAGACTGACTGAAATACACTGCTGAGGGGAGCAGCGGGCGCGGCAGGAGAGGTCTGCGCTCCATGTGGGACCCTCACCAGCGGCCGGGGATCAAACTGGCACTGCAGAGGCTGCGGGCAGCTTCGCAACCCAGTGCTCAACCGCTGCGCCACTGGGGAGGCCCTGTACCCCAGTTCTTGTATGCATAAATAAATAAATCTTATCTTTAAAAAAAAACCCTTGAGCATTAATTACCTGTTTAAGTTGAAAATGTGCATATTAAGTGCAACTTAATATTAATTGAAGTGTATTCCCTCAAGAAATTCCTCTGCATTTGCCAAGATGGCAAGCACAAGATTGTTCATGGGAATATTTGCTACAACAAAGCACAGAAACAAATCCATAGACTGGAGAAGAAAATTGTGATATATTCATATGATGGAATAAGATCAGTATTTAAAAATGAATATACCTAAAATTTACCTCACCGTGGATAAATTTAAAAATATGTTACCTAATTTTTTTAAAATTCAAGCCATAGAAGATTGCACTATTTCCTTGCCTAAACATCAGTTTTCTCAATTGAAAATAGACATAATAAAACCTACCTAGTAGAGTTATTGTACGATTAAATGAAACTATACATTAAAAGTATTATATATGTTTTTTAAAATTTTTAACTTCATAGTCTCTAGGGTAAAATAATAGTGTAGCAATATTTTGAAAAATATCTCAACTAATTGATAGAATTCTATTGAAGAAATAAAATGACTTTAGAATCACTTTGGAAGCATCTCCTAATATCTATTGAAAGTATCTTCACAATGGAATGATTTCAAGGAATTTCATTTTTTAAAAACATAAACACAGTTACATGTACTACTAGAATCTTGAAAAGAAGTACAGAGATAAATTGAGAACAGTTTTTTTCTTTATTAAAAATGTTATATTGTTATTTTCCAATTACACATGTTATACCTAAGGAGGTAATCTTCCTGAGTAGTTAAAGTTATGGAGTTTGCAATAAGAGGGACTTGCATTTAAATCTAACTCTGTTCTCATTACTAGAATGACTTTGGACTTGTTAATTTATCTGAATCTATTTCTGACTTTGGAAAATAATGCTCAGGGCAAGAGAAGTTAATATATAACTGAGCACAATATTGGTTTTTAGTTAATGATAGATATGTTTAAAACTGTAAAAAGAATTATTAGAATGTAATAATAATAGCTATTTCTAATGACACATTTACTATGCATAAAACTAATAAGCAAGTTGTGTCTATTATCTTACTAAATCTTGGGAAAAAACTTCACCAGAATCTACATTTAATATTCTCATTGTATAGAGAAACAAAATAAACTTAGATAATACATTGTTTTAAAAATGCTGGCATTTCAAAGTAGTTTCTTAAAAACTTTTGCTTTTCCACTAAATATCAAATACATATTTTTAATGTTATTTAAGATTCTTCTAAGCATTTTTATTAATTTCCTTAATGCTGTATTTTTAAGGTTTCCAAAGTTTTTGTTTCTAGAAATAATGTTTCAATGAATAGCTCTGAGCATAAAGCTTTAGTCTTTTTTAGTATATTTTACATGATGCCCTAGGATAATTTAGGAAAGAAATACACACACACACACACACACACACACACACACACACACCCACAGCCTCAATTTAAATGGGAAATTTGTTGTCCAGAAATTTTATACCAATATGTTATATACATATTTCTGTATATTCATATATGTTTATATTTGAATATATGAAATACACATATGATATGTATAAGAATATACATATAGAGATACATAGATGTAGATATATAATTTTAAATCAGTTTACCTATATTTGTAATCTTTATATTTTGAAATGAGATTTGCAGACAGGACAATCTGGTATAAGTGAATGAGAAGTTCAGAAATCACTGCTAATATCACCCTGCAGAAAAGAAGCTTTCAGCTCTCTGCTGGGATAAAAATCACTGAAACAAATAAAATTTCTTCATTCATAGATTAGGGAAGTAAATTGGTCCAAAAAAGATAAACAAAAAGCATCAAAGCTAATGGAAGAGACAGATGCTAGATAAGAAGATGAGTGTTAAATTGAAGACTAACATTTGTTGGACTTTAAGAAACAGATGACTAGAAAATACAAGATTCCTTTTTCAAGGCTGTCAGGGGCAAAAGACTTATAAATGATCAATTTTATTTTATAAAGTTAGAAACAAAGGATTACTTCACCTGGCATCCAAAGAAAGAAAAGGTTACTGAAAAGGAGAGTAGATTGCTAATAGGAAATGATTCAGAAAATAGCAATTTTTTTAGGAAAATGTGTGCCTTCAAGCAAATTAAATAATAAAGGAATCAATAATCTAGGGGCTAAAGATTAAGAGCCAGCAGAGGTATGCCAGCTCATAAAGCAGTGCATCCTTTTCTTTACTCAATTTCCTGAATGTTTTCTGTCTACCTAATAAATGCTAGGCACTGATAAGCTCATAAGAAATAAAGAATGCATTAGACAACTTTCCTGTGTTATGGAAGTCAAGAGTCTATTTGGGGAGTAAGCACATAAAGGCTATTATAACACCATCTGAGATTTCTTTAGTAATTATAAAAATGTACATATTCAAACAGATGTCATTTTTAAACTGTTTATAACAGCCAAAATTGTCAAAATTGAGAATATGGATACTTTATCAATGTTGGTGATATTGTTAATTGTTAACCACATTCTGAAGAGAAAATTGACACTGTTTAAGAATAGTGAAGCATCTGAGATTTTGCTCTCCTGGCAACTTAAAAAATTTAGCCTACTCAATTTTCATGGAGGTTGGCAAGAAAACATGAGCTCTCTGTCAACATAATGTCAGTGTTTTCTTGTGCCAGTTCCCTAAGCCCTAATTTCCACAGAGGGAAGAGAAGGGGGCCAGGTGTCACAGGCATACGTGAAGACTTGCTACATAAACATCTATGGAAAATTGTTTGGAACAAAGAAGTGACTTGTCACTCAAAGAATATAGATAAAAGTGAAACTCATACTGTTAAAAATATCCAATATTATACAAAGAATAGGATTATTAAACCAGACACAAGTGAATCATAGAGCCTCAATATGGAGACAGCAATTTTAAGTATGTAAGTAATCACAGGACATAGGGATAGCAAGGAGAGCTTTGAGACCACTAGTACAGCTCTCCAGGTCCTTTCTTACCACATGTCTCTAGAAATAAATAGTACACAGTCACATCACTTACAAAGAGCTCTTTCAGTCATTAAATATTTCAATTTTCATATTCAAATGTTCACCTAGCATATGGGATATATTCCAGGAATCTATTCCTTATATAGATTTGTTTACCATAAGCAATTTGAGACAGATTAGGTATACCCTACCTACCTAAAGCCCTGATAGCAAATGACATCAATGGTTTTGCCAGCAGGTATGTCACTAGCATATTTACTGGGAGATAAGTGACATAAATGCTTTTATTTTTCTTAACATTACTTGACTTTTTGGTGACTCTGTTCCCTTATTTATAAAATGAGAAAATAATAGTATCTACTTCCTATGTTTATTATGAGGATTCAATGCACTAATACTAGTAAAGAAGTTATTACAGAGCCTTGAAACATAGTAATGAGATAATAAAGTCTCTTTTAGGGAAATGTTTAAAAACTTTGATGTAGCCATAAGATAAAATATAATAAAATATTGTTTTTAGTTGAAACATATGTAATAGAATAAGAAAATGCTATTATATATGGTTAAGTAAAACTAACCTGACTCAAAACTAAATTCCTATAATATACCTATTTTGCAAAGTAGGCACACATGGAAACACATACACACAAAATACTAAAAGAAAAATTCCCAAATATTAGTATTCATTGAAGTTAAGAATATATTATTTTTTCTTTATATATTTTACACATTTTCCATAATAAGAATTTATCTTTTAAAAAGGATTAGAAGTGGAACACCTTAATCATGGGAAAATTGAACACTGCTAGATAAAGTGTTTTTAAAATAGTTCTGTAGATTCCATTTGTGGTAGCATGTAAACCTGAGGAAGCCAAACTGACTCAACTTCTGTTCAAAATCCATCTGTACTAGGTCTTTCAAATCATAGTAAGAACCTTTGTAAAATTTAAAATATTTGCATAATCTTATTATGGTCCTTCTACCTTTTAAATTTTTATTTGTCCTCCAAAATCAATGGCTCATTTATTCCTTTATTTATGTTTCCTACATGTCAGAGAAGACTTTTCATTCATTCAATAGAGGGAGATGTTGTGTTTAGTTGTAGTTTATATTTATGCTGTATGAGGAATTTTGCATGCTATAATAGAAAAAAGCTTGATGTTAGAATTGTGTAAAAAAAAAAACCCCAAGGATCCATAATAACTATTGCATTATGTAATTTATGAAAACAAATTGATTAAAAAAACAGTTAAATTAATAAGCTGCATCAATTAATTGACTCTGTGTTCCTAACAAAAGTAAGTGAATTTATTGACTTATTTGAATCTGAGGACACCTTAGGAATAATCTAATTAATACAGAATTTGGAGCAATCCATGTGATTAATCTATCATGTGATTGATAAAATTCCTCTTATCTCCCTAGGCGTATTTTCTTCATTTTTCATTGAATGATGCATTTACTTTGTGAATCTGGGTATAGAAGTTAACAAGGACAATTTCAGCTCTAGGTCATCAATATCTGAATAGATAAACTCTTTTACCTCTTCCAAACAGACTCTGAAAACCCTCCTTCTTCATTTTACAGATGTGAAAACTGACATCAAGGCTTAGCTTGATGTTTGCTTAAAAACAAAATCATTAATTAGAGATAGAATGAATCAAAGACCAAGGTTTTGACATTGAAGTCCATGTTATTTATAGCCAATTAAATTGACTCTTTTTAAAGCAGTATCTGTCAGAAAAATTCTTTGAATCAATTACAGCAGATTGGCACATAGAGATTTTTATTCTGGAGAAGTCATCTAGAATGATATAAGCAGGTGTAAATATCATAAACAGATAAACTGATTTTCACATAAATGGGTAATCTGAAACAGAAGCCCATCTATGAAATGAGTCAATGTAGTGTGTGTGATCAAGAATGGGAAATATTGCAACACTGACAGCTCAAATGGATTGTACACTGCTGACTGAGTCTGCAAGAAGCAACATAAATTCAGGACTGGGTAAATGGTGGGAAGTAAAGAAGGATGACTTGACCAACTTGACCTTAGATTATAGATGAGTCTGGAGACATAGGGTAACACCTATACTTAAATGGTAAGACTAGAAAAGGCAAAGGATGACTACGCACCACCAAAAAGGAAAATAAAAATAATTTGTTGACCAAACATACACTTTTGCATTTAAGGATTTTTCAAGGACTCAACTAATGAGTGAAGAATATTCAAATATACACATAATTTTTCTGTGCTTCATCAATAATACTAATCACTAGGACTTCTTCAGAAGATTTTTGATAGGCTATTCACTTATCCTGAATAGCAAAATGTATGAAATGGCATTGCCTAAGGGTTTTTACAGAGGAAAAAAAATGAATACATAGCCAGCTGCCAGATGGAAGATGTGTTTGCAGAGCTCAGAAAACTGCTGCAGAGCAAACACTGCTGAACAATTGCAACGGGAGCCTGCCTTGGCACTTGTTATCTATTTGCAGTCATTCATAAAATTTTAATGTTTGGACATTAAACAGAGCACAGGAGAGATATTGCTATGGTCTGCTAAATGTTTTTGCTGGATTAAGACCTGTCGTCCGAGTTATGAAAAGCACAACAGCACAGGCAGCTGTAATGATTTAAGAGAATATGACTGCTGCCGTTGTTTCATCGAGGAGGGTGGTATTACTGATAAAAATACAAATTACTTCATATAACTTATTTATGATCTACATGGAATCATATAGTAACATCATGCTGTCATATTCTGCAATGATCTAGTGCTATCATTGG
This sequence comes from Talpa occidentalis, assembly GCF_014898055.3. Taxonomy (NCBI): domain Eukaryota; kingdom Metazoa; phylum Chordata; class Mammalia; order Eulipotyphla; family Talpidae; genus Talpa; species Talpa occidentalis. The sequence continues at coordinate 57,459,997 of NW_023605083.1, forward strand.
TGTATGGAAGTAGTCTCAGAAATTACCTTTCCTCAGAGAATCAATATGTGAGATAGAGGGCCTTTGTTTATACTTAATTTACCTAATTATCATGGATTATTCTATGTTATAAAGGTTGTTTCTAAAGTCAATTAATGTGAATGATCTGTGGGTCTGGGAGATAGAAAAAGGTTTCAAAATAAGATATGTAGAAAATCACAGAGCTTGAAGTCAGACAAAGGAAAGGGTTTCCTCATTATTTTTTTACCTATGAAACTTCACATTATACCTAGTGTGCATAATTGGGATCACTTTATAAAGCACTATAAATGAATGCTGTGATCATAGTCTGATTTAAAACAAGTTAGCAACCATGACAGAGAATATTTGATTGTTGTTACCAGCTTCCTCTTATGACCTAGAATTATAGACCCTGAGGAGGAAGTGATAGTCTCCCCACGAGAATACCCTGAGAGGGAAGTCAGCCACTTTATCACTCTATACTTTCTCCCCCATATATCTCAAATTTAGTTCTTATTTAACCCCATCTCCAGAGTGATCTGTTCACTACCTGCAGGCTAAACCCCAACCAGTATGAGAACTTGCCAAAAATGTATTAATAGTCTGCTAGGTAGCTAGGGGAATCTGGAAATAGTTCAGAGCTGCCATTCATGCCTGATGAATGAGTTTCTGGAAGTTTTCAAAACCCCAGGTACCTGTGAAGCTTCATGCTAAAACTGCTTGACCTACACTAATGCTGGGCAATGCTCCTGCTTGGATCACCACAAACTAAACTCCCTATCATAGACTCCTCACCAATCTCTCTGTTGTTTTCAAATTCATAATGTCACAAAAAAAGGTCTGCCCCATTTAGGACATAATTTCTGAAACTGATGTCCACTTGTACAGGCTTCCTTCCCCATCTTTTGCTTGCACCCTCGTTTGGTTGCACTCTCAAATCCATATACATTTATTACAGTTTACATTCATCTAGTTATCGGCTTTGCTTTCTTGGAAGGGCTCCTACTGTCAATAATGCAGCCCATGTCTACAGTTTAAGACACTTTATAAAGGTTCATTTAGCATAAAATTCATGCAATGGGGGAAGTTAATGTGTGGCTTCTACTTCTTATGAAGTTGTTACACCAGGTTTGCTTAGGTTAACAAACTGGTTCTCTACTGTATCTAATTTCTTCACTTCTATTGCATATTCCATAATCAACAAATAAAACATTGTAAATGAAAAGGAGCACAGTTTTCTTCAAGGTAGTATAAGAATTCACCCTAGATTCTATAAAGGGGAGTAGAGTAATCTACAATACAATGACTTAGGAATAATGAGAGAACATATTCTAAGCCATGGAAAATAAATGTCTGTCCTATGTCTAGAAAAATAAAAGATCAGAAGTGGGGTGTTATGCTGCAATACAGAAATTTATCGAAAAGTCTAAATTGTTACTTAGAAAAATTTTATGTTCAAAGTTGTCTGTTATTCATACCATTTAGACTTCTTAATAAAATATTTTGACCACACACTCCTCACCTGCATAAATTTATTTTATAGAAACATACAGATTATGCATTATTAGGCAGATTATATTTTTACAGAGTTTAAGACATTGAAATGTTATTTAAAATAATTTGCAGTAATGTTTAAGATCTCTATTATAGAGAAATGTTTAGGGGAACTAGAAAGAGGTAAAAAAAAAAAAAACACCTCAATTTTCTGAAAAAAATAATGGATAGACCTAGTAGCATGGACCTAGGTAGAAAAATATTTAATAATGAAACAAAAGCTAAAAAAAAAAAAAAACACAACTTGACGAGGAAAAGTAAGAGTCTCAATTAATTTAGAACAAACATAAATGTTAATTACAACTCACATGATTCAGATCCTAAGCATCCCAATCTGGTCAAGCCCCAAGAATTAGCAATGGATTCTGGGGTGTACTCCTTGTCTGCAGAGAGTGAAGTCAATCCTTGTATTCATCCTATCCACCTGATTGTTCTCATTGTCTTTATTCTTCCTTGTCCAAATTGGTAGCTAAAATCATGCTGACCAGGAAAAAGAGTCATAACCTACTTCCATGATGAAAAAATAGAGGGGGAGAAAATAATTGGTCTTATATTTCCTCTTTATGGTTACATACCACCCATAGTGTTTTCCCTCTACTGTCTCCATTTTCTTCTCTACCACCTCCTCACTTTCCTCATTTTCTTTTCTATCATCATCAATACCTCCTTCATTTCTCTCTTTTTCCATCTCTTCTCTTCTCCTCCTGAATAACTGCAAAAGCACATATTAATCATTAACAAACAAGTGTGGAGCAAGTATTTATAAAATTTATAACTTGAATAGCAAAAGCTTACTATTAGAAATATCTAAAAACCTTATTGACAGACAGCTCCAGATGATCACCAGAGAACTATTAACCAATAAAATGGATTTCATTAAACTCACTGAAGCAAAAGACGCACCACCTTGAGAATTTCAGTGAGGTCTCAAAGTGGGAAGCCGAGGTTTTAAAGCAACTCTGTAGAATTCTGTCATTTTATTTGTAAAGAGACCTTAAAGCAAACAAACAAACAAACAAACAAACAAAAAACAGAATTAATTTGCATTTTATCTTCCTGTTTAAGCATTTGTTGAGCTAAAACAGCTAAGTGATATTGACATGTGTTCTCAGTTTCTAGACCCAATAGTTAAATTGTATGGAAGCAGTGATCTTAGTTCTTATACAAGGAATGGTCTTAGTTTGACACAAATAAACTGGTTTTCAGAAAAATACTGAATAAAGTCTTCCATAATATATGCTAGAAAGAAGGTGAAATACAGATTAGGTTAGACAATTTTCAACCAGGGTACTATAAATGAGGAAAGGTATTTGGAAATGACTTGTCATACCTAAAACACCAGTAGAGATCCTATTAAAAAACAATGGTTGGATGATAATAACTTTAGAGTCCCACTTGTCTAAAAACCACAATAGACGTAAATAAATTAGTAACTGGTCATTTAATGGTAGTCATCTCCATTAATGTCAGAAAGTTCCATGCTACTTTTATTTACAACTTTCAAAAAAAGACATGAATAAAGAATTAGGATAAATTAAATACAGTTAGAAGAGATAGCTATTATTATGCAACTTGTTCTCAAAAAAAAAAAAGAAAGAAAAGGGAAATTTGACAGAGATAATAAACCAAAGTAAAATTAAGTTGGCTTCCAGAGGAAATATTTAATAGAAGTTTAAGCTAGGAAAATTGAAAGAGTTTAGCAAATTACAAAATTAATATTACCTAAAAATTTGGCAGCAATTGGATTAATTATTGGAAGAACACTAAAGTACCAATTTCACAATACATTAGGAGAGTTGTAGTGGATTATGAACATTATATTGTATGAGAGACATCAGCAAAACAAGATGAAGCTTGGAGGGACTAACCAAGATAATGAAAGGTGTGGAAAACATAACATATACATATTACATAAGAAATTACTAAAATAATCAAAGGCAGTTAGTCTGGAGACATAGCAAAATGGAAGCTAAGGAGAAATTGTCTCAATAAGATTTTAAGATTTGTCATCCTAAAAGTTTGACATTATTCTATAGTCGTGATACCCAACATGTGGTCCACACGGATCAGCAGTGTTGTCATTACCTGTGAGTTCACTGGAAATGCAGTATCTCAGGTCTCATCTGAGACTCATTAAACTAGAATTTAAATTTTACAAGATCCCCAGATGATTCTTACATACATATGTGTGTCCAAAAAGTGGTTAGAGGAGTTTTTTTCCAAACTTACTTGAAAATAATTATCACCTGATGTATGTCATAAAATGCAACCTCCTAAGAAGACCTAACTCAGATATTCTGGTTCAGAATTTCCCAGAGAGAAAGGCAAAGTAATTTATAAGCTTAGCAAATACAACATGTGATATTAATCAAGTAAATTTGGGAAACTATTCCAATTTCACAGAACTAGATTTAGAAAGACTTAAAATCAGCTAGATTTTGACTACAATTTCTAAAATCTTGTCTGTCAGAAGAATAATCCACTCTGGAGCTGATGAACCCTACCCATGGAGCTTTTTATAAGTTGAGGCTAGCACTGTCAGAAATGACAAAGAAAGAAAGTGTGTTCTTTGTTGGAGGTAGAACTAGATGATTCTGTTTCTTCCAGATATTAAATGTGGATCTTCTAAATCCAGCTGTGGTGTCTCAAACCAATTTGTAGAGGTACACTTATAATAAAAGCCAGAGGCAAATCCAAGAATAAAAAAAAATTTGACCCTCATTTCTGTGGTCCATTCCCACGGCTGCCTTTCATGAGCATTTGGTGGTAATTCATCTAAACTGTGATCCCAGTGGCACCAGGAACTGAAAATAGATCCATGGGTTCCAGGAAGTAATTAAGGGTTTTTCTACTGAGCTCAGCTTGAATTAACTTCAAGGAGTCTTGCAGCTGCCTAGATTTTTCACACCAAGTCATGTCATGGTGCATAATTTGATGGTATAATTTATTCACAGTTAATTCTTATTAAATGAAGCCCAGTGGCAGTTTTACCGTAATAAGGAAAGAAAGGGCTGCTTGTTTTATTGCCAGAAAAATGTTCACTGAGGTGAAAAATCGAGACTCACCTATGATCTGTTAATATACAGGTAATTGTTATGTGGAGTTCTCAAATTGAGCAGCTACAAGAGTTCTCAAATTGAACTGCTATGAAATTCCACCCTTATTTCTCTTTTATTACTCTGGTTATTTGAAGATTAGATTCAATTAGAGTTTTGCCCTTCTGTTTCAAACTCTAGCACCGAGTTACACTATTCACTCAGGATTTTGCAGCAGTTATTATAACAAAAGCAGACAGCCATTATTTCATCCTGCGATGCACTGTCTTTTTATGTATTAAAGCTGTTATGGAGGGAAAAAATCTAGTTGTTCTGAGTAAGGAAGGAGATTGGAGCAAAAGGGAGAGGCTCTCACAGGTATGGAAATTGGCTTTTCCAGTCTAAAGCTTTGATGTTAAATGCATAACCCATTCCTCTAGTTGGTATCAACTAGGTTGAGTACGTTTGTGTTGGGTGTGTGGCTGTGACTAGGTAGAGTTATCAAGAGGGGAGAGGACATATATGAGGTTCAATAATATTCAAAGACATTTTCTGGTAATATTAAAAAAAAAATAATTCCTCAAATTTGAATGTAAGAAATTACACTTGATCCTGTCTCAATGGCTGGCATTATCACTAACCATTTCATGCTAGGAATCTACAAATTATATTCAATGTTCCTTCTTCCTATCCAACATTCAATTGTTCACCAAATACTGTTTATTTTTTCCTACTTATATGCCCCTTAAAATAGTACATCCTCTCCAAACTAATGAATTTATATTCATCCATGCACTTACTACATATTTCTGAGCACCAAATATGTGTTGGACAGTCTTATACTAAGGTTAAAAAGTAATATAACCAAGGTTCTAATGAGTCCATATCCTCTCCCTCATGTAAATCTCTTTCCTTTACTCAACCCATAAATTTCTACCAAGATGATATTTATAGGAGATACAAATCTGAGGAAGTATAAATAAATTCCAACTCTTGTAAAAAATGTTTTTTGGTATGAGTAATCGTGGAGATCACAGAATTTTTTAGAAAGACATAGAGATGATAAGGTAGGAAGAACAAAGGGAGGAAGGGAGGGAGGGAAGATGGGAGGAAAAAAGAGGGAGAAAAAAGGTTCTTGTGTTTTTTTAATTATTATTATTATTTTATATATTTTTAAATCATCTTTCATTTTTGCACAATGTATGTATGCATTTTCATCTTGGTTATAGTCCCCATACAATTCCCACACCCCCTTGTTTTGATCCTGCTCCTTACCCCCCCCATATAGTGTGTCTCCGGTTAATAGTTGCTTGTTGATTTTGATTTTTACTTTATTATAATTAGTCTTTTTGCTGGTCCTTTATTTAGGTTTTCTAAATTCCTGCTATGAGTGAGACCATCTGGTATTTTTCTTTTTCTTTCTGGCTTATTTTGCTGAGCATGATCCCTTCCAGCTCCATCCATGTTGCTGCAAATTGCATGAGTTTATCATTTTTGATTGCTAAGTAATATTCCATAGTGTATATGTGCCACATCTTCTTGTTGCCTGCTGGTGGGAATACAAACTGGTCCAACTGTTAGGGGGAAAAGGATGTCCTAAAGTTAATTCCATACAGGCTTTGTGGACTCCACCCCCACCCCAGGCCAAAGCCAAAGACACTGGCAACTCCAAATCCCATCACCACCAAAGGGAAGGTGGCTGGGATCTGAGGGTGGGGTTAAGCAGGTGAGGACCCACAGCCAGGAACCTGTTAAATATCGGGGCTGTCCTATAACACAACCACTATGGAAAACTGTGTGGAGAATCCTCAACCCGCTAAAGATGGAGGTTCCATATGATCCAGCAATTCCACTCCTAGGTATTTACCCTAAGGACGTGGAAACATTAATTCAAAAAGGATCTTGTTTACTCAGACTGCTATCATAAATTCTGTAGACTGTGTGGTGTAACAAGCATTTTTTTTTCCACAGTTCTGGGTGCTATGTATTTGGTTCCTAATAAAGACCCTCTTGCTAGTTTGCAGATGGCAATCTTCTTATTGTAGCCTTACTTGGCAGAGAGAAAGAACCAACCCCAAGGACCCATCTCCACCTATCACATTATGGATTAGGGTTTCAAATTGTGAATTGGTAGTTGGAGAAGGGTGGTGAGGGAGTGTACAAATTCGCAGCCCATAACAGAAAGGCAGGAGGGGAGGCAGAAGGGAGGAAGTTTAGGAAACACTAGAACAAAGAGTACAGCCAAAATAAATAGTGTGGCATTCTAAAATCTCCATAATCTGCCCTGACCTGCTGTATGCATAGTATTTCATGTTGTAAAGTGCCTCATCCTCTAGTCTAGCCATTTACAGTCTTGCTTATAAACCAAAATAACTGTGAAGTCTTGTAAATAACCCAGTCATGTAGGAATCAATCTATATCCCTGGAGTTCATGATTCTGTAGATCTAAGACATGGTCCATAACCAGCCTAAGTAAGTAATTCTACACAGTCAAGGTTGAGACTGCTTACCCTTACCATATCACAATAGACCATAGCTTTTACCCAAGCAGCCAACCCCTTTCCTCTCACCATGATGTTTACATTTTTTTCTTGTGACTAAGATACTCTATTTTTCTCCCTTTTCTAGTCCAGGAAGCTAATATTCAAAAATCCTGTTAAATCATCACTTCTGTTTTCCCTAACTCAGCCCACAAATGGCTCCCTCTTTTGAGTTTCGGTAGTACTTTGCTCACATTGACAACCTCTCAGTGCATTGTCTTTATCTACTTGATTAAAATTACCTCTTCTGTTAGACTGTGGCTCTGCCTTCTTTCCGGAGATGACATGGTTATGTTCTTCCTTATTTACCTTATATACTTGTTGCGTCATGGGGCAGCAGCATGGGAGCAGTGTGGGATGAGAGAGATTACTCAAAGTCCATGTAGAGCAATGAGAAGCCTTGAGAAGCTACACCAGGAAGTAATGTACAGCCCGATCCAAAGGCAATCTCATATTTATTAGCTTTGAGTACAAAAGTGGGGCAAGTGCATAGGGAGCATACAGGCATGAGGGAAGCAGTTAATGGGATGTAAGCTAGGGTGGAGTGACCAAGGGCTATTGCCTGGGGGGCTCCTGCTAGTTTGCCCACTAGTCAAAGCATATTATCTTAATTCTAATATCTGCCTGCTGTTTTCAGCAGATACTGGTTTCCCAGTATGTTCCTCATACCATGACTTTGGCCCTTGGTGAGAGACCCCCTGTATGACCCTCATAGAGCTGACAAGCAGGAACTCTGGGCACCAAGACAATAAATATCCTTGAGAATAATGAGAGCTGGAGATCCCACATATACTAACAACACTTCTGGGGAAAAGATGAAAAGTAGAATGAAGAAAGGACAGTTATTGAGAGAATGATGGGGGTCATCTGGGTTGCTGGTAATATTCTTCCATTTCTTGATCACAATAGTGGTTACACAGATGTTTTAACTTTATAATTCATTAAACTGTACACTTTTGATCTGTCTTCATTTGTTTGTATGTGTTTTACCTTAAAGTATTTAAAAGTGAGAAAGAGAGGGAATAAAATTTCCACCATAGTGGAGATATATCCACCATATATTCACCATATAAAATTTCCACCATAGTGGAGATATATCCACCATATATATCCACCATATATTCCACCATAGTGGAGATATATCCACCATATATATTTCCACCATAGTGGAGATATATCCACAGTCCAAACTCAGAAAGAATACCTGACTACCTATTTTCTATATTATAATTTTACCCTGATCCATCTTCTTTAAAGAAGGTAAGGTATCTTTCTTTGCTGTGTATGCATACAGGTTGCTCCTTTAATAAAAAGAATAATGAAATTTATTATATAGTTCTTGACAGTTTGTTGTCTGTTTTAAAGGAATGTCCAATTACTCTTAAATGATTTAGAAGAATCAAAAATTCTGATTCTGATCAAATTGTGCATCAAAAATCCTGTTTTGTTGTCTTTGATGCCTCCACAACATTATAGTAGTTGTGAAATCCAAACATGTTATTCTATGTTTTCACAACCCACGTTTCCATAAAATGAAATTATTTTCTTTTCATTATATGCGAGAATCTACCACTATAAATTAGACTCTGAATTTAGAATCTACTGCCCTATTAGATTCAGGGTTCAACATTGGAACTCGGACAAGTTTGTTGCCCATAAAATGCTTACATGTAGCCTACAACTTTATGTTGCAATCAAGATGTAGAGGAATGCACATTCTTTGTCGCCATTATCTACAGATAATAAACTTCTCTTTCTCGGACAAAATTTGGGTCTGATCTAGTTAGGCACATCCAAAATATGAATCTGTTGAGTTTTGGTGAAAATCTGAAAATTCTTGAAGAACTCCATAATCTGTTTGACAAAGAAAAAAATGCCTTGTATGTATAAGTTACAGCATATATTAAAATGCAAAGATCTTAATGTCAGAAGTCCCTGGGACCCACTTAGTTGTGTGGTTACAAAGAAACAATTGCACTATAATATTTTTCAGTATGATTTCATAGAAAATAAAATTATTAAACTACTGGGACAAAATGGTATCTTTGACATTCCTTGTAATGTGCCTTATAATTTGAATGTCAAATAACTTTTTCATATATTCCATTAACTCAACGTACTGTAGACATTTCTTTCATTACTTTTTCCTGTTTTATTTTTTCATTCATCAAAATTTATTGGCACAGTCATTCTGTGTGAGACCTCTGCTAGTAGATAAAATTATGTATATATGCCTTCAAGTAATTTATAGTTTAATGGTATAAAGAGATAAGTTCACTAATGGCATTTCTAGATTGTTGCGCTTAGTGCTGGTATCCTTACTTTTAGGTTATTCATTTTTAAATCCTCATCTGAACTATTTTTTGGGAGGGCTAAATGAATTAAATGGTTCAGTTAAAAAAAAAAAAGACAGTGAGAGAAGATTCATAATTTCCAGAGATAGGATGCATTTGTCAAAACCACACACACATTCAAAATATCATAACCAGATATTACATATGAGAGGTAAAGACTTCCTTCTGCTTTAAGAAAGGAAGGAAAGAGTTAAATAAAAAGTCTGTCTGCTAGGCAAGCTAATTTAAAAATTTTCATTTCTTAGTTGAGATACGAAGAGTTGGGCTCCCACTAGTCTCTAAGAGAAATATTACAAAATTCAAGGCATTCAAAATGTTTGGATTCAGAACTTTACAATATCTCATGGTTTTGTTTCTTTACCTTTTTTGTTAATTGCATAAATTAGTGCTTGAAATGGAAGTGCCTAAATCCTGGGATATCATGTTCTTCTAATTACAATTTTGTGGTGCAGCTTTAGAGTTGAAAAAGGAGCATGTCTGCAAGTCAATTGCTCAAGAGTTCCCTTGGCACACCAGCCTAGAAAAGGAAAATAGGCTCGTAATGAAAATTAAAGAAATTGACAGAAATACTATGTTTGTAGTGTTTCAAAATGGGTGTTACTCAAATCTATATCAGTAAATCTTCAGAACCACATCAATGCTTCACATTCTTACCTTAAGACTCTTAAGTATGTCTAAACATCACACAAGTAAAACATAACCACCACCAAAAAAAAAAAAAAAAACAAGCCAAACAAAAACAAACTTCTATGAATCTGCAATACTCTGATTCGTGAAATATATATTTTTTCATCATTCATACACACACACATATTTCTCACACAGTTCCTAGCTCAGCAACTAAAACCTTTGGAATTTCCTGTGATAAGAGAGATGAAGGTGTTTTGTTATGTTAATGAGCAAGACTTTTAAAAAGCTCTTAAGTAACAGAAGAATGGGTGATTTGGACTCTAGAAGTGTCCAGATCCCAATTCCAGCACTCCAGGTCCCATCCTTTTGGTTTTTTTAAGGAGTTATTTATATATGCATACAAGAATTTGGGTACAAGAATTTGTGGGGGGTGAGAGGATTAACCAGAGACAGAGTGGGGAGCAGAACAGGCAGACTGACTGAAATACACTGTTAAGGGGAGCAGCAGGTAAGACAGGAGAAGTCTGCTGCACCATGTGGATAACTCCCTGGCCGGGGATCGAACCTGTGCTGCAGTGGCCAGAGACAGCTTCATAGGTTTCGTCTTAACCCCTTGCACCACCAGGGAGGCCCTACCCCTTTGGTTTTTAATGGAGGCTTTATTACAAAGTTTCATTGATTAAGTCATTGATGTTTGTCACCTGAACTCTATCTCCATCCTATTTCCCCTTCTGGTGTTTGGGTGGACTGAAAGTTCCAACCCTCTAATCTAGTGTGATTGTATGGTGCATGGTGAGACCTCTTAGAAACCCAAGACATATAACTTATTTTATGTCTGATCTTTGTATCCCAAATTTTATATAAAATAAGCACTTCTTTTAAAATGCATCACACTTCTCTGGTGTCCTCACTTATTACGTGCCAGCACACCATTTACCAGGTAGTGTGTCTATCCTACTAAGAAGCTTCATTTACCTTTCAGTCTCAATTTAGGCTTTCCCTCAGTGAAATTCTCAAACTTCAATTAAAATGACTTTTAAAATAGATACATCTTATAATGTCATTCTGCCCCTTAAAATACTTGAAAGAGGTTCTGATAGGTCTGTTACCTCCAGAATATAAGTCAAAAGTCTGAAATACACTTTACAAAGCTTGTGAGGGCCCACACCACAGAATGTCCCTGTCTACCTCTGCAACCTCAGAAACTATCTTTTTATCTCCTCACCTACCTTCTAAACTTTTCTCTGTTCTCTGAATCTGTCATATTTTTTTCCTTTGGATCTTTGCCTGTGCTGGGGTACCTTTGACCAAATTACTACCTCACAACTTCACACCCCCTCCTTTCATGGTTAATTTCACTTTGTCCTTCAGGCCTGGAAAGCCTTCCTCAATTTACCAAATGTAGGTTACTTTCCCTCCCATATGAATGTGCATACAAAATTGCTACTTCCTTACTACAGTATTTATCAAATTATTTTAATTTTCTGTGTCTGTTTTTTGTTTGTTTGTTTGTTTGTTTGTAATCCTCTAGATCCAGAGATGAACTCTTTTTTTTTTTTGTCTTTTAGTCTTTAAAATTATGCCTTACAAATCTCTGGGTTCAGTAAATATTGATTGAATCAACGAAGGCCCCCTGTAATAGGCAACTATTGTCGAGTCAACCAGGAGTCAACATCCTAAGGGGAACAGCACATCTTATCCAAGGTTTTAACTTTTGTAATGTGTTTCCAGTCTTTAATTTGTCTTTCTTCCTTTGTCACCCAGGTGGGATCAAGTAGTATGTATTTCACTAGATCTTTGCAATAGGATTCTGATGTGTGTGAGGTTGATTGCACAGAGGCATTAATTTTTCCTGATACACATGCACACATCCAAGGGGGCTTCTGTGGTACTTCTCATTCTATGTTGTATTCAGCTACATGTTGAAGGCTCTTTCAGGAGGAAAAAGTACAGAAGGTCGACAAAGAGGCTCTTAGTGATTGGATGTTGAGAGTTTGTGTGTTACTGGTCATTTCTCAGTCATCTGAACTTGCTCAGATAGGGTTTGTGCTTGCACGTACATCACATGTTCAGAAAATGGTGGCTCAACTCCTTCCACCGGTGGAAATTTTAACGCTGTAATCAAGTTCATGTAAATTTGGAGTCAGGAACTTAAGGCTGGGCATTTTCCTCTTTCTTTAATACTGGAATGTTGCTCATACCAGTTAGGCATGGTATGAGACTGAACAGACTGAAATATATGGTTTAGTTCAACATTTTTGCCTTTCAGTAAGTCCAATGGGCGTGGCTTAACCAGAGGCATTATCTTCCTTGTGCTAACCGCTTGAACTGCCTTGAGGAGTTGGTATAACTTATATAGTCTCAGTAAATCCTAAATGCCCTGCTGTGAGTTAACAACTGGGGACGTCAAACCCTGTTTCCCATGATTCTGAAGTCCTAAAATTATCTGTTTTAACCATTTATTCCCTATCTTCTGAGGCCCTTCTTTGACAACAAGTTGCAGTTGAGTTATGGTTCTACTGTCAAAAATATACATTTATAAAAGTGAGAAATTATGCTGCCAAGTTGCATTGAGCTTCCATTTTTATGTCATTGCATGTTGTCACTTTCTTCTTCCTTGTCCCTAACCCCTCCACTAGAGCATAGACTCTTTGTGTTCAGAAACCATGTCTGATCTTTGTATCAACTGCAGCCAGCCTAGTGCCTGACTCATAAGGGAGAAAGTCAGTAAATATCTTTGGAATAAATAAGTGAAAGAATAAATGGGCAAAAATATGACTCTGGATATCTTGGAATACAACTTCAAGTTTATGCACTTGGAGATGAAGCAATACTGTCAGACTTAATCATAAATAAAAAGCATATTCTACTGTGCCACCAGAGTTTAAGAAAATTGCTATGATTCGCATGGACCGGAGTTATACTGTCACATTTCCCCTGCCATTGGATTTCAACATGGTAAAGGAAAATTGAACACTAACAGCATACATTATTAAATGTGGCTAAATGTATGTATTAATAAAACCACAAAATGAAGAGTGAATATTTAGGCTAACTTATCTGAAATTATTATAAATTTTATATTATAAATTAGAATTTATTTTATGAATTACTTTATATAATTATTTTCTACTATAAATAATTTTTATTATCAGAAATTTATGATACAAATAAGCTTTTTGACCAAATTCAGAATTTTTAATGGAAAAAACATAACCAAAACAAGGTTTACATTATTTTATAGCAGTTTTAAGTTTATAAATTATCTTTAAAAATTAAAATGTCTAAGTATATATTTGATTCATATATATTTCACATATCTATGCTATATGTACCACTCTATATATGCTTATAATAACATGTCAATATACATGTTTATTAAATAAATATCATTTGAACTTCATAAAGCCTCTTGAGATAAAAATATCAGAAATACTAAATTTACTGAGCAGAAAAATGAATATTAGAGAAGTTAAAATATTTGTTCATCCACACAGGACCAAGATTTGAATATGGATTATGTCTCTAATCAAATGAAAGTGACCAAAATCAGGGAAACAAGCATGTAGGGACTGTTCTCCTCCAACCTGGAAACCAGGATGTATGGAAATGATCTTGCTAGCTCCACAAGGACAGTCTTGTCTGCAAAATACAAAATTAAAACAAAAAAAAAAATACTGTCATGCTGTTTGCCAAGGGAATAGAATCATGGTGTAAACAATTGGTTTGCTCCACTGTCCTCCTTCAACCCCTAGAGATTTACTCCTGCTGCTCATTCAGTGCTTATGATGGAATTCTGGAGATATCACAGATGAACGAAGTGAACTGCAGAGAAATTAGAAGGAATACCACAAAACCAGTTCAAGTCAGAGTCTGAACTTAAATGCAGATAGTCTGATTCTAGCCCTAGAGCAGGGAAGGGAAGTAGGGCTGGGAGAATAGAGGATGGAGACTATCTCCACATGCTGATGCTCTGAACTACATAGGACATACACTGAAGATGCCTTTGTGGTCACAGGGTTAAAACTCAGTATTACTGAATTAGATGAGGCCCATCAGCAACAGCAAAAAGCACCAAGGTAGCATTTGGACAATTCTGAATCCTAGTTGTTTTAGTCCTCATGGCCCATAATGAAACTACACAGGGAGCAACCACAGCTGGAAGGATTTCAGAACAGCATATTGGAGAAATTTGTTTTTCCCTCCAACCACCTTCTTTTTTGGGAAACACTGTCAAATGTTTTGTGACAGGATTTTTGCAGGAACAGAGCATGTTCAATGCCTCCAAATTAATCAGAAACCCTGAATTCCCAATATGGCTTCCAAGGCCTTCATGCTCTCTCTTCACCTCTCTTACCTTATCTTTCACTTCTATCCCTTCAACTCCACTAGGCCATATGCACCATCTACAGTTCCATAAAAAGGTTATGTTCTCTCTTAATTATAGGTGCTTGCTCACATGTTCATGTCTATATGGAACATTTTTATTCCATCTCCTTTTTCTTATTGTCCACAAATAAGGGGAGTCATGTTATATTTCTGAATTCCTCTAATTGGAAGTTAGTTACCCTGATGTCTGTTTCTGTTATCATACACTGTGCTAGACTCTTTGTAGCAAGTTTACTCACTAAAAGGGCAGAGATCATTTCTAGCTGCCACTTCGATGGTTTTTATTAATTTAATGTTGAGGTCTTGCTGTTAAAGAGAATTTTGGCTTCAGAGTTGTCTACATTTATAAGAATTATTATAAATGGCACATTATATAGGGATGGATTTGGAGTGGATTTGTGTTGAATATACTGTTTGCTCCTTTCTTGATGCACTCTGCTTCCTAAGCTACCCTGCTCTGGATTCCAGGAGATTGAACTTTAGGAACTACACATACCAGTCTTCCTTACCTTCTGACTTCTGTGGATGCACCAGAGGGAGATTATAAGGCAAAAGGAGTGATTGATAAATTGAGACTTTGGTTTCCTTGGCTCCTTTTGTGGTTACAGGGATTAAAATTCAGTAATACTAAATTAGAGGAGACCCACTGGTAACAGCTATCATTTAACAACCCAAATTCTCATCTTATTTGGGGTGACTATCTCCTACACTTGTATATCTCACCAGTTCTGGAGAAGTGACTAAGGCTTTACTTTCACTGTGAATTTCCTTTTATCCTCCCATCACATGCTCACATACCTTTGTAAAGAGTTTCTTTTAAGTATACTATCTTCCTGTAAGGATCTTAATCCATAGAGCCTCACATTTTGTGTTGTTTGGGCTTAAGTCTGTAGGAAAAGAGAATCAAAACCTTTAAGAATATAAATGTATCATACAGTTTCAATGTTAGCAGAATAAAACAAGCTATTACACTACAAGTTCCATAGGAGCAGAATCCTTGCCTTATTTGATGTGAAAGCTATTGCTCAGAAGAATGTATGACATAATGGCCTACAATGCATATTTATTAAGTACATAAGTAAATTCAAAAACAATTAGCTAAATCTGTGTAACCTAAAAATCTTGAATTTTAATCAGGTGCAGACAAAGAGAATGCCTTTTCTTATTGAGCTTCTGACTAGGGGCCTCCCTACTGGCACAGGGGTTAAAGTCTCAGTGCTATCAAGCTAGTGCCAGCTGCTGCAGCATGAGTTCGATTCCTGGCTAGGAAGCTAACACACATGGCACAACAGACCTCTCCTGTCTTGCCTGTTGCTCCCCTCAGCAGTGTATTTCAGTAGCTCTGCCTATTCTGCTCTCCACTCTATCTCTGGTGAGTCCTCTCACCACCCACCCCTGCACTTCTAGCCTACACCCCAATTCTTATATACATAAATAAATCTAAAAAAAAAAAGAGCCTCTGATTATTGGAAAGAAAGAGTAACAAAACAGGTAGATTCCAGAGAAATCCTATAAGCTAAGTGTAGGAGATCTAAATGAGTAAACGCCTGAGGAGCAGGATGTGTAAAGGGCCTCTTCCAGTGTAGGTGTTGTGTCAACCCCTGTTCAGCCATCTTGCTGATCTTACGATGACCACAGATAATTCCTTCTCAGTGATTAACTACACAGGACAGCACTGCAGCAATTACTGCTTTACAACCCATAAGGGACAGACCTGGAATCAAAGGCAGCATTGTCAGCAAGGCACTACTTATCTCATCCAGCCAACATCACTCTGATATCAAGAGGTGGTTGACTTCGATACATTTACCAAATACAAAGCCTTTCAGGGTATTTTTTTGAATCAGGAAAACTGCAAGACTGGAACAAGATGCCAAACAGAATTGAGACGGGGGTGGGGAGGGAATAAGGAGAAATTAAACAAAGGAAAACACTACTGGGTTTCCCGAGCAAGTTCTTCTGCTTCCCCCTTGTGGCCAAATTTCTCTAGAACTGAAAATTTTTTTCCTGGAAAATAACATTATTATTTGGGTCAGATTGTAAGAAGAAAACTGGTTCATTTCCAAATATGGAAAATGCATTGGAATGAACGGACAGAACTCTATGTGGGGGATGTGTAAATTCTGCAACTGAGTTTTATAAATGAATTAATATTTTTACACAGGCTTAAAGAAATTCATCCTGGAATTTGACTAGTACAGACTAGTAGAGTAGTACACAGACACTCTAATTCTAACCCCTAATCTAATTCTCATGAGAACCATGCATAGAAAATGTTGTTGTCTCCAAACCAATCATCTAAGAGTGAATATGGAAGTTGTTATATATTTGGTTTCTGTTGTGTTCTAGCAGAAACAGGCATTCTTCATAAACTTATTTAACCCTCAAAGTATCTCTGTGGAATTGGGTCAAAACACCAACTTTTACTGACATTCCAAAGTTAGTGTAGCCTGTGGTATATAGCCAGGGGTGAAGTTTCAACCTGATCTTTGAAATAACAATTCTCCACTATTTCTACTAATCCATGTTGTCTCATCATTTTCTTTTTGAACTCCCCTTTTTAACTGTTTGCCAGTTATATCTAAATAAACAGGTAAAAATCAAGTCTTGCACACCACTATGGGCACAACTATAACCTCTAAGAGATTTTTCGCACCTTTATACTGTTTCATATGTCTTTTGTCTTCCACCTACCAAAGATGGGATAAAACTCTCCACCTGACCTTATGCACTAATTTCATATTCATATTAATAATTAGAGAGGTAATTAGAATTAGAAAAACAACTGTTCTATTCAACCCATCCTAATCCTAGATTAGGAGAAACACTATAGAGACAAGAATGTAGCATTATTTTCTTTAAAATTATAGTATTTGTGTTCAAGGAGCAATGAACAGTAGGAGTTATAGAATTTTATGAGTTGCAAGTGGAATAATAGGTGTGAGCTACAGTCTTTTGGGGCCTATTTAAAAAGGAAACTGCAAAATCACGTATAGCTATTCAAGACCCTATATAATACAGAGAGGGGGGAAGGAATGTATTATCATCTGCTAGTTTGTGTCTTTTATCCACACCAGAGAATTTTAATTCTCATTTTCTAGGACTGTGTTGTATTTAATTCTGCCAACTTATTTCATAATATTTAAAATATAGCTATAAAACAAATATTAATTAGCATTTGGAAATATGCAGGTTATGGAGGAGTTGCCAGAGGCTATGTGGATGATAGTAGAAGCAGAAGACAGGGGAATGGTTATAATTCCAAATGTTTGAAATTTTAATACTTCAGTGCAGTGGATCATCCCATAATGAATAAGAGCTGTGGCTGCTTGGGGTTAGTTCCTGGCTTACAACTCACTAGAATGTAATCCTAAACACATTACTTCTCCTAGTGTAACCTCTGATCTCACATTTGTAGTAATGACAAAATCTATTGCGAGCTTCAATGAGTAATGCCTTTAAGCATTTGGAATAAGCGATTTCAAGTGATGTTTACTATTTGTGCTAGAAAATTGCCTCCATCCAGTATTTGCCTTCAAAAAAGCATCCATTAATGATGGGCTACCAGTGATTATGCCATGGTTAGGATCAAAGCTAGGCACACTCTAAATAAATAGCATTATTTCATTGATGACTTTTTTCCTACTGAAAATCTTTTCGAAACCTGAAAAAGTATCTTGTATTTATGTAACAAATGCATGTTTTCAAATGCAATCATATGTATATTTTCATCTGGTTTGACAATCACATTTCAGTTTCATGGCTACCAGACCTACCACTGCATTCATAACCTTTGATTAAGTCCTCCCAGAAAGAGCAAGAGGAGAGTGCCCACATTTACCCAGTGCACGAGGTTGGAACCAAGGATGAAATGGGGAAATCATTGAAAGTAAACTGGCACCTCCCTGCCCGTTGCCCCTAAAGACCTATATAAAATACTTTTGGACTGTATTATTATCCCTAAGAGGTTGCAAATTAAGTGTTCGACACTAATATTCATATTATTACTAAAAATAAACTAATATGTACAACATTTGTCTGACTATAAATGTAAAAAAACTATAGAGAGATTAAAAAAAGAAAAACAATCTTTTTGTTGCTTAAAGTAGAGGTATATTCTCTTAACATTTTAAAGCATTCCATTCTACTATTATTTATGGCTTTGTTTTGTTTTATACGGATGGATTAAAACACACACAGAATTTCAGTCAACAATAAGTGAAACTATGTATGTGTTATTCCAGTCTTCTCAGACAGTGGGTGCCAGTACAAATATAAATTGATCTTACAAATGAGAGTAGTACTGAGGAGCCTCCTTCTCCCTACTATCAGCACTATGTGGGTCAAAATGTAGTTACACTACTCTCCTCCTCTATGTCCATAGTGTTTTCTTGTGTCCTCTGAACCATAATGATCCTGTCTTTCAGCAACTTCCCTGTGCATTATTGTTTGAGGACAGGAACTTTGGGTGACATCTATCTTTTTTTTTTTTTTTAATACAGGAAAGGCATGTGTTTTTTATTTATTTATTTATTTGTTTTGTTTGTTTGTTCGTTTTGTTTTTATACATGCACTGGGTACAGTCAGAAGCGCGGGGGGGGGGTGAGAGAGTTCACCAGAGCCAGAGCGGGGAGCAGAGCAGGCAGAAGGACCAAAGTACACTGCTGAGGGGAGCAGCGGGCGGCAGGAGAGGTCTGCGCGCCATGTGGGACCCTCCTCCGGTGGCCGGGGAGCAGCCCGGGATCGAACCGGCGCCGCAGAGGTCGTGGGCAGCTTCGCAACCCAGCGCTCTACCGCTGCGCCACCGGAGAGGCCCTTGGGTGACATCTATCTTGAGGAGAGAATTCAGTGTAACAGTTAAGCAAAAATACTACAGAAATAAGGAGTAAGTTTGCTCAAGTTGGATTGTTAAATCATCTATTTGATATTTAGAAAGTTACCAGCTTCCTCATTAATGAAAACAAACAGCAAGGCTTATCCCAACAATATGAGATAACCAATATATGAAAAAGTTAGTGCAAAGGAAATGCTCAATAAATTTTACATTGTAGACCCAAAATCTAACATTGAAGATGAAATAAGTATTTTCATCATGAGCATTAAGTATGAAGTTGAAACCTAAAAGATCAGATCCAGGGCTGTCACTGACTAGTGGTGGGATTTTGTTGTCTTGCTTTTTATTTTTTTAAGATTTATTATTTATGCATACAAGAAATGGGGTGTAAGCCAGAAGTGCAGGGGTGAGAAGATTCACCAGAGAGAGTGGGGAGCAGAACAGGCAGATCTACTGAAATACACTGCTGAGGGAAGCAGCTGGCAAGAAAGGAGAAGTCTGCTGTGCCATGTGGGTTGCTCCCTGGCCTGCTGAGATCGAACTCTTGCTGCAGTGGCTGCTGATAGCTTGATAGCACTGTCCTTAATACCTATGCCACCAGGGAGGCCCTAATGGTGGGATTTTGAACAAGTCAACATCTTTAGGTCTGGCTCATCTATTTTATGGGACTAATGAGTTTTTACATCATTAAACTATAATAAGGGTCATACAAAGAATTATACAACACTGTGAGTAAATTTTCAGGGGAATGAATTCCCAGAAGTAGCACTAATGAATCAGAGACTAGGAATATTTTTAAAGTTTTTCATACATTTTGCCTCTTTCCTTTCCAGAGAATCATGCCAGTTTTCAGACTCAAGAGTATCCCCATAATCTGTGTTTTGCTTTCACCAAAAAGAGAACTGGGGTGTAATTTTTTAGGTTATTTTTTAGGTTATTTACAAAATGACTTTCCTTTGGTTCACGTTGTTTTTTATAGGGTTTTTTTGTTGTTGTCACTGTAGAGGTTCAGCTTTTCAATTTTTTTTTTTTTTACTCCTGCATTGAGAATTTGTGAGCTTTTCAAAAATGTCCTTTGTCCATTTTCTACAGGACTATTCACCATTTCCTTGTCATTGTATAATATCTCATTATATATTAAAAATATTAATATGGTATTAGGTTTTCAGCATTTTTAGGTATTTTTGGTGAGGATACAAACAAAAATGATTATAATATTTACAAGATGAAAACACTAAACCATAAAACTCTTTAAAATGTTAGCTTTTTGTGACTTTAAAAAAAAACTCTAAATCCTAAATGCAAATTGAATTTAGACTTTCAAAACTCATTTCTAGTCCATATATCCTGTAGTGTTTAGAGCCTTCTATTTATAAGCATTCTATCATTAGGAAAATGAAAAACTTCTGGGGCACCCATGAAAAATTGTGTGAAGAAGAGCTTTAAAATTGTAAAATTTTTGAATTGTCTCATTACTTAAAAATAGCCTGCTTTTGCAGTTAGAAGCTTGATAAGTTCTCACTGATTAAGACTTAGAACCTCTTTAAAAAATTAATGAACCAAAATAGTTGTTCTAATATTAAACACCCTCTCAGTAAATCTTAAAAGAGGTTTAGTATTGAACAGAAAAAACTTTTACTTCTAAATTCAAACAAATATTCATTCACTTTAATACATATTAAAAGTTTTGAAACATTTTGCAAAATAGGATTACTTTTCTTTTTCCTCAGAGATACCAAAACAAAACCCAAAAGTCAGGTATAAAAAGAACACTTGGCCTTTATTTTTTAAAATAAAGTACTTAGTAATTGAGCTACTACCCCTGGAAGACTTCTTTCTGTTAATGGATTTTTTTGTAGCCTTTAGTTCAGTGCTATTAGTGAGAGTTATATACACCTTCCTTTTTCTGTTGCCCAGAAACCCCTGTTGACAATCCCGTAGGGTCCTTTCAGGATGGGAAGAAGTATTAGTCTCCGCATCCTCAGAATCAACACAGGGCTTGGTCCTTTATTGATGATAAGTAATATTTTACTATACTAAGTATTGGTAAGACACATCCATGATCAAATGAATGAATTTACCCTCTCTCTAGTAATTTTGACCAGAAAACAATTTTTAAAATGTTTTGCCTACATTTTTCAAATTAGGATCCCATGGAATAGTATTACAGGATATTTTTATAGGTCTCCACATACTGAGGGAGAAAAGAGTGGGGAACATTGTCTACTCTTAGAGATGAATAAATCACCTATGACCTATGAGGCTTTGAAGAGATATTACAGCATAAGAAAAAGGGCTATTTTATACATGCCTTTTTCAGTTTCTAAAATAACAACAAAATAAGTTGTCCACTTGGTTTATTTTAAAAGTTTAAGAACATATTGCCTTATGAAAAAGAAATAGAGAGCTACAAGATGAGCTAATAGAATGAAGTATAGGCAAAGAAGCAAAATGAACCCATTAAATCAGTAAAAATTAACAAGAAACCCCAAATTCAAGCTCTACACAGACAAAAAAACTATTGTGTTGCTTCATTTTCTTAAACATCTAGGATAGTGCTCTGTATTTAAGGGTATTAAATAAATATTTATTAATATTAAGTATTAATATAGAATCCCCCCCAATTCAATAAAGACTCCCATGCCTCAGATATATCAAAACTACTGGATTTGAAGCAATAGTGCTGGAAAGAGAGAGGGACTTTTCAGCAGTAACCAGTCCTAGAAAAACAAATAGGAACCTGCTCCAATTCTTTAGCACAGCATAGGACTAAGAGACCTTAGTATAACACCAGAATAGTGATCCCAAATAATGAATCAGACTAATTTCTGGTGGGCAAGGCAGAATGAGGGCTTAAGTGCTAATTATTTAGATTGAAAAGAAATAGATACTACATTTCTTCCACAACTGAGAAGTCATACTAAGACTCATAGCTGCTACATTTATATTGAGTGCTTAAATTTTGTTAGACATTCTCTCATACATAATTTCATTTAATATATAATGACCTTCTGAATCTGTAGTACATAGGGTTAGAGGCATGGGTTTTGGTCTCAGAAAGACCTTATTTCAAACACTGCATCTTCCATTTATTAATGCTTGACCTAAGAGAAGATTCATAACAGTTATAATCATTAGTTTTCTAGTCTGCAAAATATGAATATAGCTACTATCTGTATCATTGGCTTATTGCTACGAAGATGAAATAAAACAGCACATAATAAATTTCAATGTATGTAACTTAACCTAACATATATATATATATATATACACACACACACACACACACACACACATATAAAACCTAAATTTCAATATGTGTATATATAAAGAGAGAATAAATGGTAGAGAAAATAACTTAGTAAGGATAGAAAGATAGTAAATACAGAGAAAAAGATTAATCACAAGTATTTTTAGTTTTTGTTTTTTTGCCCTATAACTAGTTAATTCTCTTTCCAAAGCCATTAAAAATGACTCTGTCTTAACAATTGCCATCTTAAGATTTCTAAATACTGCCAGTATTTGATATTTCTAATTCTCTGAATGTTTTTTTAGGATCCTATTGTATTATAATTTTTCCAAATATAACCACTGAAATAAATTTTGTTATATAAATTTTCAAAGTCATGCCTCTTTCTTATTTCCCTTTATCCAAATGTTGAGTATTTTGTCTTGCTAGTTTCTCTTTCTAATTGCTTTAGGAAATAAAATGCAATCATTGTGAATAGATTTTCTGGAAATCAAGACTGTAGAAGGGAGCTGTTCAACAATGTTTTTCATGGTTAATATATACTGTCGTACTTCATTTCTCCTTGAAGCAATCACCACATTGGCTTCTGGTTCACTCTACCCTTCCCAAATCAAGTTTCAGAAAGATTAAACTGAAATGATACCTTCTGAATATTTTATTTCCTCACCTAAGTAGCTTGGCTATTCTGAATAGATTAGGTACACATTTTAATGTATCTTCATAAAGGAGATGCCTTCAAGTTAACTATACTTTCAGAAATACTCCCTAGGCCTTTTACAGTGCATAGTTTATCTGGTGAAACAGCTGCCTTCTTAGCAAAGCATTTGCTAAGAAAATAATCAGATACACTAACATATTTAATAGCAAGTAGTTGGTTCCTATGAACTCCATTCATGCATTATTGAGACTTCTTCAGAATTTAAAGTACTTCACCTTAACATGTGTATACTTATCTGAACCAGCTTGCTGCCCTTTACAAGTCTCTTCCAGTACACTAGAGAGCCTCCTTGGGAGAGTCTCTGGCATTACAGAATCAGACAGTCCATCCAAACCTAACATATCTATATTTTGGTAAATGGAACCCATGCTCCTAGTCATATTTCTACACATAAATTATTGAGTCCTTCTGCAAAACACAAGAAATTTTGCAAGTATGATATATATACTTATATACATACATATATATATATACACATGTGTGTACAGATGTCGTGTGTATATGTATATATATATATGGGGGAGAAAATAACAATTATATATATACAATTATATATATAGGGGTGTGTGTGTGTGTGTGTGTGTGTGTGTGTGTGTAGGTATCCTTTGATTCTATTTGCCCAGTGAAAGTCTAATCTTTACAAAATAATCTTCTGTGTCCCTTAACTTTTTTAACTTTCTCCCTGAATCTTGTATTTAATTGAGATTTTTCTTGTTTATTTTCTGCATCCCCCGCCCCCTAAAATTAAGCTCCATGAAAAAGCAGGAAATCTGTTTGTTTTTCTTTTGCTCTTTGCTCCATACCTGAGACAATGCTTCAGACTTATAAGATACTTAATAAATATTAAATAGATACACAAGTGCCTGTAGGTTCTCTGACTCCCTAAATCCCTGTGACTCAGGTCAGCTCTGCTAGTAAATCTTTAATAGACAGAGCATGCCTATCTTGACAACAATTGATTTTAAATAAGTTGTTCCACTAAAAATAAAGCTGCTGTTAAAAAAAATAAACTGAGGCATATTTAATACTTAGTTATTTGAATGATTATTCATTCAAATTGACCACACCAAACCACAAGTGGTTAGGAGCACTAAACAAACCGGAGTCAGGGGTAAGACTTAACGCAGAGAAAGGACAAAAGGAAAGAAAAGAGGGCCTCCCCTGTGGCGCAGCAGTTGAGCGCTGGGTTGTAAAGCTGCCCTCAGCTTCTGCAGCACCAGTTCAATCCGTGGCCACCGGGTGAGGGTCCCACATGGCGAGGAGACCTCTCCTGCCGCCCGCTGCTCCCCTCAGCAGTGTTCTTCGTCAGTCTGCCTGCTCTGCTCTCTACTCTGGCGCTGGTGAATTCTATCACCCTCCCTCACTTCTGACTGTACCCAGTGCTTGTATAAATAAATAAATCAATCTTTAAAAAAAAAAAAAGCAAAGAAATTTGTGATTGGCCATAGCTTACAAGTTGGCTCTTTATGATTGCTTGTCCTCAGCATCTTGATTCCAAAACCTTGAGATGGGCCTCCAGGGTGGTGCAGGCAGTTGAGCACAGTGCTGTGAAGCTGTCCGTAGCCTCTGCAGCACCGTTTCAATCCCGCCAGCTGGCGAGGGTCCCATATGGCACACAGACCTCTCCTGCCGCACCTGCTGCTCCCCTCAGCAGTGTACTTTGACAGTCTGCCTGTTCTGTTCCCTGCTCTGGCTCTGGTGAATTCTCTCACCCTCCCGTGCTTCTGACTGTACCCAGTGCTTGTATAAATAAATAAATAAATCTTTAAAAAAAAAAAATCCTTGAAGCTTACAGGCTCGGATTTTGATTTGCTTATGTAGATCTCCAGGGCATGGAAGCCGCATGGTCTAATGGCCTCTTTGTTTAATTAATTTAACACTGCATTATTAAAAATAGATTTGGGCCTCCCCAGTGGCACAACAGGTTGAGCGCAGTGCTTTAAAGCCGTCTGCAGCCTCTGCAGCACGGGTTCGATTCCTGGCTGGCCCAGGAGATACCCACATGGTACGGCAGACCTCTCCTGTCTCTCCCACTGCTCCCCTCAGCAGTGTTTTTGGTCTGTCTGCCTGTTCTGCTCCCAACTCTGTCTCTGATGAATCCTCTCACCCTCCCGCGCCCCTGGCCTGTACCCCAGCTCTTGTATAAATAAATCTTAAAAAAAAAAAAAACCTAAACATACTCTTTAAAAAAAATAAAAACAGTCTAAAAACAATCTTTTCTATGAAGAAAAGAGGGATATGAACTAGGTAGTTTGTCAGTGATACAATAAAAATGTTTTCCAACAGGCATTTCAAGAGTGATACAGCTCAAAGTATTGTGATGAAATTTAAGCATCTCAGATTAAACTCTCTCAAGGTAAACTGGGAGACAGAAAATAAAAGACTTTCAGACAGTATAAAGGGTTTAGGTTTTCTACTGCAATGACAAACAGTTGAAGAGTTTTACACAGTGACAAAACCACAGTTTTGCATTTTTGAAATAGATTCATTCTGGCGTTCACCCTGATTAAGGAAGGAACAGTGAGTATATATGAATCCAGATTTGCAGTTTACTGAAGTGAAAGTGAGAGATGAGGGTGGTTTGATCTGTTCCGTGCTTACCTAGCATTCTTCAGATTTTGACTTAAGTGCCTACTTAATGAACACTTCGAGAAAACTGCCAGTATATGAATGCCACTTTAAAAGTTACACTTTTTAAAAAATGAATATATTAGCATTCTGGCTTTATACATTAGTTTGATGAACTTAATTACTGTGATTCTACTTGTATTGGGAAAAAATTCAGGTTTCTGAGATTGCAATGATGATCACACCCTGGAACTTAAGAAATACACCAAGATAATAGCACCATGTAAAGCCTCTGAGAGACAGCTAAGTCATCTTTCTCCAGGGACATCCTGAACTCCACACTGCAGTGCTTCTCTCTGTTTTGTATTTGGATATTATGTTGATCTCTAAGGAGAGCTTAGAGCCATCACTATGCCTCTGGAACCTCTTTATTTCACAGCTATAGAAAGACTCTACCTTTCCCCTATTTTATTTATCAATTTTTATTACAAGTGTATGTTTCTTAGAGAATTCTATCATAGATCTAACTGTATGGGATCAGTATTGTTCCTGCAGAACACAAATTCCTTAGGATTCAAGAAGGAGTTAAGCAGTGTATAAGAAGGAGAAAGTAATGAGGAGGTACCTATAGAAATAAATAAGTCTTCAGGAACTCTTTTGATCTTCAAAACAATGTGGTGGGATAACAACTGAAAAGAGCCCTATTGCACAGCAAAAGAACCAAGGGCTGGGAAAGGTTAAGTGATTTATCCAATGTCACCCAACCAGGAACCTGAAAGCTCAATCCACATTTTTCTGTCTCAGAGATAGGAATACTTAATGATCCTACTACTTTATTTTCTAAATATTTAAGTAAGCAATAGCAGTCTCTTCTTGATTCATTCAACATATATATGTTGAAATCTTGCCACTGTACCCCCAGGACTTGGATTTAAAAAAAGAAAGATACTTTATTGGTTCTGAAAAAAAAAAAAGAAATAGGTCATTTTACAACACTTCTCAGGTAAATAATATTATTGATAAAAGAAACAGAAAATTCAAGGTCCCTATAAATTTAGATAATAGATAAGAGAATTTAGAAATATTTTATTATTGAATTTTAAAATTATTGTTGTCATCAAGTTTGCATATTATATACTAAATAAAAGTTTAAATTTCCTTTTTCCCTTAACATTAATTCTCTGTAAATATTATTTTAAAACTAGATATTATTTAATTCAATATATACTTCAACATGTATTTAATCATTCCATTTTGCATAGGGTATAATTTTCTCTATCATATACAACTTAGACCTCCTGTGAATAGCTCCATGAGTAAGCCATCTTGGGGGCACATCTTCCTGCCAAAATATGTATTTGGATAGTTGCAGGCCTGATAAATATCTTAAAGAAAGTTATGGATGTCTTCAAGCCAGAACCATCAGACTAAATAATGCCTATTTTCCTCATTCACAGAAACTGTGAAATAATAAATATGCTTTGTTCTAAGCTACTAAGTTATGGGACAGTACGTTATACAGTAATAAATATCTATTTTACCTGCTTTATTTTCTCCACAGCACTTATTACTATCATATAATTAATTTATTTTGATTAGTGTACAATTTATCATTTGTAGATCATAAACATATGGAGAGGGAATTCCATCTGTTTTGCCTACTGTCATATCCTCAAGCATCTACAATTATAGTAGATACCCAATAAACATTTATTTAATAGATAAATGCCTACTAGGCCTCCACTGATTTCAAGTATGCAATTAGATATACAAATCCAGAGTTACTGGAGGGAATAATGACTGCAGAGAAAGACTTGGGAATCATGAGCACACTGAGAATGTTCTTGGAACAGAATGAGGTCAGCTAACACTATAGATAGAAGGCAAAGGGTATCCCATGTGTCATTTCTGTAGCACTCCATCAGTGAGCTCAAAGGAGATGACACAGAAAACTGAAAAAGAGCAGCCATGATGAAGAAAAGAAATCAATTATCAGAAAGTGACAGCAAAGAATAAAAAGTATAGTTATGGAGTGTCTATTTGCCAAGCTAGGCACTTTAAATACTGTGCCTCATTGGCAAGGTAGGTTTTATTACCCACTATAGGAGGAAACCAAGGTCCATGGAGGTTAAGAATAGTAGCGTGACTAGGACTTAACTCTAGCATCTTGTCTCCCCCCTAAATCATTTCCAGAATTAGCATTTCATATCCATCTATTTTGAAGATGTGACACCTGTGTTATCCTTTTTATAATCACATTCAAAAGTTTTCCAATTAATGTGAAATAATCACATACAAAAAGGCACTATGGCAGCTTGAGGTTAACACTTATAAGCAAAATGTTAAATGTTAACACCTCAAGAAATATTAGGTTTCCCAGAGGGACACTTTGAAGACAGTAACTGCTTGACTTTCTCACATACCTTGTCATATTCTGTGACTTTACTTAATGCTGGAGTACACCTGAGTAAACATCATAAATTTTATTTGGTGAAGGAGAAAACCCTAGTCATAAGTAATGATTATATCATACAAAAAGTGTAGTCAAGCATGATGTCCCTTGGATGACTAGAATTGAAATTATTAATCATTTAATTGAATAATTCACTTCAGAGAAACTAATGAACAGAGATCATGCTAATACTGTCCTGAAGGATTCAATTCATTTTCTCTAATACAAGAAAAGTACACCGTTATTTAACATCATGATAAAAACTCATTATATTCCAAAGTGTCAATAAGAATGAGACAGACTTTTGGCATAAAATTCAGTGGTGTTTTCCACCTAGACGTTTATAGCTAAGCATACTCCCAGCATCAGCACATGAGTCATTTTCAGGTGGGTGACAGAATGACTAACTATGTTAGCAAAATATCTCTGAAATGTTCCCAAAATTTATGTGGCTGTCCCTGAAACCACTCAGATATCCTGGCCCAGCTTCCCCAGGAACTCTGATATACCTGTATTTTGAAAATATTCCATATATGCATAGGACACATATAAAATGGAAGAAAAAAGTCTGCCTAAAAATTGTATATATAATTTTATATATAATTTAAATATAACATAATAATAAAAATATAAGTAACATATAAAATGCTACATCTCCAAATTCTATCTCTGACATTACTGAAAGAGCCTACTAACAGGTTTCCAATCACATTTCCTTCAAATATACCAATTGATTGTCAAAATTTGTTTTCAGAAGTTCAAATACAACTACAGGACAGTATGTACTCAATACCCTTCAATAACTCTTTTGACTGTTGGATAAAATTCAGGTTCCTCACATGGCATAAACCCTTTATTTTGCACCCCCTGTCTTGTGTACCAGTTGTACCTCTCATTACTCCCTACCTTGCACTGTATGTTTCTATTCATTCTACTCATGTTTCCCCCTCTACCTAGAACAGCTGACACTTGCTTATCCTGGAAGACTCAACTCAGTCATCACACCATACTGGAATCCTCACTGAGCTTTCCAACAGACCTGGTTGAAGCAAAATAGGATTTGCACATCTTTTTTACTTTATCTTTGTAATGTTCTATTTGTTTAGGCATTTGTCTCCCTTACTAGATGTTGATCTCCTGGAGTTCATGAACAATAGATTTTTTTTCTCTATATTCCCTTCTTTATCTTAGACATTTAGATTGTGATTTTGGTGCTGGAATATCAATATTCAGTCTCCTGGTTATAAGGAAGTTTTTACATTAAAATTTAATGTTTTAATTAATAACTCTTAACATTTGTAGGCTCCCAAAAATTCTTTGCTAAAAAAACATGTAACAGAGTTATAATATCACATGGCATTATTCTTATGGGGTTTTTTTTCCCCTTCTTCCTCTTTCTCAGCAGAACATCAGGTCTCATTTTCTCTCCTCCAGCATACTCCAAAACAGAAATAAAGATTAAAATTTCACAGGCTTGTTTGTAGGGTTGTTTATTCACTTCACAAAAACTATGAAAGGTTAGGCCTGACTGACAGCAGAAAGGAGGGAGAGTGGCCATTTAAACAGGAGAAGGGATATTCATAGGAAGAATAAGAGGAAACATGACTGGGAGGAAAAAGAGATTTCTAGAGATGTCACTAGTGAATTCTTGAGAGTGTGAGACTGAGAAAAAGAAATTAAACATGTTTTTTGGAACTCTGTGCTCTGTGGACAGTCACCGAGCACTTGTTTGTGACTTCATCATAGGTCCCTAATCTTGAATGACAGTACAAAAAAAGGATCATATTTTCTAGATTGAGTCCATTCTCAGGTTTTTACACAAAATAAATGAGGTTGATGATAACTGATGAGCAAGGTATTGTACCCAGGAAACTATAACAGGCTGATGACATCAGACACTTCCTCCCCAAATCAACCTTCCATGGGCTATGATGCTTGGGCTCACCACTTGTAAAAGGAGGAGGAAAGAAATATGAGCAGCTGAATAGATCACACTGGGACAAAGATGTCCCATAAAGGAATCTCTCATTGGACATAAACTACCAGATCTTATTCCCAGCTGTACTCAGTCATTCATTAGGAAGAACGTGGCCATGGTTCAAACTCTGCAGTGCAGTGCCCTCTTAAATGACCAGCCAATTCTTTCTTAAAAGGAAATCTGAGAAACACATCTCTGTGACTGCCACATTCTACCTCTAGCATGGCACGAATCCACTTTTACATACTTATTCAGGTTATAGATTCTCCAGGTTCCAATTGACCTGTCTATAAAAAGGAAACAGGAGAGTGAAATTAATGAGACAAAGTACAGCAGTTGGTCTCCCTTCTCCACTAACCATTTTAAACATCCATTCTCTGTTTATCTCAGTGACTTAAATAATATTGATTCAAATTCCCAAAAATAACTATAGCTTTTCAAGACCAAAGTAGCTATATTAGTCTACCCACAGTCATATTAAAGCAAAGGAATATTAAAAAGCACCCAACAAGATTATCTGGCTTCAGTTGGTATTCCTCCATAACCTCACTGTTTAAATAATTTTCCTATGTTGTACCCACTTTCATATACCCAAACACATACCTTTTTACTAACCTGCTTGTCATTGATCTTTTCATCCTTTCCTTTAAGATTCCTGACCAGCTGGCCAGGTCATCTGCCCCTTTTGCATATGGTGATCAACCAGGTATACCACTTAACTCTGTTCATTGGGAATATTTTTTCCTCACAGTTGTATTTCTAGGCCTCTCTTGAGTGTGGCTATATTATAACCACTGCCTATTCTTCACTTATGCCCACAAATCAATCTATTTACAAGCCAAGCTCGAGCTTTTTCCTCTTTCCTCTGGATGGCCCTAGGTAAGGTAAGATGGAAACAAAGTGGGTTGGATTATGTGAGGGCCTGAGCTAACTGCTAATACAACTTCCTAGTATCCTCTAGTACTTCATGGACTTGAACACAGATAAATATACCATTTCCACCTTAAAACAAACCAATGTTACATTTGCCTTACCTCACTGACCTGGTAGAGCTGGCAGAATCCAACTCATAATGTAGACTTCTGGATGTATGGCCAGAGGGTACCCCATGATCAAGTGTTCCATCTCTACAGGACAAATAATAATGTTAGACTCACAGAACCAGAAGTCCTACTGTAAACCTGTCTTCAAGAGGATTCCACTTATTACCTGGTCCAATAGTTTCCCCATCTAAGAGGGTCCATGAAAGACTTTGGGACTACAGGTATAATGTCAACTCATGCCCTACATCCATAGACTTCAAATTGTCTAGATGTTACTCTATCCCTAATACATAGTCACCTAAGGAAATGGGTATAAATGTTTTTGGAGAGAACTTTACAGACTATACCTGCCATCTTGTTGCCTGTTCCTTCCTCCTGGGGAACTGACCACCTCTTAGTCGAAATTTTCAAGTTGAGAGTCTTGGTAAAAGATTGTGACTTTCTGTCCTCCCTAGTGGTGCAAGGGGTTAAGTCTCAGCACTATGAAGCTATTGGCAGCCACTGCAGCACAAGTTCGATCCCCAGCCAGGGAGCTAACCCACATGATGCAGGAGACCTCTCCTGTCTCACCTGCTGCTACCCTCAGCAGTGTATTTAAGTAGATCCACCTGTTCTGCTCCCCACTCTGTCTCTGGTGAATCCTCTGACCTCCCCATGCCTCTGGCCTACACCGCAGCTTTTGCATGCCTAAATAAATAAAATAAATCCTAAAAAAAAAAAATCATGACTTTCAATTAAGGTGACCCATTCACAGTCCTTGAATATTCATACTAACCTTCTTCTGATTGTATATATTTAACAACAGTCTTCTTTGCTGATAATCTATAGTTCCACAGGATTACTATATTCTCTTACTAATCTCTAGGCCTCCTTGGCTACACATCTGAACTTCTCACTGACCAGTTAATTGCAATATCCTAACTGAGGTTTTGGGGCCCAATCACCCCCAATATTATTAGTAACAAGCCAAGCTTGTGCGCATCAACCACAGGTGATGGTGCCCATCTCTCCTCATCCCTGAAGGGTCTTGGTGAACAGTGTTTCCTAAAGTTTCCCATTAAAACTCATGTATCTTCTGACCTCTGTTCTTCATGTCCACTCCCTTTTAAATTCTTTCCTACACTGTTGATCACACATGCTTCCACCCAATTTCCTGGGAGATAACTCTCCCGATACAATAGAAATCAGAGGAAATTTTTCATTATAAAAAGTTACATATTTATGTGACAGATTTAACTGTATTCCTGTTGCCTTTCTGTTGTTATCAATATTACAAAATATGGATTACATAGGTTTGAAGCCTTTATCCATTGCATGTTGTCTGTGACAGACAAGTTAAAATGCTGCACCGCCTCCAAAAATCTCGGATAGATACTTAACAATAAATCACAGCCATTTGACAAGGAAAAGTGCTGATTATTTTAAACATCTATTAGGATTTCAAAAAGAGTGAGGCTTTTTATCAAGAAAAGGTCAAGTTCAATAAAAAGTCTCAAAATCATATTACTGAGCTACAGAACATATTGCCTAGAAGATAAAAAGTTAGTTTGTGAGAAACTAAAAATGCCAGACTATAGTGAATAAAACAAGATTCACTGGGACAATTGGAAAAGACTCCACTCTCAAAAAGTATATAATTCAATACAATGATGACATGTCATATAATACTGAATAAGTTTTATGTATGAAGCTGAGAAACAAAAACTTCTTTATCCAGTTGAGTTTACTCATCCAGGATGAGTAAACAGATTTCACCAACAAATGTCATGCTGTAGCATTCCTAAGATTTGATGATGGAGAAATTCAAGAAAGATTTTTATCATTGCAATAAGTTGCCCAAAGCAAACACAAGTCAAGACATATTTAATGTTTTGCTTTTATACTTGGAAAAAAATAAAACTGTGGTTTGAGAAAATTACATTGGCTTCTGTTCTGATGGTGCCACATCAATGGTGGGCTCCATGCAAGAGTTTATTTCTCTAATTGTTATAAAAAGAAAATCCTAACATTTTCTCAACACACTTCACGGGGAGGTAAAGATGAAATGCATCACATTCTGACTGATGCTACAAAAGTGATAAGCTATATTGAGCAAAGACCAATTTAGTTGAAGATTTAAAAAAAAAAAAACCTGGACAAAAAGCACCTAAATATACTCTCTAAAGGTAGAAATCTGGTGACTTAGGGGAAAAGAGTTTTAAATATGGGGTCTGCACTCATCCACCTGGATAAAATATATACTGTAAGAATACTAGTAACTTAAAAAATAGCTGGATTTTTTTTTTTT
The DNA here is from genome assembly GCF_014898055.3 of Talpa occidentalis. NCBI lineage: Eukaryota > Metazoa > Chordata > Mammalia > Eulipotyphla > Talpidae > Talpa > Talpa occidentalis. The sequence goes on from NW_023605083.1 coordinate 57,493,629, forward strand.
GAGTACTTAGAAGAATGCTACAGAAACTAGCCTAAACTAGTGTAAAGATTTTCTTCATCTGAACTGGTTAAACACAATTGAAAGATTCTTGGGCTTAAAAGGAAACCAATTTGTGGGGGGGGCGGTGGAATTTCATACTGCAAAAGAAAATTTTGTAATGTTTCCACTGTTGCTTGGAAACTTGAGAGTGTAGAAATGGAATCAAGTTGTACTGAATACCAACCACCTAGAAAACAGAAAAATAAAAGTGCGTCTGAATGTGGTTCCTTCTCTGAAACTTCTGATCAGCCTGGGAACTTGACTATAAAAGAAAACTTTATGAACTGAAAGACTGATTCAATACTCAAGTTATTATTTATTCACTTGCCCTAAACAAGTTCTAGGTTCTGTGAAAAATAATACGCTGCCATTCATTGGAAAGCAATGAACATTGTGCTAAAGCATTAAAATTTTGGCATGTGTGAGCAAGTTTTTTTCATTTAGCAGTAATCAAGAGTGAGAACAGAAATTATCTTGTTTCTGTTGAAAATGAAATGTGTCTGCTTATATCAGGTTTCATCCAGAATTGAGGATTTGTGCAGTAAAAGTAAAACACAGATTTAATTTAAAAGGTAAAACCATTCTTTATTCCCAGTTGCAAAAATAACATGTATATGTAAATCTATAAAAGACAACAAGAAACCAACATATGTATATAATAATTTTGCAACTGCTAGAATTAAAATAGAGCTGGATTAAATTTACATGATCACATGTTATCCCATCAAATGTAATTTTCAAAGATTTACATAAAATTGTGTTTCAGGCTATGCATTTTATAATATCTAATCTTATGGTTTTTATAACTTTTTTATATTCAAAGTGTCAATGCATTCACAATTTTGTAACTAGCATTATTTCAATTAACATATTTTCCTTATAAAATTATCAAGCTTAACTTTAGAAAAATGAAATCCATTTCAACTTAAACTATTTAATGCAGGCAAGCTACAGCTCACAGGCCAAATCTGACCTGTTAAAACATGTTTTCACAAAGTTTTATTGGAACACGAACATGTCAGTTTCTTTATTTATTGTATGGTTGCTTTTGCTCTACAGCAGTAGAAATGAATACTATACCATAATAACAAAAACCATGTCACTTGCAAAGTCTAAAATAGTTGTTATCTAGTCTTTTATAGAAAGAAGTCATTATCCTTATTTAACAGAATTTTATTGTTTATCTTATGAGTTTTTAAGTCTTTGAAAAGTAAAGGAGGGCCTCCCCGGTGCCGCAGCGGATTGAGCACAGTGCTGTGAAGCTGTCTGCAGCCTCTGCAATGCAAGTTTGATCCTCAGTTGGTCAGGGAGATACCCACATAGCACGGCAGACCTCTCCTGTCTCTCCCGCTGCTCCCCTCAGCAATGTTTTCGGTCCACCTGCCTATCCTGCTCCCCTCTCTGTCTTTGGTGAATCTTCTCACCCTCCTGTTCTTCTAGCCTGTACCCCAGTTCTTGTATAAATAAATAAAAAAAGAAAAAAGAAAAAATGGGAAAGGAATGGAAAAAAAAACTAAAATAGGCTTAACAAACTGCCTGGGTTTCTTTTTCCAGTTATAATAACTTGATTGTAAAGTTATTCTTAGTTTAAACAGAGAAGAGCAAGAGCCTGGTTAGTGTCAGATTACCTGTATAATAGGAAGACTTTTAGACCTTTTTTTTTTTTAAAGATTTATTTTAATTAATTTATTTTATTTATTTATACAAGCACTGGGTACAGTCAGAAGCGCGGGAGGGTGAGAGAATTCACCAGAGCCAGAGCGGGGAGCAGAGCAGGCAGAAGGACCGAAGTACACTGCTGAGGGGAGTGTCAGATTACCTGTATAATAGGAAGACTTTTAGACCTTTTTTTTTTTTTTAAAGATTTATTTTAATTAATTTATTTTATTTATTTATACAAGCACTGGGTACAGTCAGAAGTGCGGGAGGGTGAGAGAATTCACCAGAGCCAGAGCGGGGAGCAGAGCAGGCAGAAGGACCGAAGTACACTGCTGAGGGGAGCAGCGGGCGGCAGGAGAGGTCTGTGCACCATGTGGGAATCCTCCTCCGGTGGACGGGGAGCAGCCGGGGATTGAACCCACGCTGCAGAGGCTGCGGGCAGCTTCGCAACCCAGCACTCAACCACTGCGCCACCGGGTAGGCCCCCTTTTTTTTTTTAAGATTTATTTACATACTTACACATAGAAGAACTGGGGTATAGGCCAGAGGTGCGGGGGTAAGAGGATTTCTAGAGACAGAGTGGGGAGCAGAACAGGCAGATCTACTGAAATACGCTGCTGAGGGGAGCAGCGGAACAGATAGGAAAGTTCTGCTGTGCCATGTGGATTAGCTCCCTGGCCAGGGGTCAACTCATGGCAATAGCTTGATAGTGCTGAGACTTAACCCCAACGTCACCAGGGAAACCCCTAGGCCTATTTAGATAAAATTTTTAGAACTTTTTAGAAATCTAGAAAACAGAAGACCTACATCAACATTACTGGCTTGCAGAGAGTTTATTTTCTAGGTGGGGTAGGAAAATTACTAAAAAAAAAAAAAACACAAAAAACTAATAATTTGACCAATAAAGAGATCCACAGAAAATTCTCTCTCTCTACTCAAATGTACATTAACAATTATTACAAGTACTAATATATCTACTTACTGATAACCCTACAGTACCCTGAACTATTGTTACGATAATTTTTATGCAGGCATTCCCTGAAACTCATAGTTATTTTAATATTTCCTTCAGTGTAAGAAGATTAAGAAAGCCTGCTCTAGAGGTTGTGGAGTACAGCAGAAGAGGCCCAAACAATAAACTTTCCATGAGTGGGATCCCTTCTCATCATTCTCAAATCATCATCATAAATAGCCTGCCCCTCAAGTATCCTGGAAATATGTAAGTTTCCTTTGTGTATGAGTCTAGATTGTGGGCACAGGACATAAGAACCAGATGAGAATATCCCTAAGAGTAGCATTTTGTAAACAGAATCCACCTCTCCCATTACATGTCATAATAAAAGCTTCCCCTGGCCAGAAGGAATGGGCGAATTATGAAATACAGTGGAACAGAGGCCAAATGCAAATTCCTTCCTCTTACTCTCCAAAGTTCAAGTATGGGCAAAACACAGAAACAAGGTACCACATAGAGCTGAGATGTAGAAAAGTAGGATGAGGTGAGGGGGTTCCAGCACTTTCCCCTGCAAAACACTCAGTACTGACCACATGGGTGGGTCATTTGTAGGAAAGGGTTGAATAGTATCTTATTGTAAAATTGTTTTCTTAGGAGGGGGAATCAGACATTCCACTCAGGAGAGGATCTTAATAGCTCAACTCCTCATGGTTGATTCCAATCAGACCATTACCCAATGAATGCAAATTAAAATACTTTACTTTGCTACCTTCAAGCATTAAGTTGTGTCTAAACCCCTCATTCACTAGAAACAATTCATTTGCTTTACTTTACAAACCAACTTCTTCTTGAAGCAAATTTGCTTATTCTTTTTCATTTGAAACTCTGAGCTAGTTTCTTTGGGAAAAAAAAAAAGAGAAAATAATAAGAGAGAGAGCTGGTAAATTTTTGGAAACAGATCCCAGATTTTTAATGATGCCATGAAGAAGAGAAAGCATATAATTTGTATAGTACCCATGGGGCCCTAAAACATGATTAGTCAAATATATAGAAAACATTTACAAACCTTTTCTTAATTGTAACAGATGGCTGAGCAATAAATTTCTATTTCAAGTTAAAGGATGTTCTGCAAATACATCTGAATGGAGCAAAGGCTGGCCAGGATAGTATTTCATTGTTCAAAGAAAAATGTGTCATGTTAGTGAACTAATAGAATTTTCTTCCCCTGTCTGGGTACAACTATTATTATTGAAATTGAAGCCCTTAGTTTAATAAAATTTCTGATCTAAAAATATTAAACCGTCCATATTCTTCTCATTTTACAGATAAAAAACAATAACAAAAAAATATCTAGATGGGTTAAATGATTTTTCTCAAGACCACACAATCAACTAATTGCAGAGCTGGAGCCCAATCTTAAATACATCTGGTTCTTAGTTCAATACTGTTCCTACTCCCATCACATGTGTGATGCCACCAGTAATAATTAATCTCAAGGAATGTGGAAAGTAACTTGTCCAAAGTCACATGACTAGGTCATAACAAAATTTTGTTTACATAAAATCTTCTTACTTTAGAGTCTATGATTTCTGCAATATAACATATAACAATTTATCAAATACTCTCAGAAGAGAATGGGGCAGAGAAAAGAGTGTTGACTTCAGGGAACTGAATAGACTTAAATTCTAATCTCAACATTATCACTTGTAGCTGTTTGTACCTTCACAATATACAAGTCTTGTCAGTATCAGCATATTGAAAAATCATCCATACAATGGAGATATTAACACCAGTATCTTAAAGTTGATATGAGTTTTAAATAATATTGTATGTGAAATACCTAACAGTGCCTGTCACACACCAGGAATTTAGTGGCTGTTGGATGGGTCCATTTACCCCTTTGTCAATATCAAAATAGTAAGGTTCCTTAAGAGATATGTTGCCAGCATATAGATGTTCATTAATTTGAAGTGGGGAGAAGAATTCTTCTACTCTGTGTAAACCAATTTACCCACCTATTTAGAGCTTTGATTCATTGGTGGGGGCTGGAATACAAAGAGGGAGAATAGCAAACAGGAAATTGAAAGGGTATATCAAAAAAAATTGCACCTGCCCACAAGTGAATTGAAACATCAGAAAATATAGAGACTTTAAATTCTAGTGCCCTCTATTTCAACCCTTGTAATTTGTTATAATTTATGATGTGACCTGACCCTAGGGAGTCTTTCAAATACCCAGAGCTCTCTAGAAACTCACTTCATCTCCTCACTCTACCTGCACTCATACGTCTAGAAGAAATATGACTTCCAGCCAGATGTAAATCCCTCTGGGGAAAGAAAAGAGCAGAAAGAAGCCATGTAGACTGGGTCCCCCTAGCAGGGAGGTTATGTGAAGCTGGCTCTCACTTACTAGCTGGCTCATTCCTACAAATGACCCACCCATGTGGCTCATAACCCTACAGTACCCTGAACTATTGTTACGATAATTTTTATGCAGGCGTTCCCTGAAACCCATAGTTATTTTAATATTTCCTTCAGTGTAAGAAGATTAAGAAAGCCTGCTCAAGAGGTTGTGGGATCGGTTGCCTTTAATCTGTTACTGCTATGCATTAAGAAATCAAATAACAATCTCAAAAATCTGAGTTCCTGAGGTTATGTTATTATTCCTATTTTATGGATGAGTAACAAAGATTTATATTTTAATCAAGTTCACACAGCTTGGAAATGATAGAATCTGTTTTGCTAGGGTAGACTTGGAAGGAAAGGGAATCCAGAATGGGTCATTAGGACAAGGATTACAGAGAAAGGAAGAGTAAATGACCCAGAAACAGAGGTGACAGCTGTTGCTTACAGTGGGGCTTCAGCCTCTATGGGGCTGAAAGAGCTTGTGCACAGACATGATGACTGCCAGCAATACTGGTGAGAAGTAAAGGGCACCCTAGCTGGAGATTTCCTATGGGCATGTGGGGGTTCCTTTGCAGTTTGTTTACTCGGAACATCCCGTTTCTTTTTAAAGTGATCTGAGACATAAATAAAAATATCAATGCTATTAAAGAGTGTTCTCGCTCTACTAAGGAAAAATATGAAGTCTTCCTAGTTAATATGCACAGAGATCATCTGGATATATCAGACGGTAATACAAAACTTTCTTAAAACAACACAAATTTATTATCTTATGGTTCTGTGGGTCAGAAGTCATATGTTGGTCTCTTTGATCTAAAATTCAGTTGTCTACAGAGCTGCATTCCTTCTGAGGCTCTCAGGATAATCTGTTTCATATCCTTTTCTAGTTTCTAGGGACTGCCTACATTCCTCTCCTTATTGTCCTTTCCTCTTCAAATAGTATCACTCTCACCTCTACTTCCAACATCATGTCGCTTCTCTCTGATTTTGATACTCTTTCTTCTCTTCAGAATGAAGCCTGTTGCTAGGCAGGTCCCCGAAAGCTAGGACAGAAGGAGAGGCTCAAAATTCAAAATCAAAGTACAAATCAAGGTAATAGCTGCCATTGTCTCTAACAGAAACAGCCTCCCCATGTGTCTCTCACCCATTTATCTCTTCCAAGTATCTATTCTAAGTGTCCCTACACATGTCACCTCCAATTCCCTAGATGCAAGTTCAAACTGGAAAAGCAAGAGGTAGCTGGGCAGCCTGCCTTCCTTGTTACATAGTATATATATTATATATTAGTCCACTCAGCTCCACCCCTATTTCCCAGTAGCAACCCTGCTCAGGAACTATGGCATACAGGAATTTGTAACACATAGAGGCTGCATGTAATTGGGGGCAAGGAAAATGGTGCCTCCCCTTCACAGAGCTGTATCTGTAACACTTTGGGCATCCAATCTTTGGTAAGCATAGCAGAGCAGAACATGACAGTTTATTCAGAGCTCATATAAAGCTCCCTTTTGGGAATACCCAGAAATAATTGTGTTTTACCCTGGAAGTATTAAACAGGGTAAGTTTCTGCAATCATGCAGATTATAATCTACTCATAGGAAACTGAATGTTAAAGTTCATGAAAACGTATATGTACCCAAAGCTGGTGGGAAGTGAGTTCATTCTGATTACATAAAAGATTTAATAAAAGTAATAGATGCATAATAGATGCACAGATGCACTTTTACCAAAATGCAGGGTTTATTTTCAGCTGGGTCAATCCTTAGTAAGGAATTATGAGCTCATGTTTTTAAAAGTCTGTTTCAGATAGGAGTTAATTATTTTAAAAGCTTAATTCAGGGGCTGATACATATTCTACATTTGATTCCTGAGCCTATTGTCCTCACCTGCAATCAACCACAATTTTTTTATCACACTATACATTAGTTTTTTCACCCACAGAGCAATCATGTCAAAGAACTCCAATTTATCTACTACATGGCATAAAGGAAAGCTAGATAAATAATGTGGTTTTCACTTGGAGAGCAAAGAAGCTGTAGCAAATAAAGCAAGACCATCTATTTAGCCTTGCTGTTAACTGAGGGAAAAAAAAACAAAATAGTATATAGAGTTAAGAAATAAATGGAACGTTAATATAGTATATCTATTCTGTTGTGTGACTTTCTATGAGATGTTAAATTGAAATATTGTCTAAAATTTTGCCAGTAGGGAAAAAAAAAATAACAACAGATGGGCCAAGCAGAAGGCAGGGCCAAATCATTTTGTACTATTTTCTGTGTATTTTTTTTTCAGTTTCATTACAGATATGACTGTGACAGATAATCCTATACCAGAAAACATGTATCAGACATTCTTGTAATTATATTGTACATGTGTTTCTTTTAAGGCTATTTTTACAAGTAGAGTGTTACAATTAAAGTTATTTCCGGGAGAGATGGATGATATAAAAAATCCATGAAGAGTGTGAGAATTATGTACAAGGACAGTAAAAATGGATAGGCTTTGACCAGGAAGCTGCATACACTGATGCCACTACCCTGCATTTGGTGTTAACTGATTTTACCTATGAAGATGTTTATTAGTTATCCCACACTAACTCTGATCTTATTCAATTTGTCATCAGGAGCTAAGTGGTACCACAACAAAAGCAACAGATGTTGGGTATGACAAGCCAAATTATTGGAAACTCAGCCAGTAATTTCCCCTCAAAAGTGAATGGTTTGACTTTATAATCTCCTGAATTCATTTCTTTCATAAGCAATCTATGGGTTTGCATTGTTGAATTAGAATGCCATCTGTTTCCTGGATGAAGATAACCTTGGTTTTTGCCCCACATGCTAAGTCCACTTGTTACAGTTCAACTGGCATTCTCCTGTCATTATGAACCACTTTTTCCAGCTGCAGCATTGTCAATCAGGACCACATTTTGAAGATGGATAATATTCCACTAGGAATTCACATATTTTACCAGGCCTGCATCAAATTCGAAGTTTTTAATTGTACATTGTTGACCATATTTTAAAAATATAATTAGAATAGCTGAGGAGTATGTTTATTAAGTCTTCCATAAACTTTTAGATAGAGGCATACTAGTATTGGAAGTTAGCTTTATTTTAATAATATCACATACTGTATTACTATTTTCAAGATATATAATAACTCATATAGATGGTAACAAGCCTGTGATTGTTACGTGTGATTTAGAGAGGAGGAAATCAAGACCTTGAACATTTAACTAATTTGTTTATTAATTCTTATTGAGAATTTTCTGTGTGTTGAACAAAGAGGTACCAAGGATATATGGAGAAATAAAATTGATATGAATTCTGCTCTCATATGTGTTAAATCTAGTAGAGGAGACAGGGTTGAAATATGACATGAGGAAACAGAAGGGAAATATGACATGAGGCAAAAGTGGACAAGAAAACAGTGGACATCCTAGAGGGTCACTTTTAAGATCTACCTTATCTGCCCTATGTCACACTTTTAAAATGGCCTCAGTGAGACTAGATGTTGTCTCTTGATATCTATTCAATTTCTCTTTTATTTCTACTTAGCTCTTTGTGGTGCTTTACTCATTAAAGGGAAAATTGGGTGCTTGGATCAGATCATATGTGTATAAGTCAACAGGTGTTGCTATTATAGCAAATGCAAAGCTTATTCCTCTTTCATATTTGCTACTGTACACAAAGCATCTCCATAAAAGGGGAAGAGCACTGGACAGACCCCATTTTCTCCACCCCCACTTACATGTAGTCACCTTGGACAAATCCCAGCATGCCGTGAACCAGACTTCCTGAATGGAGGGCAACTGGGAAGGAGCAAGATGAATATATATTGGAGGTAGAATGATGGGGAGGAGGAGACACATGGAGGAGAAATATGTAGAGACACTTGGGAAGATACTTGGAAGACACATGGGTGATGGGAAGGCTATTCCTGGTCCTTGGCATAGATAATGGCAGCTGTTCTATTGACTTCATGGTAAATTATACTGTCCATTTTGACTTTCGGGTCTTTCTTTCTGTCCTACCTCTCAAGAACCTTCCTAACCCCTTCCTGTGTGCCCCCCCAGAAGGTGCCTTAAACTTATGGAATTTAGGATTCAGTCATCTTGCTTTGGGCCCAGCCTATTTGGCTGGGCATTTGCCCTCAAGGGGGTGAGTAATTTTTGGAGTTTTACTGGGAAAATATTATTTGAAATCCTTTCTTCGCTCTCTCTCTCTCTCTCTCTCTCTCTCTCTCTCTCTCTCTTGCATGCGCGCTCTATTCCAATTCTATTTAAAAATCTTTCACACTAATGGTTGCTTTCTTTGCCTTTGTGCATGCAGATGACTGGACCCCTTAAGCATGCACATCTTAACAATTTGGGATCCATGGATACCCCTCAGTCACATGGTAATGTGGTTTTTTTTGTTTTGTTTTCTTTGGTGGAGGATTTAGGTTGGTGAGGTGATGATGTTTTGGTGAATAAGTTTTTTTTTTTCCTGCCAAATTAATCATTATGTGTGGGATGGTAACTTTACATTAAGTTTTTGTCATTGTTACTCTAAGGATAAGTTGCCACTGTGCTGTACAGGATGATGACTATAGTTAGCATGATACTGTATTATACACTTAAAAGTGCTGAGAGAGCAAATCTGAAATGTTCTCACCATATAAAGAACTGATAATTATGTGAAGTGATAGAGGTGTTAACTAAACCTACTGTGTTCATCATTTTGTAATATATGACTGTATCAAACCATCACATTGCCCACCTTAAACTTACACAATGTTACATGTCAATTATAGCTCAATAAAGCTGGAAGGGGAATAATTTTATTTTATAAACTGTTGTGAAATAGTAACCTAATTACTTGGTATACCTAAATCAAGGAATAATGGTGATTTTCAGACCTTTTTATAAAGCGATTTACAAAATAAAATTTGTTCAAACAGGCCCAAAACCATTGAAATTGGTGAAAATATTTTCTTACAAATTTCATGAACTTTAACATTGAATTTATACCAAATTTATATCATAGATATATCAAACACTATCAGATAATTTCTACATACCACAGATTTAACCAATTTAGAGCATTGGCAGCATTCACTGAAATGTAATCTACATAAAGAATAGAAAGTTGTATCTCGTTAGTATCCCAGCACTCAGAAAAAAACACCTTAAACAAATAGGCAATAAGTAAATACTTCAAATCAATTAATGTGTCTCTGGGCCAGATAGTTAATTTCTCTGGAAACAAGTTCCCTTACCTGTAAGAAGAGAAGGCTAAGAGAGGTTTCTAAGAGGTCTTTATTAATTGCTTTTGGCAGTTATATGCCAGCCACAGGGGAATCAGCCTTAAGATGCTGTTCAGTCTTTGTATTCAGTTAATGTCAAAGCTTGTTTTACCTCTCTGCTTTCTGTAATGGGAATTAAATAATAATAATAATAATAATAATAATAATAATAATAAAGGTATTTCTGATTAAGCTGATTGAGATAGACTTCTCTATTTGTAGTTAAATCTTTCACATATGTATGTTTTCTATTTTAACTTAGGATGTTGTATTGCATATTCTGGACTTGCTAATAGAAATTCCAAAGGCATATTTTTTTGAGCTCTTAAAGAATATAAAATTTTATGCTAGGCAAAGATGAATGAGGCATGGTATTTTCCCTGGAGGAGCATATAAACATGAATGGGAACAAATTAAATGTACAAATACCAATTATCTAAGGCAGAATATATACATATAATGAACATCTGTAAAAAGCAATGCCTTGTAATTCCACTTAAGCCCTATGTCCTATTTCTCACCATACATGCATTTTTATTTATAATATTCAATAAATGTAATGCATAGCTCCATGGAGCCTTCAGATATTTCAGAGGGAAAGGTAGTTTGTTTGCATTGTATGCAAATATATGCATTTGGACTTTGAAAACTGTGATGCTTGGTTCACTTTTTCTTCGTCTTCTATCCACCGTAATTTTCTTCTTTCAACACCAAAGTTTGCCCTCCAAAAATTCATGTATACCCATAACCTCAGAATGTAACCTTATTGGGATATTGATTTTTTGCAGGTATGATCAAGGTAAGGACTGAGATAAGTCATAGAGTTTTAGTATGGACCTTAAGTCCAAAGAGAGTGTCCTAATAAGAGACATAAAGTAAACAGTGAGACACCCAGACAGGAAAATAGGTAGGCAACATCTGGAGACACAGATAGTGTTTGACCAAAGTACACATTCTTAACCTGGTGGGGGGTGGTGAGTAAGAGGGGGAGAGAAGAGAGCACCAGTCAGTCTGGTCACCCACTAAGTGCTAAGGGAGAATATTCTACTTCTATTTGACATATTCTCTTGGAATGTATATGGTTGCTGAGGCTCCAAATGGACTCTGACATCAGTTCACAGGTCATTGACGAAGCTCCTGTTCTGTGAGAGAAGGAGCAGAGGGATTGGATAGCAGCATGGATTTAATGCCAACTGGATAAACCCATCTGTCAGAATTCAGTCTCATACATTAAAGAGTATTCCCTCTCCTCTAGTTGCTCTCTGTCATAATTAGCTCGTGACCTACTTTTCCCTGTACTATCCCTTCCAGGGTTATAACATCAGAAGGTGAGATTTGGAAGGAGAACTATGTGGAAATGAAATTTAAGGGTCATTGGCAGATACCTTCCTTTTTCCTGTGGTTTGTCCAGAAAAAAATATAGGCCTAATTATGATAGACTCAATTGCTTTCCTTGCTTAGGAGAACCAAAGGTAACTAAATTATAGCAGAAAACATTTTTTTTAATTAATTGATACTGTTAGGTATGAAACAAAGTTTATTCACTTACATTTCCTTTACCCCTCACTTTTCACAGTTAGCTTTCAAGGTGACATCAATTTTCTGTTACATACTGGCTCTTCCATCTATTATGTTAGAAGACTCTAGGTCCTGCTTAAGTCTTTTGTTTAAATGTAGCACACAGATCCTGGCCTAATTTTGTGGGTAAAAAAAAATATATATATAGGGCCTCCCCAGTGGCACAGCAGTTGAGCACTGGGTTGCGAAGCTGCCCGCGGCCTCTGCGGCGCCAGTTCGATCCCCGGCTGCTCCCCGGCCACCAGAGGAGGGTCCCACATGGCGCGCAGACCTCTCCTGCCGCCCGCTGCTCCCCTCAGCAGTGTACTTCGGTCAGTCTGCTTGCTCTGCTCCCCACTCTGGCTCTGGTGAATTCTCTCACCCTCCCACGCTTCTGACTGTACCCAGTGCATGTATAAACAAACAAACAAACAAATAAAAATAAATAAATGAATAAAATACATGCCTCTTTAAAAAATAATATATATATATATAGGTTAAATTATAAAACAGAAAACTAGGGAATAATGATTATTGAGCTATGAGTACTTACCTAGGAAGAATTATTTTTAACGAAAATCTCTCTGGGCAGTGGGCAGATAGTTAAAAGAACAGTCAAATAGACAACACTGAAGGAAGTTTCTAAAGCAGAGTCCTGAGCATGCCTTAAGCCAGGACCAAGAGAGAGGGTGGTGGGAGACCGACAGGTGTTTGATGACTTAGTAACAGAACTGAAAAATAACAATTATAAATCCGGAGACTTGGGAAGTCATGGTAGAGTTCACCATGCCACCACGAGACAGACTAGGTAAAGGTGGTTTCTTGGGATTTCTGAAGCAGCACCACTAATCCCCATGGCCCCAGAAAAGCCCCATACCCTCTCTAGGCCTTGGAGAGAGACAAGAGCATTCCTTGGGATAGAGAGCCATGGACCCACTCTTCTAGTATAAAGGTTTCCCTGACGCAGTATATTTATTTCAATTGCAAGTCAGATGTAAGCATGAACACTTCAGCAGATACCAAATGAAGGGATGATAATGGCCAAAGCCATTTGGAGCTCTGCATTTCTGTGGACATGGATTTACACCTCAAGTTAGTCTCCTGACATCCAGTGCCCTTGATCCACTTCTCTGCACATGCAACATTTCTTCTGCATGGAGACTCAATTACAGGAAAAAGTGACAGGGAGGTAATATTAATTTAATGGAATAGTACTGATTACTAAAAAGAAACCCGAATTTACTGATTTTACATAGAATTGCCCAAATTAGGTTTCTCTACCATCAGATTAAACAGTAGGTTAAAAGAGGCATTAAATTCAAATATGGACAAGATAGGGGCCTCCCCTGTGGCGCAGCGGTTGAGCGCTGGGTTGTGAAGCTGCCCGCAGCCTCTGCAGCGCCGGTTCGATCCCCGGCTGCTCCCTGGCCACTGGAGGAGGGTCCCACATGGCGCACAGACCTCTCCTGCCGCCTGCTGCTCCCCTCAGCAGTGTACTTCGGTCCTTCTGCCTGCTCTGCTCCCCGCTCTGGCTCTGGTGAATTCTCTCACCCTCCCGCGCTTCCCAGTGCTTGTATAAATTAAATAAATAAATAAATAAATAAATAAATAAATAAATAAATAAATAAATCTTTAAAAAAAATATATGAACAAGGTATCTAATCTTCCTCTTTTGATAGCCACAGTCTGTGGACTTCCTAATTGTTTCTGTACAACAAAATGTTTAAAAATTAAACATAAATTAGCTGTCATGAATGTATTTGTTGTAGATAGCCTTCCCCTGCTATAAAGTCATGTCAAGTATAGAAAGCAGCTCTGAGTCTCCATGTATCCTCAAACAACACATATTCTGTATGGTTTTACTGCTTTTCCAATGTGTGATGATAATACATAATATTCTGTAAGCAATTTCCCTTGTACAGACTAACACCTGTTTTCTCTTCCTCACTTCCCAAGGTGAGATAATTGCAAACAACTTTAAGAGAGTCATACAGTGGATTTTCTAAACTGGGAAGAAGAAAAAAACCCTAAACATTTAAGTATAGAAAAATAATCAAGTAAATTATGATGGATTGTGAATTATTGTCAGTTACTAAATGTCAGGATTTCAAAGTATACTTAACAGTGAAAAAAACAGGTTACATCAATGTGAATTATTCTAGAATATTAAGTATGTGATGAGCTCTGTAAAGCCACGAACTGCTGCTTTTCACTTTGAGGACATTTATACCTTATACTTGTCTGGGTCCAGTACATTTTTCTTCATGCATACATAAAAGTCACCTCTTCATTAAAGCTTTCTCTGATTATCAGTCAGGATGAATCAAAATCTTCCTCCCTTGTTCTTCATCTACACACTAAGATTTCATTAACTTGTGACATTTTCTGTGTTCCAATCTTGCTTTCTTACTTATTTTCTTATTGCTAACCACTAGCATTGAGATAATGCACATTAGTTGTTCCATCTCTGCTTGTTGAATGCATAAAAAAGAGACAAGGCCTTGATTTTAGATAATCTACTTGCAAGTCTCTGGGTTAATTGGGGGGCTTGCATCTTAAATGAGAATCATGACTGATAAACACTAAAAATAAAAAAGAAACAAAGAAAAAGAAAAATTGATGTTGATTTCAGAATTCACACACAAATTTATTGAACATTTATAAAATGAAAGCTTTATTAAATACCATGGAAACTCTGAGCTTGAATGAAGGAGACTATCTTCCCTTCATGGCTATGTCAAGAGGTCAATTGATCAATTAGAGAATGATCACACCAACAATTTATCTTAAAACTAGACTGCTGTTGTCAGCAAGTTGTTTGATTAGCATAAAAGCTACAAGACTGCATATTTTACTTGAATTATTTTTCCTTTGTTAATTTTCTGCAAGAGAGGAAAATTAGTCAAAATGAAGAACAAATGATGAAAAGGGACAAAATATGAATCTATTATTGATACTCCAAATGTCATTTGTTCCTGTTATGAATCAGGAATTCAATTCAAATATATTTTTAATATTTCATTTAAAAACTCTAATCATAAATCTATACCTGGACTTATTTAATAAGCTAATTCTGGGACAGTCTGATTTTCAATATGTAGTGCTTTCAGCTAGTATAAACTCTCTTTGTAGTCACTGCTAGTTTAAATTCCTGCTAGTAATGGAACTCCATCATGCTTACAAAGTATTGTTCGAGTCTTTTGGTCTTTATTATGACTAGGCAGGGTTGAGATATTATGTAGATTGAGTTTATAGAATAGCTAACCAAGAAATAAGGGTTAACAACCCCTTCTCACCCAAAATCCCAATCATGCAAATTAATGATCTGCTCAATTGTAACTAACCTATAGTGTGAACCACCCACACTATAGTGTTTTCAGGAGAAATCTGAAGCACAAGAACAAATAACCTGCAACATTTAGAGCTAGAATTTATTTCTGCTTCACAGTATACCCTTCCACTTCTTTCTGCTAAATTATACTTTGAAATCACCTCTGAAGAATGAGGCCCAGCAACACCTATATTGGAATACAAGTCTAGCCTCTAGACAGATGTCCTATTGCAATTTCACTAAATGTTTTAAATTATCAGTTCTGAATTGCATTGAATTTTAGTTTCCTGCTGCCTCCATGAAAGTAATAGAATCATAGACTTGGAGCTTGTCAGTAGGAATAGTAGCACCTTCGAGGGAACATTCTATACATTTGTGAGTGCCTTTTTTGGTTGCTGTAATTACTGGGTACCTGATCAGGTGTCCTATAAAGAGTGGGACAACTGCCCAAAATGAAGACTTATGTCACATGTCATGTAGCTTGCATGATTACCTTGAAGATCAGGTTCTCAAACTTTAGCCTAAGCTAGAATTACCTAGATGGCTTGCTAAAACATAGAGTGCAGTTTCTGATTCAATGGGCATAGAATGAGGCCAGAGAATTTGAGTTTCTAACAATTTCTCAGTCAGTGCTGATGCTGCTGGTTCAGGAACCACACTTAACACTATGGCTCTAGATATATAGACTTATCGATGGGAAAAATCTGTTTAAAATTTTCTGAGGGTCTCCCCTGGTGGCACAGGTGGTTGAGCGCCGCGCTGTGAGCTAGCTGTCCGCAGCCTCTGCAGCGCTGGTTCAATCCTGGCTGACCAGCAAGGGTCCCACATCGTGCGGCAGACCTCTCCTGTCACGCTCGCTGCTCCCCTCAGCAGTGTATTTCGTCAGTCTGCCTGTTCTGTTCCCCACTGTGTCTCTAGTGAGTCCTCTCACCCTCCTGCAAATCTGGCCTGTAGCCCAGTTTTGTATAAATAAATAAATAAACCTTTTATAAAAATAAATAAATAAATAAAATTATCTGAACTGTTAACTTATAAAAATCTAAGCCACTTTTGCATGGTTTCAATATATAGCAGCTCCTCAAATGTCATTTCATTTGACATTGTGTTGTTATAACACTGATGAGATAAAAGAAATCATGGCTGAGATTGACCAAAATGATGCTATGTGAAGACTTGCTTTCTTTACAGGTCTTTTCACTTTTCATTTTAGTTCTCTCTTTTTCTTAACATATACGAAAATCTGACCAAATGACTTGTAGTCATCTGGTATCAAATAAATCCAAAATCTTTCCATAAGAAAGTATGATTTTCTGACCATTTTGATATGTCTTTCTGTGTAGCCATACCTGAACATTTGCCTATTAAAATGTACCTATTATTTTATTAGAAGTGATTTTTTTAATTCACCTTTATGTACAGTTACTTATTACCTTAAATGTTATACATATTTTACTGGTAATTCTATCTAGAACAGGTTATAGTGTACATGAATTTTACTTCAGCATAATAAAAAGGGCATTCAAAATATTTTTTTATACAAGGGAATGCTGGACCTACCTGGCATGCTGAGAACCACTAATCTAGTCTAAGTCTTTTCAACTATTTTCTTTTGTGGAAATGGGAACTCACAGTGAAAAACTTAAATATATTTACCTGTAAGCCCATGGCTATTAGAGAAAATGACTCTTCTAAACTCTGAGTATACCAATTTCAAATCCAATTATTCTACAACTAGAATAAAAATAGTATAGTTGTTTTTGTCCTTTTCCTTATCTCAACATTGAAGGCATGAAGTTGGATAAAGACAGCTATGAAATTGCTGATCATGGATTATAACAGCAACTGAATTTTCTCATGTCTTTGGGTATAATTTTTCATAAATTCCACTTACTGGTTTTCTCCATCTAAAATCTATAAATCCACAGTTTCTTGTGTGAGCTACAGAAATCGTGTTGTAGATGATCCCTTTTTCATTATAGCATACCTTTGCTCTGCCTACAAATGCTAAGAAATTGGTTGAGACAGCATTTTGAAAGGGATACATTTCCCTGGAAAAGGCAAAGAAATGGAGGCAATCATCTTCAACTGACAGGAAAGAGTGGTGAACTCAGAAAGGCTGAGAACTTAATCAATACTGAATCAGACTAAGCACAATGAAGTACGAGATTATTAGAGAACAGCCTTCAAAAGTGCAATACTTACAATCCAGGAGGAGCTTGGGCACTTTGAAAGCTTGGCTCAGCATTTATTAAGCACTCCCATTGCACACAGCATGGATTGCAGAGAGTTGGTCAGAAGTTTACTACCATAGGAAGCTATAATTGAATATGTCTTTGTATGTGACCTAGAAAATGAATCATTTTCAGCAGCTTATGTATTTTAAACTTAACACCCTAGCCTTCCACAGAATCAGTGCCACTATGATGGCTTTATTGCTGTTATTGTTGTTATAATTATTGTTTTACAGTTATCATTTTTGTTGCTTATTGTCCTATATTACTCTCAAAGCAATAGGACCATTATAAGAAAGAGCAAACAGGAGAAAGCTTTAATTATTCTAAGGAACCATGGAATTTTGTTTTCTTCTCTTTGATCATAAGAAATGTAACACATCTAGTCTCTGTTTTTAGCTTCCCTGCCAGAAAACTCAGAGCACAATTTGGAACACAACTAGAGGAAATATTTGGTCTTCACTGTAGGCATATCCTGTGGTCTTTCTCACTCCTCTAGTTCTTTAAATTGTATTATAATTTTATCACTTTATGATAGTAGTCTACCTTAAAATTTTTATTGAATAATGTCAAGGGTGGACAAATCACTTTGAATAAATAGGAGCATAATGCTTGCCCCAGGGGCAACTACTTTTGTAATAGAGACCTAGAGGCCATAGAGTGTGAACGGCTTTACTCCTGCTACCTGGTTTGTGCTTGAGCAGTGGTGCCTGGAGGCTGAGAAGCAGCGGGGGTTTCCTACCCCACTGCACTCGCATGGGTGCACGTGCCCACAGTGACCAGCACACGCCATCTCGGAAAGCAACAGGCTTGTTAGCAGTCGCTGGTGCTCTGGCAGTGGGCAGTGGCCAGCAGTGGCAGCAGACAGTAGTGGTTCACCATACCAACCACCCCAAAACGTACAGCCTCACTATGGCTAAAGCGATAAGTTCACCCCAAACCAGAGCAAGCTCTGGCCAGGAGGCAAACGCCAAGCCCCAAGGCTCCTGTCCCGGTACCACCGCATGCATGTAGAATAATGCTGTAGAGTATTCTTAAATGGAGCATTAAGAAAGGGTAGCTAGGAAAGATATATTTAACCAAATAGTTTATATCTAATGAAAAAAATTCTAAAATGAAATTACAATAGATTGCAGCACTCCAGGTAAGAGTTGTTGGCATGAAAGGTTTTTGTCATGAATATCTGGATGGGTTATGTTTGATAAGATTGAGGAAATTGTGAAAATAGGGTAGGGAAAGTAGTGATAGGTTTTATTTGGAACATACTATATAAGGTATTTTACTATATAAGGACATGCATGTAAGGTATCTAAAGCAGAGATGGAGATGTCAAGTAGTTTGTTAGATAAATAAGCCTGATTTTCAATAGGAAATAAAGAGATACATTCCGGAGTAAATGGATGCACATTTTTTAATGTTTTAAATAATGAATGTTGACACCTAGGGAGAGTGCAAAAAAATATTCAGGAGAGAGGGGTCCATACTTCTCTGTATCATCTCCTTCTTCTACCTCTTCTCTCTGACAAGCAAGGGGAAAATATAAAGAAATTTGTGTCACATCAGCTCCTAGGACTGTTTATGGGTAGATGATCAATTCTTATAACCCAGTTGTTGGTTCTGCAAATTCTGATAATTGATTCAATGGAGGATTTGCTTGATAATGGAATTGTGATCGTATAACCACCTTATGGGATTTTTTTAGTTGTTTTTGTTATGTTTTGTTTTTTTTTGTATTTACTGCTCATCTGAGCAGGGAAAATATGAAAATATATAGAATATCCTTTGTTGCTCTTTAGAGTTCTAATCCTAAAATTAGAATACATATTCTACTTTTCCCACTATTGCCACCATTGATTTTGGGCAAAATGAACAAAGAACACATAGTCAGAAAAGGCAGCAAGGGAAAGCAGTCACAATAATACAAAGGAAACAAAAAAGAAAATAGATTTACATAGGGTTCTCAATAATTGGAGTATGTTCTCCTATACTTTTCCCACAGCAGATACTGCGATACAGGTGTTAGCTGGTCCTAATTTCCCAAACGTCGTTCAGACAGTGAGATAGAGAGAGAGTGATAAACTTCAGTGAGTTTACATTGTATTTCATAGTGTATTGCACTTTATTTATTTAACTTTTAGAACAATATAGAGTTTTCTTTGTCTCCTTTTAACAGGTACAGCAATTAAGGCTAGATTGTTCTGCAACACACACAAAAAAGGGGAAGAATTGTTATAAAATTCTGTAGAATAGTCAGGTTTAAACGTTTAATAATTGGGTGCTTTGTGTGTGTAATATATGAAGGTGTAATCTGGAATAATTTTATAGAATTAAGTACTCTTTTTATATAATTAAACATATTTCTCAGTTATAACCACCCTCATTACAAACTAAAATCTGTAACTATTTGTAAGCCCAGAATATTGAAACATGCATTACTTTTAATATTTTTTAAAGCTATCAGAAAAGTTTCATTCACATCTTCAAAAAATGTTAAATGAGACTTTGCACAAATTAATTATTGAAGGGGAAAAAAAAGAACAGTTTCAGAAAATTGAGAGACAGCATAAAATCCTGTTCCATAAAGAGGTCCCTATACAATTAGATTTAGTATATCACCTGACTGTGTGGTTGAAATAGACTCTTAATAGAGATGCAAAACGGGAATCTGGACTAGTTCTGAGATAATGGCTAAGTGTTCAGTAGGGATGAATGTTAAGTACTCTGGTTTATTACATTCTGTTTATTGCATTTTGAATACCTTAAAATGACAATTTAATGTAGCTGAAATTATAAGGAGCAAATTTTCCGCCAGCGACTTTTTAGCAAAAAGCTATGAGATATGACCAGAGGATCAGAGGTTAAGTCTTGATTACATTTATGGATACAAGAATGAATTTCTAGAAATGAAGGAGCAACTCTGTTAAGAGTTTTATGTTTGTTTTTAGCTGACTTTTTCTTTCTAAGCTATGACTCACATTTAAAAGTTCCCCACTCCAGAGCAGACCCTTGAGGCAAAAAGTTTTAAAGCATAAACTTAAGAAAACATTGATTTGTTGAAACTTTTGAAGCATAAATATAACCCTTCTGTGACTTTAGCCAGGATGGGGAATCATTCGTCAATCATGAAACACCCACTCACTCAATGGAAGTTAAAAATCTTCAGCAGACTCTAAGTAAAGAAAAAAAATTTCATGTGGTGGTTTGGTATTTATTTTAAGGAAAAATAAATATAAATTATTATATTTCCAAATTTTGAAATGTAAGAACCAGAAGCATAACACCTGTATCTTTTCTCATTTCTATGGGATGATTCAACCAAAAATTTATTAGTTAGTCATTTTTAAGGGAAGTGAGAAACAGATGCAAAAGAAAAAAGAGATGCCTTAAATCAGAAGGTGAAATGCAAGAGAAAAGAATGCAAGTGACAAGATGGAGACAGAGAAAGAAAACCACACGCTCGGGCCTCCCCTGGTGGCACAGGAGGTTGAGCGCACTGCTTTGAAGCTGTCCACAGCCTCTGCAGCGCGGGTTTGATCTACACTGCCCGGCGAGGGTCCCACATGGCACAGCAGACCTCTCCTGTCTCCCACGCTGCTTCCCTCCGCAGTTTATTTCGTCTGTCTGCCTGTTCTGTTCCCCGCTCTGTCTCTGGTGTATCCTCTCACCCTCCTGTGAATCTGGCCTGTACCCCGGCTCTTGTGTAAATAAATAAATAAAAATTAAAAAAAAAAAAGAAAACCACATGCTTACTCACAGAAAAGAACATATTATTAGGACTAGGGTTTGCAGAAGACAACAGGTAAAAAAAAAAAAAAAACAGCTTTAACAACGCAGGTATTTATATCTCTCACATCAAAGTCTGAGCAGGCAGGTCAGCTCTAGCACTGGGAGCCTCATAACCATCTGCCACTTCTGTTCATTCAGTCCTCTTGCCCCGCCCACCGTAATATCCAGTGCTGTGGACATAGTCCAAGATGGCAGCTCATGTGCTCTTCTACCACCTCCGTATCTAACCATTCTTTGGGGCTAAGAAATAAAGAAAAGCATGCATTCTTCCAGTAGGCAAGCCTCCCCCAATTTGCACACTTTGTTAATCACATGATTAAATATAGAAGTAAAGATGTCTAAGAAATGTAAACACCATTTCAAGTCTAAAATTGGAATTTATTAAGAAAGAAGGAAAGAATATTTCTATGAACAATTAATACTCATTTCCGTCAAAACTCATCATTTTGTCAGGGATTACTAGAAGAAATTAGGGTTTTGTAAATTTTTAACAAACTGGTCTTTTCCAGTTCCTCTGGACAGTCAGATTTTTCTGTTTCTATGTTTAATCACTAACCAGAAACCAATCTCTTGAAATTTTTCTTCAGATGTGGAAAGGAGTCACTTGAGATTTTAAATTCCACATTGAGGCTTTTCAATTAGTCAATCAATTTGCAATGTCTGCACATATCCTTAATATTTTCTTTATTCCTCCCATAATTTACAACTGTAATTTATTAGTATGATTATCTAAACTATCTCTTTTTTCAATAAAATTATTAAATATAATAATAGGTATAATTTTTTATTCCTCTATAAAACACTATATGTAAAAAAATAATTAATGGGAAAAACCATCACTTTAGTTCCATATATACCTGTTTAGAATTAAGGAGATTAAATTATTCCTCCTATTAGGAATAACTCTAATTTGTGTTGAAGGCAAAAATACACTAAGAATAGCACTTGTGTGGTATTCACCAATATTGAAAGAAATGATCAAATTCTGATGCACAGAATGCTCCTGAGTTCCAAGGCTGGGTCATAATAGGTAACACAGCTTCTACCTAGCTCACTTTTTCCTAGAGCATGAGACTTTGGAGTCCCAAACTAGCCAGGCCACCATGTTTCTGAGGAGTTTACATAGAGACATAGCAAGATGCCCAAATATCCCAGTAATGGATGAGGGAGTGACATCGAGCCTTGACATATCTATCTCCTCTTCCAGAAATAGGTATTATCGAAGATGGGATAGTGACAAAGTTTATTGTATCCATTGATTTGGTGCCAACTTCTGAAGATTCACCTGTTTAAAAAATATTTGACCATATTTGAATGATTTAAATCTGGAAAATTTAACATAAGCGTTCAAAAACTGATTATTTGGAAGTCACAGGTGATACATTTATTTTTCTTCAAAAAATAAAACTAAGTATTTTATTGAATGAATAAAAACTTCTTGAGGCTTTGGGATTTTTACTTATAGCAAAGCCTTACTCTCTTTTGGAAGGAAAAGAAACTTGACATTTAGATATGTACATGCAATGGATGTAATGTCCTTTCAAAGTCCTTTCATGGCTATTTAAACTCCACAGAACTTCTCTATAGGATTAAAGAAAGATTTTATTTTTATTCTAAAGATGAAGAAACTGAGGTTCAGAGAGACTGAGTGGGTTTCTGTCAAACCACCACTTCCTCGACTACCAACCCAACTGGGTTATGTCTCTTTCATGAGTATTTATAACACCATGTTCCTTTCCTTAATAGTGCTTATAACAATTATAACACACATTTCTCTCTTTTTGTTTCTGCTCACCTTTTGGGAGTTCATTAAGCTGCTCTCCAGCTTAGTCTAGTTTAAGTATTTGGTGATTTTTTATGGGTGAATTAATGAAGCTACACTTTCTAATAGTGCTAAAATAGTATTCAAAAAGCACAAACCATTGATGTGAATCTGGATTTCCACATCTCCTAACGCATCAATTTTTAAAAGGACTTTAACTCAGAGTATTTATGGCAAAAAAATCATACAATCTAACATGATCTTTTAAAGATTCTCCTTCTGAACTATAATTCAGCTTTTAACTCAGTCACCAGTAGAAATCAGATAATCACTAACAGATCATAAAAATGGAGGTTTGTTTCAAAGAAAATTTTTTCAATGATTTAATTATTTATGCATTTTTAAACACATGTTTAGTACCTCCTGTATATTTGAAACCACAGTTAGGTGCTGTAGGAAATAAAAAATTAAATATTATGTATAAACCTTGTCTCAGGAACCTTAGCCTCTATTTTAAGAGACTAGAAAAATCATGTATTTCTTGAAATGAAAGATGATAACAAATGATTAACTTCTAAAAGTATTGTTCAGAGAATTAGACCTTTTAGGTGTTCATTGAAGACTGATGCTTTTACATGTAGTTTCATGTAAAAGACAAAAAAAAAAAAGAATAAATCAGAGACTGACTATGGAAACTGCCAAGTTATGTGTGGGACAACTAATGGCAACAGAGTTGAGGGGGGAGGCAATGAAGTGACAATGATGGAGAGGTGGGCAAAGGCAGAATCATGATGACCTTTATGTTCTTTTGTTCCTGAAATCTAGTAGAAGCCATGGCACAAATTTCCTGTTAGCAAATCACTATGAAGATAGCATAGATGACATAATTAACGTTTGGGTGCCAATAGCTCATAGAAGGCAAGGTGATATCTATCTTTAAGCATAGTCATACCTTCCACAGCTAGATGCTCACCCTAAGAATACACAGGAAATATCCCCATTAACAAAAGAGAGTATTTATTGGCTGCTCCCTCCTCAAACTTGTTCTGGGGTATAAGCTCACTGAGTGAAATGGTACAGCAAATGTTCACACTATATGAAATCATTTTTCTATATCTTTTTAGTCACTCTTTTTTTTTTTGGAGAGAGTGAAAGCTGCTGAGTATGAAGTATTAATGCAAATTATATAGCAGATGTATTATGTGACCCCACTGATAAACATGACCCACTTTCTGCTTCTTGTTAAATTTGATAGTGTATTTCAAGCTTCGCATAAAGCAAACAATAAATGTTAGCTAGGGCCTCCCTGGTGGTTCAAGGGGTTAAGACACAACCTATGAAGCTATCAACAGCCACTGCAGTACGAGTTGGATCCCCAGCCAGGGAGAAGACCCACATGGCACAGCAGGGCTCTCCTGACTCACCCGCTGCTCCCCTCAGCAATGTATTTCAGTCAGTCTGCCTGTTCTGTTCCCCACTCTGTCTCTGGTGAATCTTCTCACCCTCCACACCTCTGGCCTATTCTCCAGTTATTGTATGCATAAATAAATAAATCTTAAAAAAAAAAAGGTAGCTAATAGTATTAGTAGGAGTGTTAGTATGAATGTTGATATTCAAGAGTTTTATGTTACAGCCAAGTGGAGAGGACATGCAAATATGAAGATAAATGGTGATAAATTCTAAATAAGGTGTTTAGCGCAGAGAGAGATCACCATCAGATGCATCCTCAATGATTACATTTGAAATGTTGTGCATAAAAATGCATGAGATTACATGAAGATCGCTAGCAGCTGTGAACCACACAGTTTAGATAAGACACAGGACAAAATTGAAAATAATATGTAGACAATTTCCACAAAAATAATAAATAAGAAATTCAAAGCTTACATGCATATCCTTCACAGTTTTAAGAAATGTTTATTTTTGTTATCTCATTTAATCCTCATGGAACTTAACTGATGGAAGGGCAGATATTTTTATCCTAGTTTTACTATGAAGAAATTATCTCTTGAGACTTTGTGATTTGCCCACTCCTGTTCTGCTCAGTGAAATAAGAGATGCATAATGACTCTCTGACTCTAAATCCAGCACCTTATCCATTGTATACTTCTTGTTTTTGCCTGCAATAATAATTCAAACAGAACAAAATGTGCTGTGATAGTAAATGCCAATCTTAGTATATTGCTTGAAGTACTCTGTTATGTTGACAAAGTCCATTTAAAAAGAATGAGAAAATCTTTAAAAGTTGTGCAACCATCAATACTGTTATTCCATTAACTAGACATGCTGGTAATCTCTTAATTCAAATATTTGTAAGCAGAAAAGAGATGCTCATTTTTATTCACAATGTCTTTTCTATCCCATCTGGCGCAAGCAATTTCCTTTTGTGTGTCTTTAAACTACGTTATAAAGAAATTAATTTTACCCTGAGGGCTTTCACTATGAATCTCACAACTTTCAGTCTGGTTATTTCTCAATTTCATCATCAGTAACAAATTGTTCTTGGGGGGAATTGCTCTTGTCAGTTTTTCTAGTTTAGTCCATCAGATGTTTCATTAGGTCTTGCCACTAACAAATGCTTTTGTTTTCTTTCCAAAGTTGTTGGCAGCTATTATAATTACTATTTTATCAGAAGAAGGCAGTTTACTTTAGTGTATATTTATTAATTGGAATATTAGCTTTTCAAATTAGTTTATAATGAGGATGATTGTGTTCACTGTCATTTAGACAAGTGGTAAATAGAAAAGACTCACTTCAACTAAATGTATGTAATTAATAATTAAAATATAAACATGTGTATTATCATTTTTAACTACACTTGCATAATTTTCTCTATGATTTTAATAGGTGACTAGAAAAAGCTGCTCTTGGAGAACCTAAGATGCCCAAGGGTCAGTGTTCTTTGGGCAATAAAGACAAATGAATAGAAAAATGCATGACTTTTTTTCTTTCTTGATTTGTTGCTCTTAAGTTGGACTCCAGCTTATAATGAGGAATATGAAGGGGGGGAGAGGCATAACTCCTGGCTTTGAAGGTGTCAGACTAAAAATGTCACAATATCAACAACTACCACGTATTCAACATTTTCTGCATAATGGGCAGGACTCCAGGTTTTTCATAAGTTACATAAATATTTTCTTTTTAAAAAAGATTTATTTATTTATGCATATAAGAACTGGGGTACAGGCCAGAGGTGCAGGGGGTAAGAGGATTCACCAGAGTGGGTAGCTCCCTGGCCAGCCAGGGATCGAACTAGTATTGCAGAGGCTGCGGATAGCTTCATAGTGTTGCGTCTTAACCTCTTGTGCCACCAGGGAGGCCCTACATAAATATTTTCTCATACAAATCTCACATCAACCATAAAAGGTTATACATTGTAAGGAATATGAGCTTTGCAGAACTTGCCAAAAGTTATAGAGCTAGGAAGTAGCTGCAGATTTGGGATGTAAATGTCAGTCTCTCTCTCTCTCTCTCTCTCTCTCTCCCCCCCTCCACTCACACACACACACCCTTCTCTCACACCTTAAGAGCCAGACAAGTGGCCACAGCTTCCAGAGGTCATCATGCACTGAATCTAAAGCCACGAATACTCAAATCCCCATTATGATATCACATCCCATCTTTAGTTCAGATAAATAGATCATTTTGACTCCTAATTCTGTGCCAGACACTGAATCAGAAGATAGAAATAAGTGGAAAATTAAGACATGAGGTCTACCTGGAAAAGAATTGGGTTCTTTAGTAGATCATTGAGATACTGAATTAACCAAATCTAGGGTAGGTACCCTGCATCCAGGGTATGAGATAATAAATTTTCCTTATTGTTCAAAATTGTTCAAATGAGGTAAGGCACAATTTTCAGTTTCTTAATGCTGAAAGCATTCCTATTTGATGCAAGGTAAATACAAATTTATCTTTCTCTCTCTTTCTCTCTTTCTCTCTCTCTGTGTCTCACACACACACGTTTATTTATCTTACGGTCTACCTGCCCCTCCTCATCTCCAGTCAGTTTCAATACATTTCACTTCTGTGCCAAACCTCAAGACTTAATCTCTTTTCAAAAATATTCTTTGATTTTCCATGACCCTATCTTAGTACTGGCTGCCCCTCATCTCAGAAATGCCTCATGGTAAAATCCTTAGGAGTCACTCACCACAGATATTAATTCCCCGTGAAGATTTCTTGATTCCTGAAATAGCTCTTATCCTTCTCTTTTGAAGCCATGTTGCAATGAATTCATACCTCTCTCATGACACAGATTTCACCCCCATCCTAGAATATTATGTACAATTCTAAATCTTCCTCCAACATTTACTGTTCTCTGAATGTTTTAAGTACCTGACATGAGGTTTTTGCATAGGCAACATGTATTAAAGTTCTGAAAATACTTTTATAGTTATTAGTGAGTTATTTAATATTTTCTTACAGTTTTCAAGGCACCAATCCTAGAATAATCGTATACTCAAATCACTATTTTAAAATAAAAAATAGGGGACAAAAAGTATCTAAGGCTTAACACATTTTGCGGGGCACAAACACATGACAATATAATGCAGTGCTTCTTTCACATATATCTTCCCTAGGCAATCAGTTGACCAAAGTGATTATTTTCTTAGCAGTGTACTTACACAACATACATCAGATACTTTAAAGAGATAAATGGAATATTGCCATATGTGATGTCAAAATCTCTACTGAATTAAAAGAATAGGAGAAATATAGAAATGTATCAGTTTATGGTAATACTTCTTATTCATATGAAATGTCTCTGGCTTAGCATATTAAAATTGCAGACAGATTTGAAATTTTACTATTCCTGTTCTAGTTTCTTTAAAAAAAATGAATTTAGCAAAAAAGAGAAAGGCCAGAGGCAGGAAAAGAGCTGCATCAATTGAGTACCTACTATAAGCCAAACACAACGTTAAGAGCTTTGTGTATATTTTCTTATTTTAGCCTCAGAACAACCCCACAAGGTAGGTATTTTTATTTCCAGTTTACTAATGAGAACTCTGAATCATAGAATAGTATCCACAACTACAAATATTAAATAATAGAACCAGAATTTGAACCCAGAAATTTGATTAACTAAACCCTGGTCATTGTCACCAAATATAGGTAGCTTAATAATTTGGATTAGGGCCTCCCCGGTGGCGCAGCGGTTCAGCACTGGGTTGCGAAGCTGCCCGCAGCCTCTGCAGCACTGGTTCGATCCCCGGCTGCCGGGCGAGGGTCCCACATGGCGTGCAGACCTCTCCTGCCACCTGCTGCTCCCCTCAGCAGTGTATTTCGTCAGTCTGCCTGTTCTGTTCCCTGCTCTGGTGAATTCTTTCACCCCCCCACGTTTCTGACTGTACCTAGGCTTGTATAAATAAATAAATCTTAAAAATAATAATAATAATTTGGATTAAAGGTCAAAAGACTTGTTTGGGTAAGACAGAGTTTTTTTGACATCTAGTAAAGAACATACAAGTTAGTAGAAAGGATAAATTCCCATAAATAAAAATCAAGTCCAGTAAGACCATAAGGAGCTCAGAATTGAAATGCTGAAGTGTCTGAATTTAGATTTCCCTAAAGCTTTTGGTTGTAAATATACTATTCACAAACAGTATAGAAAGCACACGTGGAAAAGGCAAAGAGTGAGACTGGAAGAGCAAAACACCGTAAATGGTGCATTAATAAACAAATACTATGAGCACTGATACTTTGTTCCATTGGGGGTCTGAGGAATTGTGTAGAATTCATTTCAAAATAATTCCAGCAGGAGCTGGGGAAGCCTAGTACTACCATTTCTCCTTGGTAGATGATAACACACAAGGCATAGAGGAGTTAATTCCCCAGCATTTCTGCTCCCTTGCACTGTAAGCACTGGTACTAGTGACAGTCCCAAGCAGAGGAACAGATATGAAAGCATTGGAAGTGGGGCTCTGTGGGAATGCCCATGGACAGGCACAGGACCCATCCACAATTCAAAAGGGAGATGGGGTGAGCACAACAAAGCCAGATGCATAGGGGGGTGGGTGTGTAAAGGGAAGAATATTTTAGGAATATTAAGGAAATCAGTGTAGGCTTCACAGAGGAGCTGATATTTGAACAGACATTGAAGGATGGATAGAATGAAACTCAGCTAGGCAAGTCAAGAAGGGGGAAAGGGAAGCAAGATTTTAAGTTGAGTTTTATTTAATTTCAGTCTATCCTGACCACTAATTTACAACTACTACCCATCCTTCCCACAAATCTGACTCCCCCTTACCATATAATTTATCTATTTGCTATATTTGTTTATTATCCATACTAATCAACCTTCAATAGCATATAAGTTCTAGAGGACTGAAATGTTTATCACTAGTGGATCTTGATTGCCTGTAATAATAGCCAGCACTTCAGAATTGTTTAATAAATATCTGTTGAATGAAATAATGAATCTGATTGTTCAGCTCCAGTTACTACATAGCTATGTCTAAGTATAAGGTAGAGAATCTGAAAAGACAAGGAAGCATGAGAAAAGAATTAATAAATTCAGTGAGGGACCCACTGGAATTTGAGGTACCGACAAGATATTCCAGGCCTGCTTTTGTACCTGAGGAAAGAACAAGAGCAGGAATTATGCTTGGTGAGTACTCTGTGTCTCTGCTGTTTAACTTGGTATTCAACATCATACCTTTGGTACATTTTCCAGGACTTTTTTCCTCAGGAAATCATCTATATTTATAGAATTAATATACTCTGGCAGGCACAATAATCTCACATTTTTCTGGCATCATCTATCCTCAAGGGCCTCTAGGCTTTTGTGTTGAAAAGTTATTTCTCTTATAGTTTTGCATTTACTTCTTTAAACTGAGAGCATTTGTCACAGGAGCTGATTCTGCTTGGCAGTTCCCACTCACTCAGTGATGCTGTTAACTTCTGCAGTAAACTCAGAAATCACTTTCCCTGGGACCCACACTCTGAAATATGTCACAAGATTCTCCTGTGACTACGGAGACTAGCTAGAACTCTGAGATACAAAGTCCTGAGTGGACACTCTCTATTGATCTGTCCTAGGTAGTCTGAGAAGTGAGGTTATCCCCTAGCTAGTCCTGCACTATGATAGTGCTTGGATGATCAGACAGACAGACATAAAGGTTCATGTGGGCCTCCCTGATAGCCTAGGGGGTAAGTCTCAGCACTATCACCATGGCTTCAGTTCTATTCCCTGCCAGGGAGCTGACTCACATATGGCACAGCAGACCTCTCCTCTCAGTCCGGCTGCTCCCCTCAGCAGTGTATTTCAGTGGACCTGCCTGTTCTACTCCCCACTCTGTCTCTGGTGAATCCTCTCACCTGCTACACTTCTGGCCTTCACCCCAGTTCTTCTACGCAAAAAAAGTTTCATGTGATAACCAAAGTCTGTTTCTGACATTTGAGTTTATGCCTGATTTCCCCCAAAAACTGAAATTCACTTATATAGAATACTGTAATTTGGAAATTTTCCTAATTTTGTTGAAGTTTACAGTTGTGCTAATGATAAACAAAGGGTTATGCAAATTAATAGAGAAAAAGCATTGTTAACAGAATGCTTCAAGTTGCTAACAATTTAAACATCTACATACCTCAAATGATAGTCTAATTATAATTGTTTTTATTTATTCATTGAACCTATTTCTCCAAAGCATTTTCGTAAACTCTATTTTCATATTCTATCTCTTACTTTCTATGAAAATAAAAACAAGAGGATTTTTTAACATTCAATAATTTAGATGTGTCACTAATTAGGGTTCCACCTGGTTAATGAGGTTTGCCAGCCTTGTATTCCCCAGTCATATAGCAAGGCTATCTAATTAAAATATCAAAAATCCAATGGTAAATCTCAATATCAAGAAATTGCAGGTTTACAGAGTTGTTTTGAAAGGAAAAATAAGTGGTTGGGGGAGTCATAGCCTTGCAACACAGTCCTTTTAAAGGAATCCTGTGCCTTTTGATGGTGGAGGAGCAAACACAAACATTACCATCCTTAGATGACTTTCTCCAAATGTCTCCTACTCTGACCACCCATATTTCCACTGGTTACTGCACACTGCAAAGTCTAATGCCTTTTATCCTAATAAGTACAAGAGCTCTTACTGAACACTGTGTGGCTCTATCCCCCTATCCAATTATGATTCCACCTGTAGTCCTCCCCGTGGATTCAGTCAGCATTCCTCCATATTTATCTGATTCACTTGAAATTATGCAAAGAACTTGAAAAACATGCCTTTCATCCTAGTGATCAGCGTGATGCTTTTAGTTTTGGTGTTTAAACAATGCTGTAACTGTGGATAAAATTACCCTTTGGTTAGTAGATTCAGTGAGTGAGTTTTTCAACTAAGAATAGTTATCCATCCCAGTTTTCCTTCACTCACATTTTTTTAAATTCTATGAAGAAAATTGTTGCAAATTGAAGACAAATGAGAAATAGAATTCATTTCTATTTAATTCATTATCTCATTATGAGGACAATTATTGTTCAGTATGTAGGTAAAATTAGAGGAGTGAAGGTAAGTCAGTCTTACACAGGGTTTACCAATTATATCCATACCAAATTTAGCTCCAGCATCTACTAAACAATTGAGCAAGGCAATTCAGCTGTTTATACTTGACATAAGCTCTCTTCTATGTTGTTAAACCCAACACTGAGATCCCCACACTGGCCCAGAGGCGCCCTGTTTCTGTTTCTTCAGAAATAATATTTCTTGTCTCCTATAAGGAGTAGAGAGGAAAGTTAGGTACCTGGAACTTTCAAGTTGACAAACTGGAGCAAAAATTATTCTTCATATACATTTCAAACCACCCTTTCATTTTCATTTACCCTACCTACTTTATCCCTCCCAATATTTTTGTGGCAACTGATGCCACATCTTTCAGGATGCTATCATCATGCTACTCAGAGTATCTCTCTCTGCAAGCTTAGGTTTGTTAAAGCTTAGATTTGTTAAATGAGTTCCTATTCACCACCTATTTCCATATTCATGTTTTAGCTTAGCTTTACAGACTTAATTTTAGCTTTAATATTTAGAGTATGTATTTTGTGTCTTTTTGTTCTAATTCTTTGTAGGTGATTTTCCCCAAAGAAAGGGAATTAACACCTGAAGTTGAGTGTTCTTTATTAAGAACTCCTGAAGTTAATTTAAAAAGGAATGAGAAGAATGGCAGTCCAGGAAGAGGAAGCCATCTGCTTTCTAATAACTACTATAAAGTGTATGTGTGACAGCCAGAATAATGTCCCCAGCCCCAAAGATGTCCATATCTTAATCCCCAGAATCTGGAAATATGACAAATTGCATGGCAAAGGGGACTTTGCAGATACAATTAAGTTAAGGACAGGTGAGAAGTTATCCTGGATTATCCAAGTGGGTCCAGTGTAATCACAAGGGGCCTTAAAAGGGAAAGAGAGAGGGAGGAGAGGAAGGTCAGAAAAAAATGATGAAAAGCAAAGGTCAAGAGAGAAGAAAGATTTAAAGAAACCATAGCACCAGCTTTGAAGATGGAGTGAGCCACATATTAAGGAATGCAGATGACCTCTAGTAGCTAGAAAAGTCAAGGAAACGTATTTCCCCTAGAGCTTCCAGAAGGTATGTACCCTATCCTGTCAAGCCACTTGGAATTCTGAGCTCCAGCATTGTAAAAAAACAAATGTGTATTATTTTGAGTTACTAAACATGTAGTAATTTTCATGGCAGCAACAGGAAATCAATATTATATTGTTATATTACTCACTATATGTGTATTGTATGTATAAATATATACTTATATGTTTAATACATAAAATGAGTATATAGTCAGAAAACAATGAAGGGTCTGGCATATCAAGCTAGGAAACTTAAATTTTATCCTGAATGACAATAATGACCACTAAGCTATTGTAAGTAGAGGGATTGCACAATTAGTTTCACACTTTATTTTTAATCCAACAACAATTTTGGATGGAGAATAAATTGGAAGGATCAAAACCAGAAACAAATAAGTTAATCTGGAGACTGTTTCCATAATCCAATCAATAAATGTTATATTCATTGACTAAAACAGTCAATGGGAATGGTGAAAGAGTAATAAACTGAAAATATAGTAACAAGGTAGAAGGACTGAATAAATATGAAATACTAAATAAAAAGAGGGACTCTAAATGCATTATATTCTGTGATTGGAAGGATACATTTTTCCTTAAAAATAAAGAATTTAAAGGGAGGGTTGGATTTGGTAAAGATAGGAGCTCTATTTTAGATATTCTTTTTTAATGTTCTTATAGTATTTATAAGTAAAGTGATATTTGGCAACATTTGGATTCATGGAAAATAGATTAGGTATTTCAAACCCTAGAGATACAAAACAAGTGATAATAATAATGAAATATATGAAGAATAATTTAGGTAAAGTTCCACAACTTTTAAATTCATTTATACCCATGATTTTAACGAATATTTATAAACTGATTCCAGTTCTATATCTCCAGCTCTAGTTCTGCTCTATTGAAGCTGAAATAGCTCCACTATTTTCTGGACAACACTACCTTGGCATTTAGAGGCATATTAAATCTCATATTTTATCTACTCTGAATCATAGGAACTCTCTCTTACTTATTGGCTTCCAAGTCAGAAACTTCATGTCATCTCAAACAAAATCTGCATCTTCCCTCATACCAAATCCATCATGAATTTCTGTCAATTTTACTTCTCTGCAATCTATTTCATCCACTTCTCCCCACTGCTATTTCTTTGGTTCACACTCATATATCAACTTTTCACTCCTAATAAATTTTCTCTCCTCCAACTCACCCACTACATTGATACAGAAGAGACATAATAACATAGTGGCTCCAACATGGTTTTTAGCATCAAGTCCCCTAGAACATATTGAGGCAGGAGCCACCTAACTTTTTCTCCTTTTATCAAGGGGGCAAGTTCCTTTGCAGGAGCCCAATCACTCTAAACCTTACCACCTTACCAGCCAGAACCAGATCACATACTCATTTTCTCACCATCTACTAACACCATCTACAAAACTACCAAATAAAGTTGATCTTCATTAAATGAAGAGTGGGTAAAGACCTGGGTTAGTAGACAAACAAGATCTGCTACATCCAGAAATCAAGAAATGGGAAGATAGTAACTTTCCTCCAGATTTAAAAAGATAATTAGAAAGAGAAGGAAATGCTTAAACAGTGACATGCAACTAAATTTTGTGGAAAGCCTTTTCAATACTCTCTGAAAGAGGTTTTTATATTGCTGAAAAATATGTATACTGAATTCTCAATAATTATATGTGCATAAAAATGTAAAGGAATGGATCAAGATAGTAATACATATTTTGTCAAATATGGGAAAACACATTAGTACACACAAAGGTTGGATCTAAGTTTGTGAAACTAGACACTACAATTAATATCATGGCATACATCCAAAGGTCAGTCATGGTACATACAAATAATTACATCTTCTCCATATGACTCATTTTGTGTTCATTTTAGAATTCATGGTACATACAAATAATTACATCTTCTCCATATGACTCATTTTGTGTTCATTTTAGAAGCATAACCTAACTCATTCTGATTTGTGTTTGTATATATTGCTACCATCTGCCCATTTAATGGCAATATAGCAATTATAAAAAAGTGGCCAGTAGCATCCAAATAAAGAAAAATGGAGCCAGATGAAAAGGATAGAGAATATCACAGTATTTTAAAAATGTAAGTTTCAAAATGTATCATCCCTATGGCACATTCTGAATATTAAGAGTCTCTGTATTATCTTTTATTTGGCCCAAAGCTGGAATTCAATTCTTGTTTCTCAGCAATATGTTATCTTGTTAATTATTTTCCTTTCATGTAAGGCATTGAACATACTCAATGTCTTTGCACACAGATTGTAAAATAACTATTAATATCAACAAATTTCTTAAGTTTCTTAGTGCAAGTTAACAGTACTATCCACCAAATATCTATTATCCTCAATCCTTCTTCTTTATGTACATTTCTCTTTGACCTGTCTGTTCTAGAATTTACCCTGATAATGAGCTCTTGAATGCTGACTTTCATATGACACAAGGTCATAATTTGGAAGATTTCAATCAATATAACTGAAAATGTAATCCTAAACACACCTCATCAATACAGCTGTCTTTAGTCTCTGGGGGATGAATAGTGACAAGTGAGGCTGGTTTTTTTACTTGTTTAGCTGCTGTGGAAACAGAGTGGGTATTTTTAATGGAACTTTGAAGTGGATAGTAGGCATGCAGTGAGCATTCTGAGGTTTGATAATGAGCTCCATGTGTGGATGCAGGACTGTATTTTCACTGTTTCTGCACAAGAAAGTATTTGCAATTTATAAAAGAATCAGAAGTCTATTTACATGGCCACTGGGATGTGTGCTAAATTTCCTTATGCATTTAAATATCCCTATTTTCACACCCACTACAACCATTATTTAGTTTGCAGATTCATTAAACTGTGTAATGTGTTCTTATTAACTGCCAAAGAAATCATGTCAAATTAGGTGTGGATTTTTATTACCTTAAAAAAATAGCACATAATAATGCAACATATTCAAAAACTGTTTGACTCACAAAATGGGTATGAGAAGAAAAATCTTTGGATAAAAATCTTTCATCCAAGTCTTTAAATTAGTG
Organism: Talpa occidentalis; assembly: GCF_014898055.3. Classification (NCBI taxonomy): domain Eukaryota; kingdom Metazoa; phylum Chordata; class Mammalia; order Eulipotyphla; family Talpidae; genus Talpa; species Talpa occidentalis. Next base: position 57,529,270 of record NW_023605083.1, read on the forward strand.
TACTTAATGTTAATGTACTCCAATTACAGGAAAGCACTAGTTGTGATTTTAGCACTGGTTTGACAAAACCAGATCTGGATTCTCTAATTGCTGAAATGTGACAGAGCACATAAATGACTTCAACCAGAATTGAGGAGTCATGGCATACTGACAAAGAAGCACAGACTCTTGCTCTTGCAAATCTCAATATAGTTAGTGCAAAACAAAAAACAAGCAAGGTAAAAGTAAAAACTATGGTTGAGTAATCTGCCAGTTAAATCCAGCACACTCACCCATTCATGGATTCACTTTCTGATATTTCAGTTACATGCAGTCAGCCACAGTTCAAAAATACTAGGTACAATAAACTAGTCTATATAAATTTTTTTCCTGAATTCTATTAGCTGTTCTAGCAAATTACTGAACTCTAGGTAGGGGTCATGGGAACTCCTGATATACAGGCAGTTGGTCAGAAGTATAGGTGACAACCTAGGATTTGATCATTGGCTTCTGAAGGGGGACCTATATTGAAGGACTGAATCCTTAACCTGGATTTGTACTTACTCCAGATAGTTTGTGTTTTAGCTGAATTGTAGGACACCCAGTTAGTGTTTGTACAGTTGTGCAGTTGGAGAATTGCACAGTTGGTGAGGAAATATTCCTTCCCAAATTTGATGTATGAAGTATTCTGCAAGCATAGAAAAGCAAAGTCAATTCAGTGGGAAAAGTAGTAAAATATGAAGAGTCTGCTTAATTCTTTTTAAATATGGTAGTGAGAAAGACAAGTTAAACAAAGAATAGAATGAAAGATCTAATATATGACTAACCAGAGTTGTGCAAGGGAGATTAGAAAGAATGGTGAGATAAATATTAAGTTTTACTAATAAAAGAAAGATTCTATAAATATAGAAAGTCTTGTGTCTATTAAGCAGGATAAGTCAAGAAATCCACTTTGTATTGAATCTATAGGAATTGAAATTTTATAAAGTTTAAAGCAGCTGGAAAGAAAAATCAGGTCCCCTATAAGGGAAAGATTATTGTGACATAAGACTTCTTAATAGTGACAATGTAACTCAGGATAGCAGGACAGCCCTCAACCTACCTAGTTGACACAAATGTCATTAATTAGTTTATGAAACAGCCACAAAGCTTCAAATCTCAGTAATTCATAAGGCAAAATTTCCTTTCTTCCCTACACTTTATCTGGGTGTTACTTGACTGCTGATTTGTGCTAACTTTGGTTCCTGTGCCGTCAACTACATGGGATTCAGTCTATAGGAGAGAGTCCCTACTGGGAAAAGGCATCTCTCATAAAAGAAAGCAAGCAATGCAGAACAATGCAGTTGTCCCTAAGCTTCTGCTAAGCCTGGCACAAATCACTTAGTTCACATTCTATTAACCAAAGTAGGTCTTTTGGACAAGATGGATATACGCAGCATAGGGAAGTATGCTCCTCCCACAGGGAAACATAGCAAATCTGTGGTAGCGGGAGAGACCTATAATACTCTTTCAGGGAGGGGGGCCAAATAATTAGAAATAAGAATACAGTGTATCACAGTTTAGTGCTATGTACCAAGAAAGTTCCTATCTTAGACCATAGTAAGGTAAAACATTTTCAGTTAATGGTCCTCCCCTGATGGCGCAGGCAGTTGAGCCCCACGCTGTGAAGTTGTCCGCAGCCTCTGCAGTGCTGGTTTGATCCCGGCAGGCCAGTGAGAATCCCACATGGCTCAGCAGACCTCTCCTGTCTCGCCCACTGCTCCCCTCAGCAGTGTATTTCAGTCAGTCTGCCTGTTCTGTTCCCCACTCTGTCTCTGGTGAATCCTCTCACCCTCCTGCGCATCTGGCCTGTACCCCGGTTCTTATGTAAGTGAATAAATAAATCTTTAAAAAAAAATTCTCAGTTAAATAAAATCAGAGATTTTACCACCCACAAATCTTCCCAAAAAATATTTGAGGGAGGGCCTCCCTGGTGGTGCAAGGGGTTAAATCTCAGCACTATGAAACTATCAGCAGCCACTGCAGCACCAGCTCCAGGAAGCTGAACCACATGGTGCAGCAGACCTCTCCTGTCTCCCCCGCTGCTCCCCTCAGCAGTGTGTTTCAGTCAGTCTGCCTGTTCTGCTCCCCACTCTGTCTCTGGTGAATCCCCCTGCCCCCTGGCACCTCTGGCCTACAACCCAGTTCTTGTATAAAGAAATAAAATAAATCTTTCAGAAAAGGTATTTGAGGGATATACATGAAAAAGACAGGGAAATAATCTTAGAAAGATCAAAAATGTAAGAAAGAATGAACAAAAACTAAACAACAGAGGGCCTCCCTGGTGGCGCAGCGGTTGAGCGCTGGGTTGCGAAACTACCCGCAGCCTGTGCAGCGCCGGTTCGATCCCCGGCTGCTCCCCGGCCACCAGAGGAGGGTCCCACATGGTGCGCAGACCTCTCCTGCCGCCCGCTGCTCCCCTCAGCAGTGTACTTGGGTCCTTCTGCCTGCTCTGCTCCCCACTCTGGCTCTGGTGAATTCTCTCACCCTCCTGCGCTTCTGACTGTACCCAGTGCATGTATAAACAAAACAAACAAACAAATAAATAAATAAATAAACATGCCTCTATAAAAATTAAAAAAAAAAAAAAAAACTAAACAACAGAATGTGTGTGTGAGAAAGAGTATGAGAGAGAGAGAGAGGGGATATCCTGAAATTCCCAGACTATGCTTTGTGAATGATTATCCTTTTTTTCTTCCTTCCATATACCCCTCTGATCCTCAGCTTCACTGGCTAACTCCTAGTTTATAAAATTTTGAGAATTCTAGTTAGGTATCCTGTGGAAAGCCTTTCAAAATCAAGCAGTATTCACAGTCTGGGGTCGGTGGTTCTATGCATTAAGTGCTTCACTAGTACAATGCTTGTCTTTTTCAGCTCAGACTAAGAAAAACAAACAAACCAAAAAAAAAAAAAAAAAACCAAAAACGGTTGGTTTAGATAACAGAAATTTGTTTCTTACAGTTTTGGAGACTTGAAGTCCATGAGGGGGTGCCAACATGGCCAGGGTTTTGGAGACAGCCATCTTTCTGGTTTGTGTGTGGCAGTTTTCTTGCTTGCTGCATCTCACATGACCAAGAGCTCTGGTCTTTTCATTATAAGAGTAACAGTTCCATATTGGGGGGTGGGGGAGAGGGAGGAGGGGGTGGGGTTCCAGTCCTATCACCTATAACAAACACAGTTACCTCCCAAAGGTTCCACCTTCAAATACCATCACTTTGAGTGTTAGAAATTCAATATATTAATTCAGGAGCATAAAAATTTAGTCTATAGCATTCCATCCCTTGCCCCTCCACCCCAGATTTATCTCCTTACATGCAAAATACATTAGTTCCAGCACAACAATTCTGAAAGTCTTAATTTAGACTTCAATTCTGAAATCCAAAGTTTCAGCTCAATATCTAATTCAAATATGGGTGAGACAAGGTATAATTTATCCTGAGGCACAATTACACAAATGCCCTCCTTTACTCATTTTACCCTGCCACAAACACCTTCCCCTCTGCTAATCATCATTTTGTTCTTAATATCTAAGAGTTTGTTTTAGTTTGGTTTGGTTTGCTTGACTTCCACATGTGACTGACGTCACCTGGTATTTGTCTTTCTATATCTGACTTTTTCCACTTAACCAAATTCCCATTAGGTCCACCCATGTTGTTGCAAATGGCAAGTTTTCATCTTTTTTATTATTCATGATTCTAATTAAGTCATTAGATGCTTTTCTTTTTTAGTAGGTGGAGCTACAACTTGTTTTTGGTTCCTGCTTGCTGCTGCTCTCATTGTTGCCCTGACTGAGCACCATTGCCAGTGTCCTGGGGCTTGTGGGCATTGCCACTGCTGCAGAGGGCCAGGGTCAGAGGAACACAGGGAGAGCAGTAGCAGCCCCGTCACTGCCTGTCTTCCTGGCTTCTGGACCTGTGTCTTGGCTATTGGCTTTTTAGGTGGGGTGGGGGGTGACAGGTATTAAGGTAGTGGAAGGGGAGGGAAGGAAAATAACAGTTGTGTGCATTACTTTTGTCACCCTCCTCACCAGGGTCTCAGCCTGTGTGGTGTACCTCACCTCTGCTGCCTTGGGATTCACTTGAGCAAAGGGAATCAGCATCTATGCCATTCTGCCCTCCCCTGCTGTGGCCACAAATGGGCTGGTAACCCATCCATCACTACTCTCCTGACTGCACCATCTAGCACAGTCTTTATAGTCCCAAAATAAATATTTATTGAATGGCAGGAATTAATAAACAGGATGGTAAAATATAATTTTTTTCATAATAGTATGCTTTCAAAATTTATTAAAACCCCTCTAAGGAGCAGCAAATACAATTTTATTTTTTATATTTTCCAGTGACTTCAGTTCTTTTCCCTAATTTGTACTTTGTTATAAATTTTCCTGAGTAACAAAGAGAAATTTATAGATATCATTGAAGCTCAAAGCAGGTTATATCTCTTTCAGATGTTAGTGCTAGCATTCAGATCAGAATCTCCTAAAAATCAACATTCAGCATATAAAAATGATTCTTTCAAATGCTCAATATTATGATGGTTCCTTCTGTGATGGGGATATAAAAAAATAGTTCTATATTTCTTATAAAGAATTGTATAATTTAATGTGGAATGTAAATGTTATAATTAGCTAAAATCCATACAGCTATTATTATTGAAAAAGAGTGTTCTCATTTTTCAAAAACTAACCCACAAGATATTGAAAACACCATTTCCAGATTTTTTTTTCCTGTCCAAAATGTATTGAAGTGTTGAGAAACTGGTAATTATTTTATCATTCATTCTAAACTCTACCCATGCAAACTACATAAATTCAAATCTATTATTCTCATAGAATTTATTTCAGATGGATGTCAATTTACTGCTTCAAGAACATTAATTGAATCTGTTGAATAAAGTAGGTGAAGCATTTCTGAAAATAGAAAATCCCACAGATATTGGGAACTGTAGACTCAACCCATAGGTGCCTCCAAGGTCTAATGTGGGAGTAATTAGTTCCATTTTATTAATTTCTAATTCTGTAGCACAAAAAAGCATTATACTAATGATGATGGCAATTAATAAAAAACATCTCTTAAAATCCCACCTCACTAACAAATCCTTTGTTTTTACTTTTTATGTTCTCTTGATCATAAACAAATTTTGTGTTTAAAAGTATGGTGTATATTTTAATGTTTTTTCAGGTTTTTTGTTTGTTTTTGTGTCCAAAAGAGATTCATATTACACTTCATTCTTACCATAAAATAACTGATTCAACATTTTCTAATGTTGGAGCATGAGTGTATAATCCTGCATTTCATTTTATAGAGAAAGTAGGGATGCCAATTAAGATGGGGAAGTGGGTAGCTTCAGGCTCCATAGTTGCCTAGTAGCAGGAGTATTTCTAGTTGACTTGTAAGCTAAGAAATCATATAAAATAGGGGGAATCCCTGCACATAGGAGCACCACTGCTCAAGTTCATGATTATATCCACATTTAAGGTCATGATTAACACTGTGATTCTAAGGTCACTTTTTAAACATATTAAATGTTGGTTTTGTAAGAAAATTTCAGCTATGTGGCAAGTGCCTACTATATGGCAGCATTTCTACATACCTTTATATCTAATTTTCTCAACAATCCTATGAAATAGCTTTCCATTGGCACCATTCACAGGTTGGGAAAGAATAACTCAGAGTTGTAAATGTCTTGTCCAGCTCCATGTAGTAAATAGTTAAGCTGAATTTCACATCCAATGTTCTGTCTCTCTAATACATAAGATATTTCACTTTTACTACATCGTTTAAAAGAGTAAGTATATTTTTTTCTCTAAATATGTATTTTCTATTTTTTATTATACTTTGACAACATTATACTTCAGAGTGTGAATAAATTACAATCCATGTAATCAAACCACTCAACAAATTACTATTTATGCTTATAAAATAAATATTTCTTTGCTTATAAATTTTCATCTAAATGAAAGAAACCCCAGTATAATTGAAAATCACTTTGGGAGCTTTATCTCCCAATGCTCTGTTATACAACTGTAATTTCTGGGTAACAGGCTAATTTCCCATTCTTTGCACATGACTTTTACTTTCTTGCTTGTGCATTTCAGCTCATTTTCAATTGCAAAACTCCTCTCCAGCTATTAAAGCCCAATCCAAAGGATATCTTCCTTAGGATACCTTTCTTAATTCATCAGTCAAAATAACTCCTACCTCTTTGAAACAGTTGTATACTTTGCTCCAACACGTCTACTTCATATTTATATTCCAGGTAATGTATGGGAAGAACATAGGCTTTGAATTTGTACAGGTATGATTCAGTATTCAGATGTAATCTAAATTGTGTCATTTTTTTTAAAGATCCATATATCAATTAACTATTGCTCTATTAAAAATATCACCCCAAAATTCTGTGACTTAAAATCATAAGCATGTCTTAGTGCTCTCAAACCTATGTATAAGCTAGGCAATTCTTCTGGTCTTGGCTCAGCTTCCTTATGCATGTGCAATGAGGTTTGTATAAAGGAGGCAGTTTTACTGATGTTGGCAAAGCTTTTTCCTATGCTTGGTGGTTGGTTTGTAATAAGAGTATCTAAGATAGTCTCAGTATAACTGACCTCTTTCCCACATCATTTCTCATCCCACAGTAAGCTAGATTGAACTTTTCCACATGGCAGTAAGAGTTCTAAGAGAAAGCAGGTAGAATGATTCTTAGATATGGAGTTCAGAAATGAGAGTCACTTATACCACATCCAGTTGTCTAAAAGGGAAGTTCAGGGTGCAGGGTTTAAAGTCTCAGCACTATCAGGCTATCACCAGCCTGTGGCAGGAGTTCGATTCCCAGCCAGGGAGCTAACCCATATATGGGGCTCCTGTCTTGCCTGCTGCTCCCCAGTATGCCTCTGGTGAATCCTCTCACCCCCTGCACCTCTAGCCTATACCCCAGTTCTTGTATGAATAAATAAATTAAATAAATATTTTTTAAAATAATAAGAAATAAAAGGGAAGTTCAGATTCAAGTCATGGGAAATAGAAGTGCTCCCACTTTTTGATGGGAGGAGCTGCCCAAATCAGCATAATGGAAATACCTGTATTTCAGAGTTATTATGAAACAAGACATTTGATTTGAAAATACTTAGCACAAAGGGCTGTAGCAGAGAACTATGGATGCCTTGGTGGTGGCTATAATGTGGTGACATACATCTGAGGGGGTGTAAACCTATACCTTTGAATCATATACAGTGCTGTATGCTTTCAATGTATATATTCATCATATGCTAACACATGTATCCCTTATACATCTTGGCCCCTCTGTATTTTGTACTTAGTAAGTCCACAAGAAATACCAAATAAATTAATTATAGAAATAGACAATTCAGAAGGCTCCCTGAAAATATCTTAATATTTTAATCATAATATGTGTAAATACATCATTGCCTCAAAAATTATATTTAGTTCAAACTATCTAGAATACAAAATGTAAAAAGGTAAGAACTATTGGTAAAGATATGACCACTTAACTATTTTTCTTCATACTCCTGTTTCCTATTTTATATTTTTATGTCCCATAGAAAGTGGGACTTTTAAAAGGAGGTATTTGATCATTTTCAATATATAATTTGTGCAGGACCATTATTTTTGGCAATAGATTTTCTTTTATGGGAGAAAAATAGAGTGTATAAATTCTGCCATCACATGCTGGGAGAAAATCAGTATGGTTACACACTTCTCATGCTTCAAGGATTTTTACTGTAATAGAAATCTACAGGAACATAACACCTTGAACTTCACTGCCTCAATGTGTCTTAGACAGCCACAGTGAAGATGCATTCCCGTCAGTTTTACTTGCTGAAATAAAGTAGACATAGTGTTTAGAAACCAAACTAATGTGACTTTACTTAAAATTTTAGATGCTACCTTATTTTTCCAAAGAACTTTGAAATAATAATATGAAAAAACCCACATATCCATTTTAGAAATGGGTAAATTGGAAAATCAAGTTTACATGTGCTTATATAGTAAAAGTCAGAGTTGGGATTTGAGTCATCTAAAAATGGATAAAATTTTCTTATTCAATAAGAGCCTCCTATCATAATAAAACCCATGACTTCCCCAGTTAATCTCCTGTTACAGGTTCATAGGTTTCTACATAACCCAGAGGGGCTACTTCAGAGTTTCCAACATTTGATTGGCATCTTATCTTTTATAAAAGCCAAGGGCAAATTTTTTATACATGTAAAAAAAATCCAAGCTTGAATGTGGTATATATAACATATAAGCTTTTTATTTTTTATTTTTTTGAAGATTTATTTATGCATACAAGAACTGGGGTACTGGCCAGAGGTGTGGAGGGTGAGAGGATTCACCAGAGTCAGAGTGGAAAACAGAACAGGCAGACTGACTGAAGTACACTGCTGAAGGGAGCAGTATGTACCACAGGAGAGGTCTGCTGCACCTTGTGGGTAGCTCCCTGGCTGGCCAGGGATCGAACTCATGATGTAGAGGCTTCTGATAGCTTCATAGTGCTGTGCTTAACCCCTTGCACCAGGAGGGAGGCCCCATTTAAGCTTTTAAAATCAATGTTTTAAAATTAAATAGCTTAAAAAGCATCATGGAATAATATAATAAAAATCATGTGTTCAGCATCTGACTTTATCCTACTCTAACATGATTCCATATTTGCTGTAAAGTTAGAGTTCTCTCAAAAATCCTTTGTATTTCCATTACCTTCACTCCTCGGAGGCAATATATTCTCATTAATTTAATGTTGTTCATTTATGCTGGTTTTCTAAGTATTGTATATTTGTATTTATCTGTAATCTATGTATTCTGATTTTACAGAATTTTAAATTTTTATAAATGGTATTATATTACAGGCACTATTTTTCAAATTGCTTGATTTTATTTAGCATGTCTGGTGAACTGAATCCATATCGGTATATGTGCTGCTTTATTTTCTTTATTTTGACAGCATTAGTCTTGGAGCATTCTATTTTATGAGTATCATACAATTTATTTATTCTCCTGTTGACGGACACTTCAATTGTTTCTAATTCTTCCCCTTTTCAAACAATGCTGCCATAAAATCTTGCACACATCTCCTTTTGAACACATGGAAGAATTTCTCCGCTGTCAAAGGAGCTGCTGAATTGCAGAATATATACCTTCAACTTTACTGGATATTACCAATTTATAATTCATTCACTGTCTATGACAGTTCTCTTTCTCCACATATTTCTTTGTGAAGTAAGTTATATGCCTTCTTGTTATAATATAATGATATGCACAATGTGCTTGATTTCTTTTTCCTCTTGACTCAGATCTCAGTGCAGCATTCAACTATGGTTAGCTTTCAGAGTCTCTTCTCATCAAGCTCATGAATGATAATTACACTATAGAGAAAAGCCATACTGATTCCTCCACCATGGTTTGCGGCAAGGAGGGGGGTTACTTTAGAGGAGGTAGAAAATGGAAATGTTGAGATTGGGCACCTTTGCCTGATTCCATATGGAGGAAATATTTGATTAAAAGTTGGCTATATCTTTGTAGATTTTTGTGATCAGCCCTTTATCATTAGTGTTGTGTGCAAAAATGTTCTCCCAGTCGGTGGGGTTTATCCTCATTTTGGTTATTGTCTCTTTTACTGTGCAGAAGCTCTTTAATTTGATGTAGTCCCAGCTGTTTATCTTTGCCTTCACTATCACTGCTTTGGGTGATGTGTCTGTAAGGATGTCTTTGAGGTGCATGTTATGTAGTGTTTTGCCTGTATTTCCTTCTATATATTTTATGGTTTCAGGTCTTATGTCTAGTTATTTAATCCATTTTGAGTTGGGTTTTGTGCATGGTGTGAGGTACAAAGAGCTGATGAGACTCAACAAAAACAACGAAAATAATCCAGTCAAAAAATGGGCAGAAGAGCTAAAAAGAAACTTCTCCAAAGAGGAAATGCAAATGGCCAAGAGGCATATGAAAAAGTGCTCAACATTACTTGTAATCAGGGGAATGCAAATCAAAACTACCATGAGATACCATCTTACACCAGTGAGAATGGCACATATTAAAAAAAACTAGCTACAAAAATGTTGGCGAGGATGTGGAGAAAAAGGAACTCTCCTGCACTGCCGGTGGGAGTGCAAACTGGTCCCACCACTATGGAAAACGGTGTGGAGATTCCTCAGCCTACTAAAGATAGAGCTTCCATATGATCCACAATTCCACTCCTAGCTATTTACCCAAAGGACACAGAAACATTAATTCAAACGGGCACCTGCACCCCTATGTTTATAGCAGCACTATTTACAATAGCTAAGCTTTGGAAACAACCCAAATGCCCAAAAATAGATGACTGGATCAAGAAGATGTGGTACATATACACAATGGAATATTACTCAGCAATCAAAAAAGATAAACTCATGCAATTTGCAGCAACATGGATGGAGCTGGAAGGGATCATGTTCAGCAAAATAAGCCAGAAAGAAAAAGAAAAATACTGGATGGTCTCACTAATAGCAGGAGTTTAAAAAATGTAAATAAGGAACCAGGAAAAAGAATAACTATAATAAAGAAAAAATCAAAATCAACAAGCAACTATAAACCATAGACACACTACGGAGGAGTGGGGCAGGGAGAGGAGGGATTGAGGTCAAAATAAGGGGCGTGCAATTTTATGGGGAATATAACCAAGATGAAAATGCATACATTGGGCAAAAATGAAAAATGATGTAAGAAATACATTACTTGGCTATATCCAAGTAAGTCCTCTGCAAATAAACATATCTCACAGGGCAAGACTCCTGGTATTTTATAGCCTGGCAATCAATAATTAAATATCCTTACCCCTACACCACTAAGATTTCTTTTTTTAAAAGATTTATTAATTTATGCATATAAGAGCTGGGGTGCAGGCCAGAGATGTGGAGGGTGGGGGAAGGGTGAGAGGATTCACCAGAGACTGAATGGGGGGCAGAACAGGCAGATTAACTGAAATACATTGCTGATGGGAGCAGCAGGTGAGATAGAAAAGGTCTGCTGCACCATGTGGGTCACCTCCCTGGCCAGGGATCAAAATCTTGCTGCAGTGGCTGCAGATAGCTTCATAGTGCTGCATCATAAGCCCTTAAGCCACCAGGGAGGACCCTCCACCCCTAAATTTTCTTAGAAAACCTATATATTAAGAAGTTCAAACTGTCCCTGGATTGAGACACCTTTGATGTGTGTTGTGTTACAGTCCAGGAGCTAGAAAATTTTGACCTGCTTCTTCCATCCCCTAGAAAGTAATAGGCCTAATTGTCTACTTCAGTGAATCTGATTTTCCATGTGGCATGAAGTTTCCGATATTATAGCAAGACATTAACCTTTTCAATTCCCAATTGCATCATTTTTTACAGGAGAGGCAAATGGGAGTCAGAGAGGGAAAGCATTTTCTAGCACAGTCAGAAAATAGCAAACCATGGAATGTAACCCAGTCCTTTTTCTACTTAGAAAAATGTTCTTTATACAATACTATTTTGCCAAAATGATTTCCTTTAGTTTCTCTAGTATTCCCTCTGAGATTTTATTGGTATTTGCTAGACAAAATTGGGTTTTGTAATATATTCCTAGAAATAATATTATGTCAACATGAACTTTAATCTCAATATCACCTAGGTCCTCTGCAGGTAATATTCTGTCCCCGTGGTAAAACCTCAGAATTCAAAACAGGAAGGGATTTCCAAGAACTTAGCTCAACACTCTTAATTTCCAGACAAGAAAAAGATGAAAAATTAGGTATAAAGAGGTTTTTTGTTCAGTGTCACACTGCTAATAATTGGCAGGACCATTACTTATTAACTTTCTAATTGTAACAGTAAAGAAGAATATAAAACTCAACTACATAATCCTGACAAATAGAGATAGCTACTATTAAAATATCATTGTCTGTTCCTCCATCCTAAATGTCCATTAATGAAAGAATATGTAAGTAAATTGTTTAGTACTACAATAATTACCATAATCCTTTTGAGTTTATTTTCAGTTTGGGCATTTATTAGATGTGTGACCTTGGGAAAATTAATTTCTCTGGACCTCAGTTTCCTCATCTCTAAGTACTGGGAAATAGTTTTGAGGGCTACACACAAATGCAAAATAAATTAAAAAACAATATTTGCCAAAAATCAGTGCTTGATAAAGCATAGCTATTATCTTTTCTAAATTGATGAAAACATTGATTATGCATCATCATAATAGGAAATATGTTTTTATATTTTATATGTATTCTATTCTTTATACATAGTGACAGATATACATATATGTACTGTAATACATTTTTGATTGTCTATGTGTTCTTTTCTTTTCTGAAAAATATTTTCCAGATGAATCAGAAGCTTGAGCTCTGTTGACCATAATTTTATTTCAGAAATTGGCATATTATGGGGATCACACACACAAAATAATCATGCTCTGGAACAATCCGTTTCAGTGAAAACATTTAGATTTCACACCCAACCACAGCTTAGTCTTGAGCAATTCAATTCATATGCATTACAGATCAGAAAAAAAGTGACAAGGTATATAAAATGATATTAGTTATATATTAGGAAACTGAATTAATATTAATAATCTGTATGTAAAATGCAAACATAGACTTAAGTGAGGAGAAAATATGCCAAAATTTTATTACTGCTTCTCTCTGGGAGTTTTTCCTTCAATTACTTTTCTATATTTTTTAATCTTTAGTGTGAATTGTAATTCTTGTATCATCAGAAAGTTCATAAAAGAGGAATATAGGATGTCTTCTCCCTTGTATGAATTATTTATATATGAAAAACAATACATTTTTGAAACAAAGACAAATATTTGAGTGTCCACTTAAACTGATTTAATGAATTTTAGAGGGAGTTAAGCCACACCTCTGTGTTTTTGCCTAGATTGTTCCAACTACCTTCATCCTCTTTTCTTTGCCTCCAACACTTGGTCATAACCTTAAAGAAGAAAAATAGCCAGATGCAACTTGTTTCTCAACCTGAATTAAGATTTGTTAATTCTGGGCCTCCCCGGTGGCGCAGCGCTTGAGCGCTGGGTTGTGAAGCCTCTGTAGCGCCGGTTCGATCCCCAGCCACCGGGTGAGGATCCCACATGGCGCGCAGACCTCTCCTGCCGCCCGCTGCTCCCCTCAGCAGTGTACTTTGGTCCTTCTGCCTGCTCTGCTCCCCGCTCTGGCTCTGGTGAATTCTCTCATCCTCCCGCGCTTCTGACTATACCCAGTGCTTGTATAAATAAATAAATAAATAAATCTTTAAAAAAAAAAAAGATTTATTAATTCCTCACTAATAATTGACCTCTCCTATCTTTGTGACCCATTGTAGCTTGCATATATATTTGTCATAAGCCTGAAATAATTTTTTGCACCTTGCCTAGAATATGTCTGTGCTTTCGGACAGACTCTAACTCATCTTCTTTTTTTAGATTATTTGTTTATACATATAAGAACTGGGGTACAGGCCAGAGGTGCGGGGGGTGAGAGGATTCACCAGAGACAGAGTGGGAAGCAGAAGAAGCAGATTGACTGAAATACACTGCTGTGGGTACAGCGGGTAAGACAGGAGAGGTCTGCTGCTCCATGTGGGTCACCTCCTTTCCCCAGGATTGGAATTTATGCTGTCAGTGGCTGCCGATAGCTTCATAGTACTGCGACTTAACCCCTTGCACCACCGGGGAGGCCCCTGTATAACTCATCTTTGTATTCCCAGTACTTAGCAGAATTGGTGTTGTATGAATAGCTGAAGACCAGTAAGGAAGAAGACAGAGAGGTGGAAGGGTGATTCTGATAAACTGGAGCCAGACTACTGGAAGAGACAGACTTCTGCAAAAGAATTTTCTTAAGCATAGAGTTAATTAGCATGAAGAGAAACAGGCCCCTTTCGCATTATTTTTTTTATTTGTATCCATCCCAATCCAGCTATGAGTGTATAAAAGTTGAGGGGGAATAAAAGGAACTGTGTGTGGAGTGAAAGTTGTGTTTCACTAGTTTCAGTAATGATTTGAGACCCAAATAACTCTGCTGTGGAATACTTCTTTTTACAAGTGAACATAATAAACTTCACAAGTACCGAGGTATTTGCGTCTTGACAGCAGTAACGCTGGCTCATGCCATTATAGGCCACCAGACATGGTGCCATTCAAATAAGGGCACCACAGTTTTGCAGGTCAGCAGCTGAGAAATCCCTGTCAGACAAGCAACACCGGCTGTGACATAAGCAAATCTTAAAAGTAGCTGGTGTTCAGTAAATAGTGGTATTGGAAATGGTCTGATTCTAAGGTCAGTGAGAATTATTTCTGCTTAGAGCAAATATATATCATCTTAGAGCAACATTTTTGTAGCATTTTTGAGGCCTGGGACTGTGGAATCCTTAGTTAGCATAAATTAATTGATTGATTCACAAATTCATGTATCATATATTTGTCTGGTACATATTATAAGCCACAATCCTAAGTTTTTCTAGGTGCTGGACAAACACCATGGAACACACATACACAAATGAGTCCTCTGTTTTTGTGGGGCTAAAATGTAGGATAAAGAAACAGAAAATATACAAGTAAATGACTAAATAAGTAATGCGATTTCAGGTATTCACACCCAGAATGTGAAAGAAAGGAATCAGGGATGACTTGTATGTTTTGAACAATGGTTATTCCATTTACTGAAATGTAGGGAAGCATGGGGGTTTCAGTGGGCAAAATTAAGTGTTTGGTTTTGGACAAAGAAATGTTGATATACTGGCTCAAACTAGTGAAAATGTCGATTAAGTATTTTGCAATAGAAGTCTGGACCTTGAAGGGTAGGTTGGAGCAACAGCAGTGAAACCAATCTCTATTGCAACAAGCCTGGAATTAGAGCTAGAAGCAGTCATCCTGCTGCCTGCAGCAATAACAAAGCTGATAGCCAGAGGCTGCCTGGACTGATTTATTGTCCTTCTATCCCATCTCTTGGATATTTCCACATATGTTTAAAGTTGGTTACTCTGAGGAATTAGAATTGTTGGGAGAACATGTGGGAACTTGAAGCAAGAAGATTTGAATGCTAATGTTGATGTGATTTCACTGATAACTACAAATTAGTATAAAATAAAGCCCATTCCAGTATTAGACATACCTGCAAAATAGTATATAATTGTTTAACAAAGTAGTCCAAGGTGATTATTATTTTCACTGAATAACTAGTTCACAATTAGTGGTTACTAATGTCTACAGATTAGTGATGTTATTTAAGTGAGGACAGTGTGGTATAATATAACTGCATTTGGAGTAAAAGTGAGGTAATCCTCCTTCAGGGAGGAAAGTACAGCTGCAACTGCTAGAAATCCTATTGGCAGACAGGCTTCTACTGTCTCCACCTGCAGGTATTGCTTCTTCTGGAAAGAACCACGCTTCCCAAGTTCACACCCTTCACTGTAGAGAGAGCATGTGGGAAGACCACAGAGAAATACTATGCCCGAGGAGCCCCAACTGTTCTGGCACTGGATGATGGAGCCTGTCCTGTTGTGAGCCAGCAGAAACAGTCTGGGTGTCAGGGGTTCCTGAAGGATGGGACGGTGTCTGCGAAATCGCGAGGAAAGGGGGAAGGGGAAATGAGGAGACCAGACACTTGATCAGGGTGCTGACATCATCCTGCTGAGGGTCTCAGCAGTCCTTTATTTATACTAAGCAAATTGTTAATGTGCAAGCATGAGGTAGGAAGATAATAATCATTACATGTTTTTTCAAGAGCAGACAAAGGTCTGTTTGCCATCCTGCAGAGGTTATGACACTTATTATTCTTTGTCTTAAAGAAGGCACAGTTGCTAAACAAATGTTTTCAAAATAGTCATTTACTTTAAACAATCCAACAGTTATTGTATTACTAGCAAAAAGCCTATGTGTCTGCAACTAACATTTCTAAGTTTGCCATGGTGAACGATTAACTAAGGGCTGAGGGAAACAAAGGGCAGGAAGTTACCTGGGGAAGGAAGACAAAGAGATTATTTTTTAACTAACCTATAAAGTTTAGACTAACATATAACTAATTGATTAACACAAAAACAGAAGGCTTTTTTATAGAAATCATCATTTATAGTATATTGTTTTAATATTGATTTGATATTAAGGAACCAAGGGCCTGGAGGGCGTTAATGCCAGGCAAGTCGTACTGGCTCTTCCCTATCCCCCAGCTCTCAATCAAGGGAGGAAGTTTCCTAATCTAACAAAAAAGTTTTCTACCGATCACTCCCCTACTTATCTAGTCAGCCTAGTTTCCATATTTAACTTTAAGATCAAGGAGCAATTTCCTCTTCCATAAGGTTGCTGGTTGTTGTTCTAAAGAACTACAAATATTTTATCAGGGGCAGGGGCGGAGATGGTTATAGCCTTTGATTCTCAAAAATGGTCAATACGTGACATATCAGTAGTTGTAACATTGACCATTTCCAAGTGCATTATTTGTGCTGCCGATTACTAGCTCAACCAGTCACAATATTGCTGTTGACTTATTCTTGAATGCATACTCTAACAACTACCATACCGATTGTCACATCCAGGGGAATTAGCCCTAAACAAACAAGAAGAATTTAGAAGGAGTCAACTATGGCGTCTCCTGGTTTATCAGGAATTTTCTTGTACTTGGAGCATGGCTCACCTCTGCCACCTAACTGTTATCTTTAACTTTAAAGTAAAAGAATTTCCTTCTTCCATTAGCTCTTGCCTCAAGAGACCACATCTCTATATCAAAGACTTGGCCGATAGATGTTTACAGCCTTTTGTTCCTAGAAGTTTTTTCACTTTGTTAATGTAAAGCCAAATGTTGAATTGCTGCCTTTTTGGCAGAGGACTACTAATTTTATTAAAAAATGTAATATTTGTATCATGCAGTGCCATTTGTCATCAAATTGGTTATTCAGTGATTGATCAGTATTTGCAGTTTAACTTTTAAATGCGTATTTTAGCAATGGTAGAAACTAGCCATAAACAAATGAGGAGAATCTTGGAGTCAGCTGACGAGATTCCTGATTTTTCAGAAATCTGCCCCATGCCCGGACTTTTGTCAGACTGTTATAGGTCAGCCCAGATACAAAACGGGTGTCTGACTGTGGGTCCTCACCCGCGCGCTTAAAAGGACTTATCAATACTCTACTGCAGGCACACACGAAAGGTTAATAAAAGGTTTATTTACAAGGAAGGGCAAATGAGGAAATGTACAGCTCAGGAGAAAAATGGGAGACAAAGTTTTAAATGAGTCCTACCCGATCCGCCGATCTGGAATCCCAAATGGCACTCTGAGAGCTGGCCGAGAGCCAGTGAAGCCAGGAGGCAAGTGACAGAGCGAGAGAGACCCCAAGGCCCACGTGTTTGGTTTTTTATACCCAACCTGGCTGCTTAACTCCACCCTCAGGTCCCAGCCACCTTCCCTTTGGTGGTGACGGGATTTGTCTTTCCCAATGTCTTGATGACTTTGGTCTGGAGTGGGGGTGGGGTCCACAAAGCCTGTATGGGATTAGCTCAGGACATCCTTTCCCCCTAACAAGACGACATGAGTAGCATGGCTCCCCATACTGTCCAGCCCAAGCTTCAAACATGAGATTGAGGCCTTTAAGGTCACACATCCCTGGCCATTGTCTGTTTGCACCGCCTTGAGAGACCCCAAGTGAGACGGACTAGCTAAACCTAGTCAACCTTTGGGGCCTCCCTGGTGGCACAGCACTATGAAGCTATCAGCAGCCACTGCAGCACGAATTCGATCCCAAGGGAACGGGGCTAATCCACATGGCACAGCAGACCTTTCCTGTGTCAACTGCTGATCCCCTCAGCAACGTATTTCAGTAGATCTGCCTGTTCTGCTCCACACTGTCTCTGGTGAATTCTCTCACGCCCCCACACCTCTGACCTGTACGTCCCAGCTCCTTTATGCATAAATAAATAAATCTAATAAATAAATAAATAAACTTAGTCAACCTTCAACTGAACAAAATAAATGGATGCTATTATTTTATTTTATTTTATTTTTTAAAGATTTATTTTTATTTATTTATACAAGCACTGGGTACAGTCAGAAGCACGGGAGGGTGAGAGAATTCACCAGAGCCAGAGCAGGAAGCAGAGCTGGCAGAAGGACCGAAGTACACTGCTGAGGGGAGCAGCGGGAGGCAGGAGGGGTCCGCGAGCCATGCGGGACCCTCCTCTGGTGGCCGGGGAGCAGCCGGGGATCGAACCGGCCCTGCAGAGGCTGCGGGCAGCTTCGCAACCCAGCGCTCAACCGCTGCGCCACCGGGGAGGCCCATGCTATTATTTTAAATTACTGTTTTAAGGTGGCTTGTTTACAGCTATAAATAATCGTAACCATAACGAAATCATTTTACTTCTTTTAGCCTCAATTTCTCTATCTATGATATGGGAATAATTTCATTTAAACTTCCTGAACCTATCTCATGAGCATGTTTTGGAAATAACATTAATAGTATATGTAAATTTGTGTTATAGGCAACAAGAGGCAATTTATTATGTGCAATTTATTATAACTGTCACTATAAATCATCATTAACTTGTGCACAGAATACCAAGAAAGCATGTCTCCTGATTTCGAGGAACAATATTAGCTTTTGGTTCCAGACACTTATCCTAACCACGAAAAGATTTGTGGTGCTCTGGGGTGTGGTGGGGGAAATACATTTTAATGTAAATAGAAGAATCTGAGATGGGAGGTAAGAAATGGAAATCAAGCAATGTATTTTTAAGCAATAAAGGAACATTTACTTTTGCTTATCCAGGGCAGCTCAGGTCTGAAGGCACAATTTTATCCTTTCCAGCTTCAATCATGGACACATGGCTCTTAACAATTCCCTCTTTACACTCACTGCCCCTTCCTCCTCTCTGTTTATTCGAGATACTTTGAATGCCTGTGTCTCCAACTAGATATAAATGTCTTTAAACAATTCAGAAATTTTTCATAATTGTGCCCCAAGAGTAACTTTGTAAATGGAAGGTACATGATGTTTATAAAAGAGATAAATGTGAAACCCAAAAATGCAAAATATGACTTGAAAGCTAATAAAGGGTAAATAATTACTATTAAGCGTATTTGATAAAAATAGAGTTTTGGGCCTCCCCTGGTGGCGCAGTGGTTGAGCGCTGGGCTGCAAAGCTGCCCACAGCTTCTACAGCACCGGTTAGATCCACAGCCCCCAGCAAGGATCCCACGAGGCGCAACAGACCTCTCCTGCCGATCCCGCTGCTCCCCTCAGCAGTGTATTTCATCAGTCTGCCTGTTCTGCTCCCCGCTCTGGCTCTGGTAAATTCACTCACCCTCCCGTGCTTCTGACTGTATCCAGTGCTTGTATAAATAAATAAATAAATAAATAAATAAATAAATAAATAAATAAATAAATAAATAAATGTTTTTAAAAAATTGAGAATTTTTCTGTTTAATCTGATTTTCCTTATTTTCTAGACCCCAAGTTTTTTTTTCCTATTCATTAGTGGAACCTGCCAAATGTTCCACTCTCCTTCCTTCACCTGGACGTACTCGGATTGTACTACCTGAACTCCTTGTGGTAAACAGTTGTGGTGATTTGGGAGTATAAATGATCTGTGCCATTTTGGATGGAGCATTTTAAATTCTGGTTCTAGATCTTTTCAGAGTTCTTGTTCCCTTTGACAGAGTTAAATAAGGTACCAGGTAGTGACTGCTTCATTTGGATTAAACTGGCTTCCCTAATGACTAGTGGGCATAGAACATAAGCAAGAAATAGCGGCGTTGTTGCTTTTTAAATCCTTGATATTTTTTATTTGTTTTCCTCCTCCTCCCGACCCTACATTGTAACTTCCTTATGTAACCTAACTGATTTACTGACCAGAATTGATAGATAGATTTGGCATATTTGGAGAACAGAAGAATCACAGTTCAGGTACACTCTTCTTTTTCGTGCTTTGTCAGTGGAATATAAATTGGGTTAGTAATTTAGTACTTAATTTGAGATGCTAACTTGTTACCATAGAAACTACAAGCCAGAATCCTAAAGACCGAAGCACATGTTCTCTTTAGTATTTTCAGACTCTAGGTTAAATGCTATTGAAATAGCCTATAAAGCATCTCAAATTATATCTGGAGTTAATCTTAGGTGGATTCCCAGAAAATAGAGATTTGCATGAAGAAAAAATTTTTGAGATTGCTGTCCAGATCAGCACCATGCATAAGACAGAATTGGCTAAATTACAGTGCAGTCATAGCCCCATGGTGTGGATTGCTGTTTAGATGGCCCTTTGTTCTTTCTTGGTTGAAGCTAAGGGGCTGTTGTGTCCTCACACCAACCAGTCAGTGTATGGCCAACCACAGAAGAGATTTAACTTTCTGTGAGTCAGCTTATTTCAGTGGAGGAAATTAGCTGTGAGTCACAGGAACCAATGGTCTAGGCAACTGAAGGGATTTATGCCTCAGCCCTTAAAGGAGATTTTGTGTGGTGCAACACAGCATCCACTGTAAGAGTATATATTTCTAATAAAATAACCAAAAACCAGAACCAGGTTTTCTTGAATTCATTGTCTCTTAGTTTAACTTGCAATGAACTCTCCACCTTGACTATTGTTTCCCTTTGTCCAACTGTCAAAAATAAATTAAGATTTGAGCTCAAACACAATCTAGGAAAATCTTCCAAGCCATGACTTTTTTTTTTTTCTTGTGGACTTTCTTGGCACACTGCACCAATCCTGTGTTGCAAGTTTGCTTGGTTAAGCAAAGGGTCTTATAATTGGACAACCATGGGGCTGCTCCTCAAACTGAAGTTTTGAGAGTAAGGTGGAAGATGTTTGTGGTAAACTAACTAAAGAGATTCATATTGAATAATCTAGTGCCATTTGTTTCTCTGGGATCCCACATAGATGACATTAAGCCTCTCAGTTCCAGAGCATTTTCTTGTCTGGATCTTGTCTTCTAAGTTAAATTTCTCTCACTTTCACCATATTCTATGAATTGTTTCTCCATTGTTATTCCTAAAACTTTAGTTTTAAAGATTATTTAATTGTTCTATTCTTGACTTGGCCTTGTTTCAGTGCCTGAGAACATATCATTTCATTTCCTTCTCTGGCCTTCTGGCCACTGCCCCCACCCCCACTCCATTCCCACCCAATTCTGTATCCTGCATGGTGGTTGAGGTATTACTTATGAGGGATTTTTCTAAGGGAAAGGGAAATGCTAGAGGAATAAGAACCTGAGATACATGTCTAACTCTTCTTTCCAAGTAGAAACCCCACCTTACAGAGCCAATCTCTGATTATGTTTTAAGTTTTATTTTGCAAGAAAGCAATTTCTTTATGCTTTGAATTAAAATTATTCGTACACATATTTGATTTTCTCATTTGACCTTAATTTACTTGAGATAAAGAGTGGCAGAGAATCACTAAAGATCTTATTTTCCCCATTTGTAAAATGAGTGAGTATAATTCTTCAAGGGCCCTTCCATCTGTGGGACTTGCTAATTTTATATGAGTCAGCCTACAATGATAGGATGTCACAGTTCTAGAAAGGTTGAGAATACCTTATCTCCGGTTTCCATATTAGTTTGCTGGCAGATATGCTGCCTATATCTTTTTGCTACTATCAAGTAATAACTGCTCTGGAACAGAAGGTGAGAGTAATACAAAGGAAGTAAAAATAAAGAAATTTCACAATAGTAAGCAATGGGAACTCAGGGGCAATTTTACTTAAAGCAGCTTGAAATTTTAAAAGAAAAATAGAAAATGCAATCTGTTTTCTCATTTGCTTTCTGTTTCTTCTTTAAACAGGCATATTCTATGCTCCCCCCACCCCCCCAAACTGGAGGTTTTCCCCTAGAAGAAAAACACATTGCACAGCTTGACCTGTAATTTAAATCACAATTAAGCTTCCAGTTAGAACATATCTTCTTCATAAATCTGCTATAAATCCCCCAGTGTTCTGCTAAATTCCCTTATCTTCTTAAACAGCATGGCCCTTGTTTTATTTTCCCCAGACATAAAATGCTGAATTATAGCTTATTTATGAGTTTCATGAAGAAGACTAATTTGATTGCCATTTGAGGAGAAATGATCACCAGGTTATTACACTCCCAGATCTCATTAACTAATAAAAATATACAAAATAAAAATTACTCTGAGTTAGTGTTCCAAGCAGAATTGCTGGCAATATGTCTTTGTATAAAAGGAAAATGCCACCAACCAGCACAGAATGTTTTTTCCTGCCCCTGCTCAGCACTACTACCTATGTGAAATGCAATCTGCTTTTTATAAACATTTACAAATCTATCTTTTGGGCATTTATAGTATGTATTCCTAGTGGGGCATTGCTTCTTCACTAAGAATTCACTGACTATAAGTAGAGCTGAAAGTGGTCCAGATATTATGTTCTTGACCTAAACCTAGGTGCCCACTATAAACCAAGCTTGACAGAGGAAATCCACGCATCTGGTGAAATTGGTCAGCTGAGATTTCCGTGACTTGAGGGCTTCACTAGTCACATGGAAAGGACAATTACTTCAGGCACTGAGACTGATAACTACTCCGAGGGCAAGTGTAAGATTGTTGAAAAGGTTATGCTGTATCAATAAAATATGAACTGATCATTACTATAAAGCTCCACAAGACAGAAATTTTTTTGGTACTGTTTACTAACATTGTAAGCACACACATACTTGTTGAATAAATGGATGGACTTTTGTCCCAGCTCTGCTCTATTATTAAAGTTTGGTTCTATGATCCAGCTTCTTTAGCTATAAAAAAGATAACAATAAAAGAACTGTTGAATTACATGAAATAACTTAGAGAAAGTATTTGGAACTTGGCACAAGTGTACATCCATATTTTTTTTAAAGATTTATTTATTTATGCATACTGCATACAAGAGCTGGGGTATAGGCCAGAGGTGTGGGGGGCGGGGAGGGAGGGTGAGAGGATTCACCAGAAACAGAGTGGGGAGCAGAACAGGCAGATTGACTGAAGTACACTGTTGAGGGAAGCGGCAGGCGAGTCAGGAGGGGTCTGCTGCACCATGTGGGTTGCTCCCTGGCCAGCTGGGGATCGAACTCGTGCTGCGGAGGCTGCAGTTAGCTTCATAGGTTGCGTCTTAACACCTTGCACCACCGGGGAGGCCCTACATCAATAATTTAAGCAATAAAATTTTTAAAATGACTAAAGCTAAGTATGAAATAAAAGATTTAAAATATTGGAGGGCCTCCGCTGTTGGCGCAGAGGTTGAGCGCTGGGCTGCGAAGCTGCCTGCAGCCTCTGCAGTGCCGGTCCCCGGCCGCCGGCAAGGGTCCCACATGGCACACAGACCTCTCCTGCCGCGCCTGCTGCTCCCCTCAGCAGTGAATTTTGTCAGTCTGCCTGCTCAGCTCCCAGCTCTGGCTCTGGTGAGTTCTCTCACCCTCCTGTGCTTCTGACTGTACCCAGTGCTTGTATAAATAAATAAAGAAATCTTTAAAAAAATAAATAAAATTATTGGAAAGCAATGATGGGGAAAACTGCTGTTTAAGTTTCAAGCATAGTTCTTTCTCCTTAAACATGAATGATTTTGAGTCGAATTGTTATTCATGAAAAACTTATGTTTTTGTAAAATCATCTGAATGGTTACTCAAGTTTATGTAAATATAAAGCAGTGATTTCCTGATGGTGTAGGAAGATTTTAGACATGTAGCACCTGTGTAGGAATCTGGACAGTCTATACCTGTACATTGTTGTTTGTTCTTATAGAAGTATATGAGGATTTTTTTCCCCAAGCAATAGCCTGTCGGAGATTAGGAAGGAAAATGACAGAAAAGACCTGGAGACATGATCGTCTTTGTCCATTGACAAGGGACATAAAGAGATTGGTTTGGATTGCTCAGGCCCACCTGGTCTTATTGTGAATGTCCTGGTATGTCCTGAAAATGCTGGTATTTGTGTTACAGGGCAGGATGCAGAACCCCCAAACCTGCCTGCTCTAAATTGGTTTTGCCATCCACCACATCAAGACAAAACAGTTCTAGTACATACAACTTTCAATGGAAAGGTACTTTAATACAATTAGTGTGCAGTAAAGAGAAGGAAATGAATAGTTTCCAAATCAAACACCCAAAATTACCCATCCCCTCATGGGTAAATGCCAGTCAAACAGGGTTGGCCCAAAAGCTTGCCTGAGTCTAAGTCACCTTCTGGTGGGGAGCCATAGGACAGGGACAGAAAGAGTCAAGCAAGTCTGGAAGGAAAGAAACAAAATCAAGATAAAGGCTATCATGTCAGCTATCCCACAGGCCTCTCACCCATGATTGTTTCAAGTGTCTCCTTCCATGTTCCCAAAGTCCCTGGTACAAGTTCAAGGACAAGAAGCAAGCTCCACTTCTTCACATCTCTCTACTCCATGTTCCTCCTGCAGGTCTTTGTTGTTGTTGTTGTTTTAATCTGCTTTCTTCTCCTAGGTGTTTTTTTTTTTTTTTTTCCCCACTTCTCCCTGACCAGCTCCATCCTTCCTTGGGTGGGACAAGGAACCAGGGACCTCCCTTTGCCCTGGGGACCACCCTGTTACATTTAGAGAAAAAAAAAAAAAAACCCTCAAACTTTTGGAAATGTTAATGTTAAAGACACTAGTTTAATGAGTGAGGGTGGGATTGGGGGGATAAAGTATAAGGAGACTAGACTAAATGGGAATAAATGAAGAGCTATGGACTCCTTATATACTCCCCACCCAAGGAGCTATAGAGACAGAGTGGCAGTCTGTGCTTGGAGAAAGACCAGCATCGGGAAAGGAGAAGAGATAGTGATTAAAGTATTTCCTGAATTCTGTGCTTGTTAATGTTTGTAGGAGTATGCAGGCAATTGCTTCGAAATTTAAATAAGGGTAAAAATAACAACAAAACAACTACTAATATTCATTTGAAAAATCTAAAAGACAATGAGTGCTCTCTGGTTTAGAAAGAAGGACCAACTTGGCACCTTTTATGTGTTCTTGTAGCTGCTCATTCATTCAGTTAACATTTATGGGATATAACTCTATCAAGATCTGGGCTGGATGTTAGGTTTACAACACTAACAAGGCAAGAATAATGAGATCAAGGTGCTCACAATAAGGGATATAAAAAATGAACAAACTCAATGACATGTAACACAAGTCTGTGTATGTAAAAGGAGCACAAAGGAGGTAATTATAATTGGGTAATTATACTTGGGTAGCAATTAAGGAAGTGGTGATATTTGATTATTTTCTTTCAACCTGAAACTGCATCTATTCCATGACATAGTAGAAGTTCATTTTTACTCCAACTGCTAAAAAAAAAAAAAAAAAACAACCCCCCCCACCAGACATGGGAAAGTATTTGTTGTTAAGAACCCTAAGAAGCAAAAAGCTGGACTGTATATTCCCTGGCACATTCCTCAGCCTCAAGAATGTTGCTGCGGTCACTGATGGTATTGCACAGAATAACACTTTGCTGGCTGTATACATTTTTTTTCAATGTTTGATTAATTAGAAGTAATCACTACCATTAATTTGCTGAACCTTAATATACTGAAGTTTGTATTATACATTATCAATACATATTATATAATATTTATACAATATTATACAATACAATACATTACGATACAATACACTATAATACATAGTATATTTCAATAGCCAGTGATTTTCTAGTCTTTTCATTTTTAAATCAATTCTTTCACTTTACCTTAGTAAGACAGCGGCAAATGAGCCACTGTAGAGGCAGAAATGGACACAATGCAGGTTTTCTGATCCAGCAGACCGGGTAAAGGAGGAATCCTGGAGATCTCGGTGGCTTTTGCAGGCTTTTATTGGGATTTACCAAGTACATAGCAGGCAGGGATGCTGGGGGGGCCAGGAGGTTGGCAGGCCTCCCAGCCCCCAGCAAGTCTTCACTTTATCTAGGCTCTCCAGCCTTCTCTCTCTCGGCTGCTGTTCTGCTTCTCTGCTTCTTGTGTCCCTGTGATGCTGCCCTTAAAAGCCCAGTCTTGGTCCAGGTGAATCCCATCTACCTATGCCTGCATCCTACTCCAGGTGCCCACCATCAGGCATGCATTGAGGACTGCAGGTTTCCCGTCATCCATCCCAATGGCGGGAGGTCAGAAAAGCCTGATACTTTTTACCTTACCCTACAGACACCTAAACTTGCTCATATTCAATCAGTATTGTTTTCTCTGTGCTCGGCACTGAGGTATTAAATAACAAACAATAGGAATAGAAGTCAGAAGACTGGATAAAGGGTGTAGCGGCGGGATTGTTAGGGGGAAAGGATGTCCTGAGCTAACTCCATACAGGTTTTGCGGACTCCACCCCCACTCCAGACCACAGCCATCAAGACACTAGAAATGACAAATCCCATCATCACCAAAGGGAGGGTTGCTGGGACCTGAGGGTGAGGTTAAGCAGCCAGGTTTGGTATAAAGCCAGACACAAGGGCCTTGTGTCTCTCTTGGCCTCAGGCCTCTGGGCTCTTTGACAGCTCTCAAGTGTGCCATTGGGATTCCAGTTCAGTGAAAAGGTAGGGCGCATTCATGAGTTTATCTCCCTTTTTCTCACTGTTATTCATTTCTTCATTTTCCCTTTCTTTTGTAAATAAACCTTTTATTAACTTTTTGTATGTGCCTGTAGTTGGGTATTAATAAGTCCCTTTTAAGCACACGGGTGAAGACCCACAGTCAGGCAACCCGTTTTATATCAGGGTTGCCCTGTAACAGGATGACATAGTGCAGGATCTCTATGATCCCATGCAGACGGGTGAAGGAGGAGTCCTGGAGCTCTCAGTGGCTTTTGCAGGCTTTTATTGGGTTTACCAGGTACATGGCAGGCAAGGGTGCTGGGGGGCTGGGAGGCCTGCCAGCAAGTCTTCACTCTTTCTGGGCTCTCCCGCATTCTCTTGTGGCCTTGTTTCTTTGCTCCTTTAGCTCTGCTCTTCTGCTCTCTTGCTATGTTCTGCTCTCCTCCGCTGTCATCCCTATGACACTGCTCTTATAAGCCCAGTCTCAGCCCAGGTGAATCCCATCTACGTAGGCCCACACCCTATTCCAGGTATCTGCCATGAGGCATGCATTCAGGACCACAGATCAATAATCAATCCTAATGGCAGAAGGGCAGAAAAGCCTGATACTATTTTACCTTACCCTACACAAAGGGTTATAAAATTCCACATGAGATTGTAAATAATTTTCCAGAAATGAGTCCAATTTGGGGTTTGCAATGTTGTGATTAAGAGATATAGTCACATTCGTATTTGGTCTTATCAATAGTTTCTTTCTCACAGCTCTCAAAAGCGTTGGAATTTCCTAAGTGAAAGGTTCGGCGCGGTAAAGAAAAGGAGAGCCAGGCTACATTTCTCAAAGGGAGGTAAAGTTTATTGCGCCCCGGGCGGACCTCACAGACCCAAGGCGGGGGTCAGTGGAGTCGCGCACGTCGTTAGGGGGAAGCAGGGTTTTATAGGGTGGGGAGAGGTCAGGTGGGTAGTTGGGCTCATACGGTGGGAAAAGTTTGTAGGGCAGGTAAAGGTTCTTTGTCTGAGATGAGACTCGTAGGGGGAGGGGGGAAGCTCATTGTCTGAGTCCTCCAGGCAGGTATCCGCATTCCTGCCCCCCAGGTGGGCTTCCGGGTAGGCTTTTGCATTCCGGCCTGCTACATGGACCTTTCACTAAGTATTGAATGAGTTAAAGGTTTTTCTTGTTATGTTAATGAGCTGACTTTTGGAAGACCTAAGGATGGGGCTTCTTGCCAGAAGTAGATCTTGGGAAAAAAAATTTAAGAGTGAAAAGTATCTGTTTGGATTTAGTAAGAATGGAGTTTATAATAAAAGGGAACCAAGTGGAGGAAGATCAAGCAGATAAGCACGGATTTGAAATAAATAGTAATAAGGGGTAAGTATGACAGGGACAACAATGAAATACCATTTGAGAAAGAGGAGCCAAAAATCATCCCCATAAAGGAAGAGAAGTGTGGAAGCAGAAAGAGATAAGATGGGCAATTTAGCAATAACCCAACACAGATGTGATAAAAACCAAGGAGAAAAACAACAAAAAATATGAAATAAGAAGACTGAATTTTGTGCATGAAAATATTTTCTTAAGAACTGGCCCCAGGCCAACCCGGTGGCGCAGCTGCTCCCCAGCCACCGGAGGAGGGTCCCACATGGCGCTCAGACCTCTGCTGACGCCCGCTGCTCCCCTCAGCAGTGTACTTCGGTCCTTCTGCCTGCTCTGCTCCCCGCTCTGGCTCTGGTGAATTCTCTCACCCTCCCGCGCTTCTGACTGTACCCAGTGCTTGTATAAACAAAAAACAAACAAATAAAAAATAAAATATGCCTCTATTAAAAAAGAAAGAACTGGTCCCAAACTTTTCTTCCTTTTTTTTTTTTTTTTTTTTTTTTTTTTTAGGAAAAGCTAACTTGAATATGGAATTCGAGATTCTGAAAGCAAGGCTTGACAGGGCTAAACAAAGGTCACTGATGTTCTTCATGAAAAGTAAATGGGAAGACCTGCTCTAACATGTGTGACTAAGCTTCTCTTTATAAACTTATAGAATTGTAACAGGCAATGTAACTATTATTATATATAACCATATACCAGGCTCAAAATCAAAAACAACAAAACCCAGGAAATTCTGAGTGCCAGAAACAAATTGAAAACTTGAAGAGCAGAACCATGGCAACCTTCCATCATTTTATACTTGGCTGCAATGCTCAGGGTCCAGAAGCTGGTCTGATGCTTCACTGAGGCGGAGGAGCTGGGACTAGACCCTCAGGTGAAACCTGGAGCCTTAATAACAAACTTCCTGCCAGCCACAGAGGCTGGAAAACTCTACCTACTAGTCTGGGAAAAAGGCAAAGAAGTATGTTATTTGTCTCAGTGTTTGCGTAGGGGACAAAACCAAAAGGTACCTGTGAGAAATAAAAACCTAGGCATACAATAGGTATAAATTTACAAGCTCTTCATAATTCAGTAACTGTTATAGGACAGGGAGAGGGGCAGCCCAAACCCCCGCAAACCTGCCTATTCTAAATGGGTTCTGCCATCCGCCGCATCAACACAAAACATGAGACTTTAATGGGAAGGAACTTTAATAAAACTAGGAAACAATACAGGAAAGGCAAAGAGTCTAGTTTCTAAATAAAGCACCCAAAGTTACCCGTCCCCTCGTGGGTAAAAGTCCATCCAAATGGGACTGGCCCAGAGCAAGGCCCCAAAGCCTGCCACAAGTCTAAAGCATCTTCCAGTGGGGACCCACAGAAAAGGGTCACAAACAACCAGACAAGCCCGGAAGGAAAAGAGCAAAATCAACATCAAGATAAAAGCTGCCATTGTCACCTCCCCATGGGTCTCACCCACATCTGTGTCACCCCGTCCACGACCAAAAGACAAGCGCAGTTTCTTCACGTGTCTCTAGGCTCCATGCGCCTCCTCCAGGTCTCCTGGCTCCATCCTGCTTCCTTCCTCAGTCTCTTCTGCAGCTTCTCCTCTTCCTGCTCAGCTCCACCCTCCCTTGGGTGGGGCAGGGAACCTCCCCCTTTCCTGGGACCACCCTGTTACATAACCACAAACTGAAAAATAATCATTTACAAATGCTCTAGCATCTTTAAGAGCCAAACAACCCTGGCAAAAGCAAATGCCTAATTGCTCTGAGGAGACTCACCATTCAGAGAATTAGAGACTCCCATAAACAAAACAACCCGATCTCAGTAGGAAATAAATCTCAATGAGTAAGCAAGCATCAGCACCTGGTGTAAACAACGGAGTTAGGAACTCGAAAGCTGGAAATAACAGAAGTACCTAAATCAGATTATAATGATATGTAACTTGATTGAAGAAGCAAAAACAGCAATCATAATAAAATAGGCGGATTTTACAAAGAACCAAACAGGAGTTTTCAAAACATTGTCATTGAAATGAAAATCAATGAGTGGAACCAGATCTCATTCATTCATATATAGGTGAATGAATATAATCACCCCTTCATTAATCTTCCCTTTAAGCTCTCAGATGTGTTTTTTTTTCCCAAGTTTGTCAAATTATACTGGGTGTATTCCAAATGCACTGCCACTGGATACAACCTTATTTCTGCAGTGAAGGTAGTTATTTTTTCTTTTATGTTCAGTTACAGAAAGAGAGGTTTCAACCCAGCTCCCTTTAAGAACTACTTAGGACACCTAGATTAGAAAAGCACACCCAAGAAAATAGCATCCCTCCAAAGCCCAACCAGTATAAGACCAAATATTTCCTAAGTCCTTCATTATGGTTTCAGCATCCTTGCTGGTGCTGCCGCTTTCCACAGAAAGACTAAGAAAACTCTAGCAGCCCATCAGTCTGGTTCAAGCTTTCGAAAACTGATCCATGGTGATGAAACAAAAACAGTACTTTATACTACATCTACCCCATGGTTTCTTCATTTTTAGCCCCCCTCTTCCAAATTAGGAGTGTATTAGTGGCTTTGTCTTCTCTACTAAAGACAAAGACTAAAACTGATAAAAAATTTCCCCTTTTGTAGGCAATTTTCATTTTAATAAGTACTTTTAGTGAAGGTAATTAGATGGCTATATTCTTATAACTTTCCCAAAGTCCTTATTAAGCAAAAGTGCATGCACATATACGTTTTATTCACTTAAATATCAAGTAGTTATTAATGTACTAAATAAATGCAAAGGTTAATACTGTCTGCTTAATGCTTAAAATTTTCACTGCAAGAAAAACTTCATTTCTCAACCTTATACTTGTTGGCAATAAAATTCCATATTCACAAAGTGAATAAATGAAATAGACACAACTAAAAATAAATGTATTAAATAGAATTGATATAAGTGAGGAGCTGTGGAGTATAGAAGATGCAGAATCAAAGTGAACAAAGATAACTGCTTAACTGTATTGATGTTGGGCCATAGTAAGGCTGATAATGACTGACTTTACAGAAAGAGATAGGATAGGAAATAAATGAATTCTTTCTCAAACTCCACCCCCCCAAAAAAACTTATGTCAACTGAAATAATTGTTGTGAACACATGCCAAGTTTAGGGAAAGAAATTTATTAAAGAGGCTATTCAGAACCAAACTTAGGGTCCTACTTAGTTTGGAAGTGACTAGTCCCTGTTCTCCATCACAGTTTTTGATTTATATAGGTAAGTTACTTACAGAGAAAGAATACATAATTATTTAACAAAGGAGAGAAGACATCTAGCTAATTTCTAACATTTTCAGTTAACTAAAGGAGTCTGATTTCTAACAAACAACTGGTTAAAGAAAAACACTGTTCATAACTTTAAAGCAATCCCTTGGATTTACAGTCAGTTTAGTCAGAGAGATCTGTTTAGGAAGATGTAAGGACCCAAAATTATTTGAATCTTATTCTAAAAAGTACCATTGCAGAAGTGGTACCATTATTCTAAAAAGTACCACTGCAGAAGGCCCATTATTTCATATTCTTTCCTACAACTGTCAGACATGACAGGCCTCTGTGAACATTCCTTTGTTTCTTACTCCAGGGATTTTCAGTGAATGAGAATCGATGTCTACAAACTCCATCTTCTGGAAATGACCCTGGAAGAGTGAAGGTAGACATTTTCCAACAGAATTTTCTTTTCACGGTGCACTTATTTTACTTTTAAATTGAGAAATTCTAACACAGGCCATTTCTTGATAGTTTAAGACCTGTGCCCAATACTATAGCCACTCCGGGGCCAAGAGAGAAACTTTCAATGTGTAGCCTAAAACAGCATACAGGATGCACCAACTTTTTTTTTTTTTTTTAAATTTATTTATGCATACAAGAACGGGGATACAGGCCAGAGAGAGGTGCGAGGGGTGAGAGGATTCACACCAGAGATGAAGTGGGGAGCAGAAAAGGCAGACTGACTGAAATACACTGCTGAGTGGAGCAGGGGGTGAGTCAGGAGAGGTCTGCTGCACCATATGGGTAGTTCCCTGGGCCAAGGAATCTAACTGGTGCTGCAGATGCTGCTGATTGCTTCATAGGTTGTGTGTTAAACCCTTGTGCCACCAGGGAGGCCCAAGATGCACCAACTTTTTATAAATCAACTAGTACAGACCACACCCACTGAAGCTAAGCCTTTCCAAATCTATTAGTATCAATGTGCTTAACTGTGGGCATTTTTTTTTTCAAGAAAGTATAATACACACTAACAACAGGCTGTTATTAGCACTACTGGATTCTTTCCCAAAAAAAAAAAAAAAAAAAAAAAAGAAGTACTATAAAATATTTAGGAGTAAACGCTCTAGAGCAAGGCTGCTTGGGAACACATTCCTCCTCTTCCAGTAACTACTCACGTTTCTAACTCTTCCTCTGACTCAGTTTGCTCATCTGTAAAATGAGAACACAACACACGTTTCATAGGGTTGGTGTGGAGGGTTTTTATTTTTTTTTTTTAATATTAAATTTTATTTTTATATTCCCCCATACAATTGCAAACGCCCCATTCTGACCCCAATCCTTCCCCTCCCGCCCCCCACCCCCCAAAAAGTGTCTCTGGTTCATAGTTTTTTGTTGATTTTGATTTTCACTTTCTTATATTCATTTTCCTGGTCCCTTATTTAAGTTTTCTAGATTCCTGCTATGAGTGAGACCATCCGGTATTTTCTTTCTTTTTGGCTTATTTCGCTGAGCATGATCCTTCCAGCGCCATCCATGTTGCTGCAAATTGCATGTGTTTATCTTTTTTGAATGCTGAGTAATATTCCATGGTATATATGTACCACATCTTCTTGATCCAGTCATCTATTTTTTGG
Source organism: Talpa occidentalis (assembly GCF_014898055.3). Taxonomy (NCBI): domain Eukaryota; kingdom Metazoa; phylum Chordata; class Mammalia; order Eulipotyphla; family Talpidae; genus Talpa; species Talpa occidentalis. Next base: position 57,562,017 of record NW_023605083.1, read on the forward strand.
CATTTGGGTTGTTTCCAAAGCTTAGCTATTGTAAACAGTGCTGCTATAAACATAGGGGTGCAGGTGCTCTTTGGAATTGACGTTTCTGTGTCCTTTGGGTAAATACCTAGGAGTGGAATTGCTGGATCATATGGAAGCTCTATGTTTAGTAGGTCCAGAAATCTCCACACAGCTCTCCATAGTGGTTGGACCAGTTTGCACTCCCACCAACAGTGCAGAAGAGTTCCTTTTTCGGTGTGGAGGGTTTTTAAATGCATTTCAAACCCAAGCTGGTGCAAATTGTAACATACTAACGGTTCCAAACTTTCCCCAGATGTCCTGCCATTGCGCCTACGGCTCTTTAGAAGTGCGGCGAACACCTATTGTCCAGCACCGCTACCCGCCCCCTACAATTTCCTTTTGCCCAGAAGTGCTCAACGCTGCACCGTCGTCCCTCTGCACTTGGAAACGAGATGAAAAAGCCCGCCAAGGTCAGAGCCTGCGCGGGGCGGAGCCCGAACGCGACCCACAGATCTCAGAAGCCTGGCGCCTCCCAAGCCCCAACAAAGCGCAGCTTCCATTCTGGGAGAAGCTGAGCCAACACCGAGAGATTCTGAGGCTTCTGACCCAGAAGAACACTTTCCAAAGAAGCCCCCGCCTCGGTCCGGTCCGCCGCCCGACACACAGCAGTTAGCGCGGGGTGGAGGTGTGGGGGGAGGCGCCCCGCCCTGGAGGAGGCGGGGTCTCCAAAACGTGGGCCGGGCGGGGCGGGGCCTGCGACGCGCGGGGTCCCGCGGTTGCGATGCGGGCTGTCCGAGACGTGCCGGACGCCGATCTCAACATTCGCCGCCTGCCTGTTTCGTCCTCAGGCACGTGCTGTGGCACTCTCGGAGCTTTCTTGGTCGCGACTCTCTTTTCTATCTCCCTGTCTCTTTGATTGTGCGATACGAAAGAAAAATGGAACCCCCGTAAACCAGGCATCTCGTAGGCACCCGCCGAAGAAACAGGCAAGGGACGTGGGGTCCTTTGCTCGCGCCGAAATTCAAAGAAATAAATAGTTCCGGCGCTGGTTCTGGACGCGGGCGAGTGCTGCTGCGGCTATGGTGGAATTTGCTTCCTAGCGCCCGGGGTTGGGCAGCGTTGTGGGCTCTCCGCCCCGGTGACCAGGGCCTTTCTTGTGAGCCTCAGGCCCGGGCAGCTTGGCGCGGCGGGGAGGCAGGTGCGTGCGCGCGGCCTGTTGGGCCTAGCCTGGCACTTGTGGCGGGAGTCGGGGGTGGGGGCGGGGGGAGAAAAGCACGGAGTGACCTAGGCTGGAATTAGCCTCAAGGGTTCCAGGCAGGACAAGTAGTTTTTCTGCAGCCTTGGAGTCGGGCGAAGAAGTGTTGGCTGAAAGGTGTGGTTAGGCGAGGAAATAGCTGTGAGTAAAAGCAGGAAACTGAAGGATATCTGGAATTTATTTAATAAATATTCGCTGACCCCTCTTACCCTGCATAAAGGTGTGGAGGTTGGCGAAGAACCTAGAGGAACTTACACTATAAATTGGGGAGACCTATCTTAGTGTGTGTTAATGCAAGGAAGGAAATAGAAATCAGTGAGGGGGTGGGTAGAGGTGTCTTTTTATATAGGGCGGTCAGGAAGCATCACAGCAAGATGACGTTTGAGCAGACCTAAGTGCAGTAGAGTAAGCCTGCCTGTATTTGGGAGAAGCATGTGATGGAAAGAGGGAATGAAATGTAAAAAAAAAAAATCAGTAGTCTGTATTAGGTGGGATATGGTAACAGGGAAAGAGAAGCCTGGAGGCCTAAGTAGTTCACTGCCAGGTTGAATTAATGGTTTAATTAACTGGTGGTCCCCAGGAAAGGGGGAGTTTCCCTGTTACAGTACTAACTTGTCTGTTTTTAAAATGGAGAAAGGTATCTTTATATCCGAATAAATAGCTCGGCAGGTGGGTATTTTATTTCTATTAAACCGTCATTCTTATGTTTTAGTCTTTTGCATTCCAGGTTTACATTCCGCTTATGTGTTGTTTCTGTTTTGTACAGAACTCCTGTGACCTGTTTGATTCTTAGTAGAAACTGACTTATCCGGCCCAGTAGGAAAAATGCATATTAAGTCAATCATTCTTGAAGGATTCAAGTCCTACGCTCAGAGGACTGAAGTCAATGGTTTTGACCCCCTCTTCAATGCCATCACTGGTTTAAATGGTAGTGGAAAATCCAACATATTGGACTCCATCTGCTTTTTGCTGGGTATCTCTAATCTGTCACAGGTAAAGTATAAGCTTTCTGAAAAACTTCAGTTTAAGCTTGACGGGAATCCTCTTTGAACTTGGAGATTATTGTCAGTATTTTCTATTCATTTACCCTTTTCACTTTATGATCTCATGCATCACTGCAGTCCTTTAAAGGTGAGCATTACTCCATTTTGGGGGTGAGAAAGTAGAAACTTATCGAAGGTTCATTCTCTTAAGATGTTTGAAGCATCACTCAACCTAACACATTCTCCCTTTAAAAGTCAGTCTCATTCCAGAATCCAGCATTATATTGTCTTTTTAAAGTCTACTGAAATTGAATGAATAGGCATTGCGGTTATTCAAATGAACGTTTGTTAAGAAACAAATGGAAAACAATTCAGGGTTCAGAAATCCAATGGAGAAAGGTGCCAATTGCAGATAGTTACCTCTTCTCCTTACTTGCTTTGCCAGAGACTGTGACAGCCTTTCTTTAGCTGCTTAATGAGTACCACATAGGTGGTTTTCCAACAGCAAGAATCTTTACTGATGTTTAGTGCAGTATGGGGTTTTGTAATTGATAAACTGTTCCTTTATTTTAGGTTCGTGCCTCTAATTTACAAGATTTAGTTTACAAAAATGGGCAAGCTGGTATTACCAAAGCCTCAGTGTCAATCACTTTTGATAATTCTGACAAAAAGCAAAGTCCTTTAGGATTTGAAGTTCATGATGAAATTACAGTAACAAGGCAGGTGAGTGGTTATTAAATGTTTGGATACTTAAGAATTGGTGTCTGTTGTGTTTTTTGGCAGTATGACTCTGCTGAGTAAAACAAAATTCCTTAAAAATATCCTTCTTCTGTTAAAATTTTGATCAAGAATATTTCACTATTAGCCAAGAGAATTGAAAGGGATGTGAAAACTAATGCTTCTAGGATAAGCACTTAACTATTCTTAAATCTTGAACCAAACTTAAATTTTCCATCTGTGCTAGATCAACTCTAGCTCTTGGAATCTTGTTATCTTCTGAGGTAACCCAATTTGTTTTTTTCCGGTCTAATTATAAGCTTATTATAGTGTAGTGATATACATGTGAGTGAGTAGGTGTAATCTTATGCCTCTGAATCACATACAGTATTGTAAACCAGTATTATTTAAAATACCAAAACACATATGCACACAGTTATTCCTGTAAATTGAGCCAAAATGCCATCCTTAAGTTTCACACATTGAAGTAAATCTAATTTCATATTTTAAAATTTATTTTTTAATATTTTATTTTATATAATTCTTACATCATTTTTCATCTTTGCACAATGTGTGCATTTTCATTATGGTTATATTTCCCATACAGTTGCACCCTCCCCCTTATTTTGACTCTAGTCCTTCCTCTCCCTGTCCCTCCCTCCCTAATCTTTCAAGTACTCACGTGTCTTATTAAAAATTTTAGAATCTTGTCAATGTTTAATACCACATTGCTTGCTTTTAGTTTTTAGTGTGTGACTTCTGTTCATTTGGAAATTAAAGAGATAGAGGGGTTAGTTAGCCTCTAAATGTAGAAAGAGGATAATCGGGGGTAGATAATTTTATATATACTTGGAAACGTGAAGCTAGAAGTGACCTAGAGACCTAGTCCAATGCAGGTGAGGTTGGGAAGTTTGAAGGTGATTGCCTAAATAGTTAGGAAAGGTCCCTGGATTAGAAGCCAGTTGTCCTGAATCAATTTCATGTATTTTGGGCCATGTAACTTCCTCCACTATTGACTTGGGGTTGGTTTTATTTACCGTTAATTGGGCAGAACCAAAAAAATAATATATTTGGTAATTTATTGTCTTAGCTCAATATGTGTGTCTTCATTTATACCTTAAAACTTCCCCTTCTAGGTGGTTATTGGTGGCAGAAATAAATATTTAATCAATGGAGTAAATGCAAACAATACCAGAGTACAGGATCTGTTCTGTTCTGTTGGCCTTAATGTTAACAACCCACACTTTCTCATCATGCAGGTATTTCATTTCACTTTTATTATGGTTTTGATACCTTTTGTTTTGTAGTTATTACAATAAGAAGTGCTTGTTTCCCCTTTAAATATATTTACTCTTGTGTTTGGGCACTGTTAAGAAATGTGGGTTAGTTATTTGTACTGATAAATTCTAACATGTTGTATACATCTGAATGGTGAAGAATGTATGGAAATAATCTTGACTACTTTGTTACAAGAACAGTACATGCTCATTGTAAAGACTAAAAATTATCACACTGTCCTTTTTTAAAGTATTGGATTACAGCTATACTTTAAATCTTTTTATTTAAAGTATTTCAAATCTTTATTAAACTTTCAATCTTTAATAAAGATTTGAAGCCATTTAAAGTTTAATAAAGATTTGAAACCATTTAAAGTTTAATAAACTTTAAATGGTTTTCTTCTTTAGAAGTTTGTGCAAATGAAAAATAAAGGCTAATGTCATTTTGTACTTACATTATCTCACTTGCCTCATTCAGCTGTCTTTTGAGAGAATCAAAGCAAAATCATCTGTAGGTTTCTAATGAGACCAAAGTAAAAATATTTTCACTATATTACAGTTTGAAAGCCGAAAATTTACTTCAAATGAAATCGGAATCCTTAGAAATATGATTTTCTGAGTGTTGGGTAGCAGGTTCTTTGAATGGGGGATTGTTTATTTGTTTCATTGGTATTGAATGCGTTTTATGACTTTCTGGCATATTGAAATGAAACATTTTACCATTCTATGTGAGACCCAGAAATACTATGTTTAGAAATTACTTTGAAGGACTGTCATTTAAAGAAATCAAGAAATGTTAAATAGTAATATTAAGATTTATGTCTACACTTAACTTTTGGAATTAGATGCTTCTATCTTAAGATACCTGTTTTCAGAAATATGGTAAGAGTTAACTTTGTATCATTTAATAACATATAATTTCTATTACTGGTAAATAAGAAAATGAACAGCAAAGTTTTGGAATTCTAGAATTATGAAGTACCTTTGGTCTCAAATCTAAGCAGAGAAAAATCTCATATAGGTAGACTAAAGTATGCCCAAAAGATTGTTTTATATTAGTAAACAACAGATTCAGGGAAGATAAACATATATGACTTTGTTTTACTTCTGTAATTTATTATCATGATAGTAAGTTTGACATTTTATTTTCAGGGCCGAATTACAAAAGTATTGAATATGAAACCTCCAGAGGTAAGAATGCTATTCTTATTTTAATCTTGTAGGTAATCAGTTATTTTACATAATTTCTTTCATTAAAATTCTTGGAAGCATTGTTTAGGCATGATTAGTCAAGAAAGTAGTTTAGTTTTGTTGGGGTTTTTTAATTCAGCGATGCCTAATTTTATGTGTGTGTGTGATGTACATCATCACCCTTCTGAGCTTTAGTATCCTCATCCATAAATTGAAGTCAGTGTCCTTATGCTAGGTTTGTTGTGAAGTTTAAATGCGAATGTTTAAAGGTTTGGGACATTGTTAAGCAGATTGTTAAAAATTGAGATGTAATTAACATATAACATTATATTAGTTTTAGGTATACAACATAATGACTTGAAATTTGTAAATATTGCAAATTGGTCACCATAGTAAGTCTAACATCCATTATTACACTCTTCGCAACTTTTAGTATCTATTATATATAATATATATTACACTATTTTAATTTTAACTATAGTCACCATGCGATATATTATATCTTTAGGACTTTTTGTTTTTTAGTAGAAAGTTTGTACTTTTTGACACTTGTGCCCATTTCATCCACTTTCTGTCATCCTTACTTCTGGCAACCCCACCAATTTGTTCTCTGTATCTGTGAGTTCAGTTTTTGTTTGCTTTCATATTCACATATAAGTGAGACCATAGAAATTTGTTTTTCTGTCTGACTTATTTCAGTTAGTATAAGATCCCCAGAGTCCGTCAGTGCTATCACAGTGGAAAGATTTCCTTTTAATTTATGGCTTAGTAGTAGTTCATGGTGAATATGTATCATATTTTCTTTATCCTAGTTCATGGTGAATATGTATCATATTTTCTTTATCCATCCATGGAAATAGAGGTTGCTTGCATGTTTTGGCTATTGTAAATAATGCTGCATGGAGCATTGGGTTGCACCTGTCCTTTCAACTTAATGTTTTTGCCTTTTTGACAGTGCAATTACTAGTTTTAAATTTTTGAGGCACCTCCATACTGTGAAACATAGTGGCTGTACCTGAAACATTCTTTTAAGCAGTATGCAAAGGGCTATTTTCTTTACACTTGTTTTTTCCTGCCTTTTTTGTTTGTTTTTTAAGAACAGCCATCCAAACTTGTAAAGTGATAATCCATTGTATTTTTAACTTAACACTTGCCTGGTGATTAGAGATGTGTTACACCTTTTCATCTACCTGTTTGCCATCTATATGTCTTTGGAGAAATCTATTTAGATCCTCTTTCCTTTTTTGTATTGGATTTTTGCTTTGTTTTTTTCCCCTGTTGAGTTGTATGAAGTCTTAAAAAAAAAATTTAAGTCTTTCTATTTTGGATATTAACCCCTTGCCAGATATATGATTTGCAAATAGTTTCTTCATTTCATAGGTTGCCTTTTTCTTTTGTCTATGGATTTTTTTCCCGTTATGTTTTGTTTCCTTTGCTGTTCAGAGTGTTTTAATTTGATGTAGTTTTTGGTGCGTGAGATTTAAAAATTGTCACAGTGACTGATGTCAAGGAACTTGACACATTTAGGTTTTCTCCTAGGAGTTTTGTGTGCCCAGTATTAGAAATTTGGATTTTATAAAGTGCCCTTTGTCGAGCAGTGTTCCATATCAGAGTTAAACTATAGAAAAAGATTTGAATGAAACTAAATTACATACAATGCGCTTCTTGGGGTTTTAGTGTTTGTTTTCCTCTTGCAAAGATGTTACATGAAGGAAATGGGATATGAAGGAATGAATGTTTTATACAACAAAGACTAGCTATTCTTTTCAATAGAGAAGAGATTAAAAAGACTAATAATTCACATATTCACTCTGGTGTGAACAAAGGTCATAAATTAATTTTTAGACATCTTAAGGGAAAACTTCTAATTTGAAAACTATCAATACATAGAAATCAAGGGGTTTTCAGAGAAATAATCCTTGAGATAGAGATTGATAGAATATAGATACTTCTGAAAAAGGAATGCTAGCAGGATTTTCCATATAATGTTAATATTTACCATTTTGAGAGTGCTTTTCAAAGGATTTTTTTTAATTCTTTTTTTGAAAGATTTATTTATTTTTGCATATAAGAACTGGGGTACAGGGCAGAGGTGCGGGAGTGAGAGGATTCACCAGAGACAGAGTGAGGGGCAGAACAGACAGATTGACTGGAATTCACTGCTGAGGGGAGCAGTGGGTGAGACGGGAGAGGTCTTCTGAGCCACGTGGGTCAGCTCCCAGGCAGGGTATTAAACTAGTGCTGCAGATAGCTTCATAATACTGTGTCTTAACCCCTTGCTCCACCAGGGAGGGTCATTTCTGTATTTTGGATATTAACCCCTTGCCAGATATGATTTACAAATAGTTTCTTCATTTTATAGGTTGCCTTTTTCTTTTGTGTATGCATTTTTTGTTGTTGTTCTGTTTCCTTTGCTGTTCAGAACATTTTAAATTGATGTTGTTTTTGGTGTGAGATTTAAAAATCATCACAATGACAGATGTCAAGGAGCTCACCACACTTAGATTTTCTCCCAGGAGTTTTATGTGCCCAATATTAGAAATTTGGAGTTTATAAAGTAATCTTTGTCAACCAGTGTTCCACATCAGTTAAGCTGCAGAAAATGATTTGAATGAAACTAAATTACATACAGTGCACTACTTAGGGTTTTGGTGCTTATTTTCTTCTTGCAAAGAGGTTGTATAAAGGGAATGTGGTATGAAGGAATGAATGTTTTGTACAAGAACAAAGACTAGTTTTTCTTCTCAATAGAGAAGACCTAAATAGACTGATAATTCACATATTCACTCTGGTTTGAACATAGGTTATAAATTAATCTTTTTTAATAATTTTTTTAATTTTTTAAGACATTGTTCATTTTTAAACAATATTTGCTTCCCACCCCCTCAGGTGTAGTCCCCATAGAATTTCCTTCACCAGTGCACCCGTGTACCATAACCTCAGTCCCCTGTGTTCCTACCTCTGATTCCTGTCCCTCTGCCTCCTCTGCAGTATGTCTCTGATTTATAATTGTCTGTTTTTGCTTTGTTGTATTTTGTACTGTTAGTATTTTTTTTACACTGATGTCTTAACTTGGTTAAGACATAGTGCTGAAACTATGTGAAACTATCCGATATCTTTCTTTTTCTTCCTGGCTTATTTCACTGAGCATAATTTCTTCTAGCTCCATCCACCTTGCTGTGAATGGCATGAGTTTATCTTTTTTGATGGCTGAATAATATTCCATTGTGTATATATACCACATCTTTCTGATCCAATCATCTATGTTTGGGCATTTGGGTTGTTTCCAAGTGTTGCCTGTTTGTAAATAATGCTGCAATAAGCATAGGGGTAAAGGTGTTCTTTTGGATTAATGTTTTTGTGTCTTTTGGGTAGATCCCTTGGAGTGGAACTGCCTAGTCACATGGTAGCTCCATTTTTAGTAGACTGAGGAACCTCCAGACAGCTTTCCATAGTGGTTGGACAAGTTTGCACTTCCACCAGCAATGTAGGAGAGTTCCTTTTCACCACATCCTCGCCAACATTTGTTGTTTTTGATACGTGCCATTCTTACTAGTGTAAGATGGTATCTCAATGTGGTTTTGATTTGCATTTCCCTAATGTTCCTGGATGTTGAACATTTTCTCACATGCCTGTTGGCCATTTGCATTTACTCTTTGGAAAAGTGTCTTTTAAGTTCTTCTGCCCATTTCTTGACTGGATTGTGTACTTTGTTTTTGTTGAGCCATGTGAGTTCTTTGTATATCTTTGTGATCAGTTGCATGGATTGCAAAATTTTTTTCCCAGTCAGTGGGGTGTCTCTCTGTTTTGGTTAATGTCTCTTTTGCTGTGCAGAAGCTTTTCAGTTTGATGTAATCCCAGGCGTTTATCTTTTCCTTGACTTTCTTTGCTTTGGGTGATGAGTCTTTAAAGATGTTACTGGGATGTATGTCTTGCAGTGTTTTACCTATATTTTCTTCTATGTATTTTATGGTTTTAGGTCTTATGTCCAGTTCTTTTATCCATTCTGAGTTGATTTTTGTGCATGATGAGAGATAGTAGTCTAGTTTCATTTTTTTGCACGTGGTAATTCAGTTTTCCCAACACCATTTATTGAACAAACTGTCGATGTTCCATTGCATATTCTTTGCTCCTTTGTCAAAGATTAGTTGTCCATATAAGTGTGGCTTTATATCTGGGCGCTCTATTCGGTTCCATGGGTCTTTGTGTCTGTTTTTGTCCCAGTACCAAACTGTTTTAATTATTAAGGCTTTGTAATTTTAATTATTAAGGCTTGAAGTTTGGAAGTGTGATACCTCCTTTCCCCTTTGTTTTTTCATCAGTAGGGCTTTGTTTGGCTATTCACATTTTTTTGTGGTTCCATATGAATTTCATCAATATTTGTTCTATTTCTTTGAAGAATGTCATTGTGATTTTTTATTGGAATAGCATTGAATCTGTAAATTGCTTTTGGTAGAATGGCCATTTTAATAATGTTAATTCTTCCAATCCATGAGCAGGGGATGTCTTTCCATTTCTTTGTCTTTTATTTCTTTTAACAGTGTTTTATCATTTTCTTTGTATAGGTCTTTCACCTCTTTTGTTAGCTTTATTCCCAAGTATTTGATTTTTTTGTTTGAATTATAAAAGGGATGGTTTCTTGATTTCTTCTTCAGCTTTATGTGTATAGGAAGGATACTGATTTTTGTGTGTTGATTTTGTATCCTGCTACTTTACTAAACTGGTTGATTATTTTCAGGAGTTTTTCTGTGGAGTTTTTAGGGTTCTCTATGTATATTATCATATTATCTGCAAATAGTGATAGTTGTACTTCTTCTTTCCCTGTTTGGATTCCTTGTATGTCTTTTTCTTGTTTTATTGCTCTAGCTAGGACCTCCAGTATTATATTGAAGATCACTGGTGAGAGAGGACATCCTTGTCTTCTTCCTGATCTTAAAGGAAAGGCCTTCAGTTTTTCACCATTGAAAATAATATTGGCAGTGGGTTTGTTGTATATGGCTTTTATCATGTTAAGGTATGTTTCTTCTATTCTGAGAATTTCAGGGGCCTTCATAAATGGATGTTGGACTTTGTTGAATGCTTTTTCAGCATCTATTGATATGATCATATGGGTTTTATTTTTCTTTTTTGTTGATGTGTTGGATTACACTTCTCGATTTTCGTATGTTAAACCATCCTTGTGCCCCTGGATGAATCCCACTTGATCATGGTGTTTTATCCCTTTGATGCATTGTTGGATTCTGTTGGCAAGGATTTTGTTGAGGATTTTTGCGTCAGTGTTCATTAGGGAGATTGGCCTGTAATTTTCTTTTTTCTTTCTGTCTTTGGTTTTGGTATTAGTGTAATGCTGGCTTCCGTAGAACATATTTGGTAGTACTCCTTCTTTCTCAATTTTCAGAGAGAGTTTGTGTAGGATAGGCACTAATTCCCTGCTGAACGTTTGGTAGAATTCATTTGTGAAGCTGTCTGGGCCTGGGGTTTTGTTTTTAGGGAGTGCTTTGATTACTGCCTCGGTTTCACTGCTTGTAATTCGTCTGTTTAGGTGTTCAATTTCTTCTTTATCCAGCTTTGGATGATTATATTATTATAGGAATTTGTTCATCTCTTCTAGATTATCAAATTTGTTTGCATATAAGTGTTCATAGTAATCTGATTATTTCTGCTGAGTTTGTTGTGATTTCTCCTCTTTCATTTATAATCCTATCTATATGTGTTTTCTGTCATTTTTTTCTCTGTAAGCCTGGCTAGAGGTATGTCTATTTTATTTTTTCAAAGAACCAGCTTTTGATTTCATTGCTGTTTTGGATTATTTTTTTAATTTCTATTCGTTTATTTCTGCTTTGATTTTTATTTCCTATCTTCTGCTGGCTTTATGGTGTTTTTTGCTGTTTTTTTTTTTTTTTTTTTTAAGCTCTTTGAGATATGAGATTGGGTTGTTTCTTTGAGTTCTTTCTTGTTTTTTTTTTTTATTTAAGATTTATTTATTTTTATACAAGAACCCCGGGGTATAGGGCAGATGTGCGGGAGGGTGAGAGGAGTCACCAGAGACAGAGTGGGGAACAGAACAGGCAGACTGATGAAATACACAGCTGAGGGGAGCAGCGGGCGAGACAGGAGAGGTCTGCCGCGCCATGTGGGACCCTCGCCGGCCGGCCAGGATTGAACCCGCACTGCAGAGGCTGTGGACAGCTTCACAGTGCGGCGCTCAACCACCTGTGCCACCAGGGAGGCCCTCTTTCTTGTTTTTTGATGTGAGCCTGTATTGTTACCTATTTTCCTCTTATTACTGCTTTTGCTGCATCCCATACATTCTGGAAAGTGGTGTCCTCGTCATTCAACTCAAAGTATTTTTCAATTTCTTCTTTGATCTCCTCATTAGTCCAGTGGTCTTCCAGTAGTGTGGATTTCAATCTCCATGAAGTGGGAGACTTCCTTGTTTTCTTTTCATGATTTACTTCTAGTTTGATGCCTTTATGATCAGAGAATGATTTGGAATGATTTTGATCTTCATGTATCTGTTGATGTTTGTCTTGTGGCCCAGAATGTGATCGATTGTGGAGAATGATCTGTGCATGTTTGAGAAAAATGTGTACTCAGATTTTTTTGGGTGCAGTGTCCTATAGCTGTCTGTTAAGTCCATGAATTCTATGTCTTTATTTAGGGCTCTAGTGTCTATTTTTTGTCTCGTTGATCTGTCCATTGGTGAGAATGGGGTGTTGAAATCTCCCACTATATATGTATTTTCTTTAATGTCTGTTTTCAGAGCTGATAATAATTGTCTAATATATTTTGGTACTCCTTCATTTGGTGAGTATATGTTCATGAGTATTATAGCTTCCTGATGTATTGTCCCCTTGATCATAATGTAGTGTCCATCAATGTCTCTTTTTACCTTTTTTAACTTGAAGTGTAGCTGTTCCTGTCTTCTTTTTTTGGTCCATTTGCATGTAGAATTGTTTTCCAACCTTTTACTTTAAGTCTGTGTTTATTTTTTGTGGTTAAATGTGTTTCCTAGAGAAAGCGGAACGTTGGATTTTGTTTTTTTAATTTGTGTCTCTTTATTGATGAGTTTAATCCATTTACATTTAGAGTTAATATTGATATGTTGGTATCTGTATTTGCCATTTTGTTTGTCTTTTTTGTGATTTCATTCCTCACTTTATTCTGTTCTTAATCATTCCACTGTTGGTTTTGGCTTTAGGACTTCTTGTAGAATTTTTTGGAGTGGGGGTTAGTTGGGGTTGTAATGAATTTCTGGAGTCTGTTTGAAAAGGTCCATATTTTTTCTTCATAGAGGAAGGAGAGCTTTATAGAGTAAAGTATTCTTGGTTGGCATTTGCTGTGTTGAATGAAGTCTGCTGAATGTTACTCCATTCTCTTTTTGCCCGTAGTGTTTGTTCAGAGAAGTCTGAGGTTAACCTGATTGATTTTCCCTTAAAAGTTATCTGTTTCTTCCCCCTTGCTAGTTTCATTATTTTTTTTTTTTTTTGTCTTGGACTCTTGCAGGCTTTACTGTTATGTGTCTTGCTGTAGTTTTCTTTTCACTGTGGTAATTGGGTGTTCTCACTTCTGGCATGTCTATATTCATCTCCTTTTTCATGTTTGGGAAGTTTTCTTCTATTATCTCCTTGAATAATTTCTCAGATCCTTTGTCTCCTCACCTTCTAGAATGCCTGTAACTCTTACATTTCCTCTCTTCGTGGAGTCTGATAATTCTTGAATATTGTCCTCATTCTTCTTCCTTTGTACTTCTCTCTCTCTTTCTTTTATTTCTGGTTCTTTTATTTCTGTATCTTCAAGAGTACTGATCCGTTCTTCCATTTCCTCAATTCTGTTTTCAATGCTTTTCCGAGAGCTCTCTGTCTCCTCCAGTAATCTTTTAGTCTCCTCTTTTTATTTCCTTTCTTAAGGTCTCATTTTCGTTCTTCAATTCATTGATATTTTGTCTCATATAATTTTTTTCCTTTCCGTATTCTTTACACTTTTTAATCATGATGAATCTAAATTTTCTGACAGGCAGAGAAGTTCTTCCATGTCATTGTTGTTGAGTTCTGGTGACTGATTTTCTTTTTGTGGTGTGTCCTTCCCCTGTGGGCTTGCTCGATTATTTATATTTTTCCTTCTCCCTTCTGTTTGCTTTCTATTTAGTTCTGTGCATTGAGATGTTGTGCCACTGGTGTTGGCGGGCGTCTCTTTGGATTGCTTCTTCAAGGGTGTCAGAAACTGTTTACCAGACTGAGACCAGCACTTTAGGCCAAAACTCCACTAGGGTTTTGATGCTGTGGCTGTGTTGCTGGGCTCAGTCTGTTACAGTTCCCTCCCTCCATATTTACTCAGCTCCAGCAGGGAATCAGCTAGTTGGTGATTTTGCTCTGGTCACTAGGTGGCACCAGAGATCTGTACTTGCCAACCTGTGCTTTTCCCCATAGTTCTCTGAGAAACTGGGTGGGGCTGGGGTAGGAGAGCACCTCAACACAGGGGCGGATTGCTCACGCTGGAAGCTGTGTCTGCCCCATGTTCACCTGTTGCTGTGCCCTGAATTCTGCACTCTAATTCTCAATCCCAGGGTCTCAGATCCAAAACACCAGCTGTCACTCTGTGCAGTGCCCACTGTTACGGCAAATCCCATGCCCCAGATCTTATGCCTGGCTCTCAGTTCCAGAATGGGGTCTTGCTCCATGCCTTGTTTCCATTCTTACCCCTGTTTGTATGGCCTGCCCTCTCTCAGAGCCGGAGGGGGGTTTTGGAAACCCTGGCTTCCGACTACTAGGAAGTGGGTGATTTTGTTCTGTTCATTAGGTGGCAGCAGAGATCTTTCCTAGTATCCTTCCAGAACTGTGCTTTTGCCCTGTGGGTCTCCTGGCGAACTGAGTGGGGGTGGCGTGGAATGCCTCAACGGTGTGGGGGTGCTGTGTATGCCCTGTGCCGCGTGGTGTGGGGATCCCCCCCGCCCTGAATTTCACTCTCGGTTTTCAGCTCTGAAGCCCTCAGATCTGGGGCGCCGCGGTAGCCCAGTTCAGTGTTGGCAGAAATGGCGCCTTTTGCACCCTGCTCCAGTGCCCAGGCGCCTGGTTTTTGATAACCCAGTGAGGGTCATTCACCTCAGTGCCGGCTCCCTCGCATCTCCCACAAACCTAGGTCCCAGGGATCTGGGCAGCCACGATCCGCGTATGCTTTTCCAGCGCGGGTGCGCTTTTCCGCGCAAGTTTACTGCCTGGCCTTTGGCTATTTGCAGGTCTCTCTGCGGAGTCCTTTTCTTCCTCCAGTGGCGCCAGGAGCCATTCACTCACCTCCTTGGCGGTTCCCGCAGGATTCTCCATAGTTCCCGGTCTTGGTTGTTGTGCCTGCAGTAGTTCCTTTCCACTCACTGTCCCACTTGATCTCTAGTTTGCTCTTGTTTTTTGTTGGTTTTTTTTTTTTTTTTCTCCTTCTTATTGGTCGGAGAGTGCCGGCTTTGTGGGTGGCGGAGGGTAGCAAGGTTCTGAGCTTTCCTCTCTTCTCGTCCTCTTTTATTGTAACTTTCCTCTTTGCGCAGTTTGCCAGAGTCGCCCATTTATCTTCCGTGTCCCGGTTCTCCCAGGGACCTGCCGCTTTTCCTCCCTATTAACCGGTTTTATGGGAGAAACTACTGGTAGCGTTTCTCCACCACCATGTTGATCCTCTCTCCCCTTATAAATTCTATCTTTAGACAACATCTTAACGAAAACTTCTAATTTGAAAACTGTCAATACATAGAAATCAAGGTGGTTTCAAAGAAATAATCCTTGAAATAGGAATTGATAGAATATAGACATTTTTGAAAAAGGTATACTGACAGAATTATCCTTATAATGTTAAAACTGATTAATATTTACTTTTTTCAGAGTGCTTTTCAAAGGATTTATTTTTTTAAGTTCTTAAATGTTATGAGGTATTAGTGATATGGATAAAGAAACTGAGGCAAAGAGAATATTACGTGACTTGTTCAAGTTCTGAAAGCATTGCCACAGTTGAGATGCAAATGTTATGCCATTTTTCATCCTCGTAGACATAAAATATGATTGGTCTCACTTGGAAGAATTTTCAGTAGGCACGGCTGTTGAAATCTGAATGATGTTAGTCTTATTTTTGCCTTTTTAGATTTGAATTTGAAGGAAATCAGGAGGGAGAAATTACTGGCTTCAATTTTTAAAGAGATGTTTTCTGGAAATTCAGTAGCAGAATTTTTGATTTTTAGAATTAGAGGCCAGAAATGTTTCTTCAATGTTAGGATCATGCTGGTATGTACATTTTTATGTACTTCCATTATCCATTTTGGCCATTATTTTGGTAGGGTGCTAAGGTCAAGGCCTTAAATGGTATTCTTAGTGTGAACTTTATGTAGCGCATTGTCGTGGATTCTTAAATATTATTCAATGTCATTACAGATTTTGTCCATGATAGAAGAAGCGGCTGGAACCAGGATGTATGAAT